>NC_135064.1:27734101-28043465 GCF_051401765.1 Calliopsis andreniformis
TTTTAAATAGCTTCCACTCGTATCACCCCGCGAACTTACGATAGCGTGTTAACGGATGGTTAACGCATTCACCTATCTGAACAATACATCGGAGGAAAGCACAGAGTTCTATTCTTGGAAAGGCTATGCTCTCGTCGCCGAGGGAAAACCGAGGAAACGTTGATTCTATCGAAGAATCGTAATTTTTCAAAGCTGTTATTCAGTTAAATGTAACGACTGTCCAAAGAATGCGTATGGGATCGTAATAAGTGGTGAAAAATACCGGGCAGAGAATGAGATTTTGGCGTGAGTGTAACAGCTTATACTACATTAAATGTGAGTAAATTATATGCTTGCTCGCGGAAGAACGTTCACCCTCGCCTTTTATGAAAATTGAATAGAGGTAACTGTAGAAATGTCCGATATTATGTCATATATTAATACGGCTAATAGAGGAAACACTTTCATTCCATGTTATTATTACTATTTTAGTACTTTCATCTATTGACTCACCAATTACGCTGTCAAGCATGATGAATGAATCTGTTGCTCCACTTACCTAGAACAGACAAGATTCAAATAATGATTGCTATACCAAATTATTATAGAAGATAAATTTAAATAGTAAACAAATTCGGGAGTATTTAGGTAAAACGATTAATCTGACATTTTATGTTTAGTACAATGTTTCGAAATCATAAAATAAGTTAAAAATTTTTATTATTTCATTACCTGAAGCACTACATGCAAGTTTTTAGCTCTCACGTTAAATTCATATTCACAAAATCACACAGAAGATTAATTAAAAAAATACGTGTTAACGAAATAATTTTTGCTGTAGGTAGGTGCACATCAGATATGCACTTAAAATATTTAAAAAAAAAACACTATGTTTAAAAAACACACTGATTAGAATATTAGTAAAATATATTCTTACACACTTACAGGTGACATGTCACTTCACTATCACACCATTAGAACTTCCACGTTTACCTCGAAGTGTCAACAATCACTCGCAAGAGACGTCCTTCGAAGCCGGTCTTATCGCGACCACAACAAAAATAATACTGAGTGCTCGAAACGAAGTTCGACCTCAAGAGGACATTCTCACAATAAGCAAGAATACACAAAAAGCAAGTAAGGTGGAAGTCGACTAGTAGTAGCGGCTTAAAGCCAGGGTTTTAGTCACCTGTTTGCAAGACTTACGAGTTAGTAAAGCCAGACAGATATGACATGATCTACGATGCCAATAAACATGTCTGCTTGTAAATTTTCATTTTGAGGAACATCTGGATAATACCTTATATCAAACTTGATAGTAACAGTGACCCAAGAAATAAGTATTTTTATTTCTACTAAATTACTGCACCATAGCATGTCTTAAGAGAGTTTTAAGAGAATAAAATATTTTGCACAAACAAACTAAAATCCTAATCTCACGTATCCAGAATTGAGGCAAGTCTGCCAGTCGCAAAACTAAACTTCTGTTTAATATCAGAAAACTACCCCAGCGACAATGTCAGGTAAACATAATACCAGAAAATGGTAAACACAACTTGCTATTCCCTCTTGTTTCTCCGATCCATTCTACGTAGCGCCAATCGCTTGTCATACCACTGGCCGACAGGATACCGCCTTATACCACTCGCGCTTTGTTCATTCCGCGCGCTCTCCATCGATGAATCGCACAAAAATATCGCCCCATTCAATGCTGCTCGTATAGAAATAACGTTAATTAGAGATAGAGCAACACGGTCGGTTGACAAAGGCGAGATTTAATATTTGCCTTGTTCGTTTCGCCAGCGGGAGAGATGAAAAGCGTGTCGGTCGATCGAGCCGAGTTCAAAGCGTTGCGCGTTCGTCGCACGATTTTCTGGCTGTCCCGCGGCAGCAAGCGGAAGCCCGTCAAAATACATCCGCAACTACCCAACGAACGTGCGTCCTCCGAACGTTTCATCAAATTCTAACGCGATACAAGAACGTGACAGAGTTTCCAGCCATTCCCCTCGGCTTCTCCGACGCGGAAGGCATAAAAATATTTCTCTAACCATTTCGCGGCGTCGATAGGAGATGCCACGAGGCACGGAGGAACCTGCCGAGTGGCAAAATACTCCGAGTTGTCAGGTATGACCGATATTACCCAACAGCAGTAGGATTACGAAATATTCTCGACCCTGCGATGGACAAGTTCCTGCTTTCAAGTGTGTACAGTATTCATGGAGGCTTTGAAGTTGAGAAACTTTCGGGAAGTGTTTCTGAAGTCCACAAAAAGCGTTTCTATTAAACAGTTTAACAGGTTAACATGTTGATGAAATGGAGCTAAACGTATCTTAAGTGATGTAAAAAATGAATTACAGTGAAGATATTTTTAGAAGCGTACAATGATTTCTTATTACATTTGATATTCATGAGTGTGGAAGCACCTTGTTTTCCTCGTTTCAAAGGGGTAGATGAAATTGCACGTTGAATGAATTAATATAAATTTGCGAGCATAAGACTTCTGGGTTAACAAAAGCTCTACTCTTTCGATGTAAATTAAATCTGCGTCTTGCATCTGAAGGGAAGTGGAACTGGGAGTACGATAAATCTGCTTAATCGACCGATCTCAGGGAAATCAATTTCACCAACATTCTGTAGAGGAAAGAAACTGAGGGAGCCGCTCGGTGAGAATCCTTTCTGGCCGATTTCACGTTGAATAATAAGTAATCGGATCCTTTTAGTGTAATTGCGACGATGATCGAAAACAATAAACGCGACCGCCGGATTGTAACGTGGAAAATGCGATTTCGAGGGTCGAGCCGTGTCTGGGTTGGTTAATGCGTCTCGCTGATCGTGAAATTCTATTCTCTTTCCGTCTTTGTCTGGCACGCCGCGCGACTGGAATTTAATGTTTCGCGTTATATATATTAAAAGATCGTGCTCTTTGCGCTTGCGTTATAAATTTATACCAGCTTTGACTATTGTTTGCGACTCGATTGTTTGCCGTATCAAATATATCGAATATTTAGCGTGAATTCTGCTCTGGCCAGAGTCTATTACGACATAACTCCCCTTGACTATGAACACTTAGCGGTTTATTTGTTCCCACACAGAAACAGCAAAAATTCCTGAATCATTTAATCAAAGTGAAGCTTCTCTCCAAGAAATTCTACCTCGACAGCGCATAGGATCCTTGAGCCACTTTTATCAGTAATCCACATTACTGTCCCCCGCAATGAATGCGTTTACAGGGGCATTCTAGCTTCTGACAGAAAGACCTACAAGAGTACCTCAATACTATTGAAGGTTGTCTTGTGGCGTTTTTACATCGGAGCGTGTTCACTTTACGTGGGACGAATTGATGCGCCGAGAAGTTAATCATCATTGCGACTCCTTGAAAACGAGTCCCTGCGTTTCAAGATACAGTCGCTAGAAAAAAGTTTTACAGAAATTGAAGAATATAAAGAACGCCAGAGGATCATTTATTTCTACGTCGACGACATGAATGCAGGGCACCTACATTAACAAAGGGAAGATAAGAGGAAGCTAAGGAAATACCATACAAACTTCTGCTCATTAGACTTCCTCCGCGTGACCGTAAACGTTAACTGCCATTCTGGTGAAAAAATCCAAACGAAGTTATCCGCGGACCGAGCGCCACGAAACACGATAATTCAGTCTGGGCGAGAAGCATGGGGGTACGAAGGAGTTACACGGTAAAGTTGCTCGCTTAAGTCGCACTCGAGGAATTCCGTAACTCTGTCCCTACAACTTTCAACCCCCTCCGCCCTTTCCCACCCTTCGTCGTTCGACACGGTCCTCCGACGGTTTTCGCCATTATCGTTTTTCTTTCGAATTCGATCTGGCTTGCGAGTCGGCGACGATATCCGTCTGAATGGGACATTTTTAAAAGGAGGATTATTATCCGGACGCTCATTACGTGCCTGCCCGAACGATAAAGATTACGGAAGTATCCGCGCGATAAAATAGCACAATTTGCTGGCTCCGGTGAACCCAGCAGCTGCGTCATTGTTGCACGAAGGGGTGAGGATGGACAGGAGGGAGAGCGGGGAAAAAATAGAGGAGAACGGTTAAGGACGAGGAAAGACGGAAACGAAGAAGCAACGGGCAGCCCCAGAGCTTGATTATCCGGACTCGACCAATCTTCATCATGCAGCTGTTTTTCCCATTCTACGAGCGACTCGGCGTCGCGTTATCTCGGCTCCTTCGACCTGGAAGGAATTTCCTTGAGCTAACCGCGCTGAGATCGCCGCTCTACCTTCCGTCCTCTCTCGAAATTAACTGACCTTAACAATCGCCGTTCATAAACACCGGGATGAACCCAGCGGGGTCTGGCTGGTTGCAGCAGTAGCAGCAGCAGCAGCAGCAGCATAGGTGGCTCGAGGAGAGAAAAATCGAGACCCAGGACACGAGGCTATCCTCTCTTCCGAGCTATTTTATCTTAACTATCGCAGGTTCCACCGACTCAGCCCGACCTGACTCTCGGCCTTAGCCGCCCTCGCTGCCGAAGGATAAGAAGGTAGTTAGTATGAGGAGACATTAGTGGCAGCAACTGGGGCGACTAAGCTTCTCTGCGCTTCTATGTGACCCTCTACCTTTCCTCCCTTTCTGCCCAACCCTCTCGCCCTTTTGAAGCAGTCCGTTTGGTGCCCTACTCTCTGTCTTCTACTCGCCAACTCCCCTGACGCCGTAGCCACCTCGTTGCATCGCCTAACGAAAGCCTAAAGTTCGTTCCTCTAATCTTTGCCAGAATCGATAGACTACCTCCCGAGGTGCTTGAACAACTACCACCTATTAGATCATAGAATTCTGTTTGGGGTTTACATCCTGTCAAACGTGACCCTGCTGCCCGAACGACACGGAAGTACGTGTTCCTGCCAACCGACAAACTAGACATCTGTAGCGTTTGATTCCTACACGGGGAATCGAACCGTCATCTCTCTGACATGGAGGAACTACGCGTTGCATGGAAGTTTGTCACTGCGAGAGGGTCTGGGTTACTTGAAGATTCCCACCAAGAATGGAGGATATCTGTCTGGTTCACGAACTACTGGCTCAGACTCCGCAGCTATCTCTATGTTCGAAGGAATCGATACTTGGCTATGTGCGGAAACAAAGGCTTTCAGGGTTGCGGAATTAGTCCTTTAATGGTTAATTATGGGTGTACCTTGGAGAATGTTAGTAATCCGGAGAAAAGGCTATGTTCGTTGGAAGTTTCTACTCGCAGAATCTGACGATTTAATTATAACACTGTGACGTGAAATATTACAACAGTCGATAATTTGTTAGAAGTAGAAACGTTTGACTTTATGCCTATATTTTCACGCATTGTGTACTTTAATTATGGAATAATGGATCTCACGCGCTTTCATATTCCATCCGCCACGCATACCGCTCGAGCTGAGCGCACGTCCCGCCGTAAATGGCGCATTGTAAGCGTCTGCCCACGCAATTCTGCTTAAGTGCCTAATAATTGATCCGTACAATATGACCGAAGCCGTATCCATTGTGACGTACTGGCCTACATTCGGTCACAATGCATTGTCGTATTGGAAAGAGAACAATTTCGCGGCGCTGATTACTGAGACTTATCGTCCACGCCCGCATTCTGGCATCTAATAATAACCAGTTTAGCATCCTCCTAATGCCGCACCGATCAGCGTTCCTTAACAATGTAAGCGATAGAGCTTACTCAAATTTGGACTAGTATTGCGTTTCATCGAAACTGTACGGCTTCTGTTAATTGCTGCCGAGCGATATTACAACAGGAAATGGTTTGTTATAGGATACTGTTATGCTGTAATTTCTTACTTTGGGAATCTAGTCAGATAACAATGAGAAGAAATTAAAGGTATATGGCAGTTAATTGGTACTGAGTTATTGATTGAATATTGCCCTAAATATTGATTATTACTAACATTGAAACTTTATAAAAATCATGAGAAAGAGGGATTAAGTAAAACCGATATCTCCCATATCTATTATGCTTAGCAATTAGACTACACCTTTCTATCAATCAATAACTGCACTAAAGGCATCATGAAACATGTTATATGCCACTGAACAATCTGTCCTATACAATCCGCGACAGTTTCTGAATACAGCATGGTCCTCAAAGAGATTACTTGTACATTTTCACACTAATTTGTCCGAAGATAGCTCTGACACAGATCATCACTCGTCGTGGTGATGCATCAAGTCAAAACGATAATTAATCAGGGTCAGCGCGCACCACGGAGTGAATTAAACGAGCTTCGTTCGCGCGGCAAAGTTCCATTTTAAATAGAAGAAACAACCACGTTCCCGCGAACGCCAGACGGCGATTTGAAACTTATCCCCTTCACAGCCTGTTCGCAAAAACGAGCAAAGTTGAAATGAAAGCGACACGAGAAATAATAAAACACGCTTCTTACGCCACGGAACGCGACGTAACTCTGCGACGAAACCGCCGTGTCCGCAGAAAAAAAGAGGCCGGAACGAAAATTTCATAAAGAAGTTTGAGGATGAGGAACAGCGGGGGTGCAGCGCGCACACCGTGCAATAGCGCAGTGTTTATTCTGTGAATGATACTTTTTAATATTTTTCGTTTCGTAGGCTCAATTATGAACTGGAATAGTAAACGAACGTTTCATTTTAATTTAATAGCAAAAGAGTTTGTCTAAAAGAGCGTCTATAGTTTATACTGTGGAGATGATGAAAGGATGATGGAAAAAACCAGTTATACTGTTTTAAACACAGATTTTTTAAAAATCATATTTCTGCTTTCCTTTGCTTCCACTGTTTTTCCAAAGTCGAGTTAATTACTCTATAATAAAATACATTTTAGTAGAACTCATTCATTAACTTTTCATTTCAGAGAAAATTGAAATTACTGAAAGAAGATCAAATATTCCCTGTTTCAGCTCTGTAGCAGCGGCAAACGCTTTAATTTTTCTTACGAGCAATTCTTTCTGCGACGAGTCGCCAGTGGCCAGTTTGTCGTCCGACGATTGTGCGCTGGCTAAAAGGGAACACGTCCCGGCCCGAATGGGAAGGATTGAAAGTGGAAAACAGGGACATCTCGCGATGGAAGGATGAATAGCTAGCCGCGTCGCCTTCATTTCTCTCAATCGTCATCCAAGAGTCTGCTACAAAGCGAGGGATGGGACAGTGAACAATTACCGCTTGAAATTCCCTCGAAATAAGGTCAGCCCCAGCAATATCCTACCAGCGACGACATCGTGTTTTTCCACTCTTGGATTTATCGAATATCATCGGGTAGATGTGTCTTTGTTTTCGAGGGGACCCAATGCAACAGCCACCACGCGCACATACCATCCATTGTTCCTCTTTCTTTTTCTTAGCGCTCTTCTTCGAGCATTGTATCGCGCTAGGTAGCATCGTTGGATGCGACCACTGAATAACTTTTCTCGTTACTCGAAACGAGCCCCGCTTGAAACGCTAACCTAAACGATTAGTAGTGACATTAGAATTGTGGTTGAGCGTTTTAGGTCCTCCAGTAAGAAGAGAGCTCCACAGTGCACTATTTATGAGAGTCGATTTGGGAGATGGTAATTGCGCGCGAATTTGTTGAGGAATTCATTAGAAATTGGCTGAGGCCACGGTATAAACTAGAATGGTAACCGGATCCTCGAATGCAAAACTTGGAAATGGAAATGTTAATTGGCTATATACTATGCTCCAAGTAGATGAAAGCTATGGTGGATTTTATCTTATATTCTTACATGTATATGTTTAGAGTGCATTTCACATAATTTTTGGTGGATCAACACAGAACACTAGACATTTAGCCAACGTACTTTCATGAAGAGTACGTTTACCACGAACAGAGAAGAGCTTAAAGAATTCGCCGTTTAAATTGGTCGAATTATTCTGTCAAATATAACAAATAAAGAAACTACGTACGAATTCGAGGTCGAAGCTTAGTACCCCAAGAATACTTAATTAATTTTTTTAGCAGTTTTATAAGAAGGAAATTCAAAAAACTTTTTGCCTCCGAAAGTGCACCGAGTTCGTGAATATTGAATATATGTTTCTGTGATAGAAAATTCTCAACGTGCTTTATCTTTAAGTTAGGTCGATCACTTCGGATCGAACGATTTCATTTTTAATTAAAATCTGTCACGAGTGGCACTTCAATCATTTTAAATTATTAAGTGTAGTTTATAGACAGAATATTTAATGAAGTAAGAGGTAATCTACTGTAACTTTCATGTTGAACGTACCTTTGAAGTACAATACTTTCTGTAAGTAGAAAATAAAATTAGAAAAACTCCATTATATTTAAGCTCCCAATTCTCCCTTCAAGTTATGACCATGTATTGTGAAACAACCTGCATAAATTACGGCAGCAAAGAACAGAAGTCCAATTTGAATTATCATTAAATACCTATGAACGCCAAAAAGTTGACAGAAACTTTCTATTATCCTACGAGGGACGAAAATTCCGCGTTCAATATTCCAACGAAGTAGACGGGCACCGTGAATGTCGCATCCGAGCAGAGGTCGACTTAAGAATTCCATAAGCTAAAAGCTCAGGGACTGGGCAAGAAGCGGCAAAGATCGCGCTTTACGGCCATCCCGACGCTTCCGTGGCCCCGAGTAATTTCCCAAAATGTTAGCTCCAAAGCTTTATGCCTCCCGATTGACAAACGAACCAATTTAATTAGCATTATCAATGCAATTTCCGTGGCGGCGTCGGAACTAATATTGGAGGCGACGAGGCACGCCGATGTACGTACGTAATGTACACGATATTGGACAGAACGAGAGACGAACGGGCAGGGGCGTGTAGTAATTCTGTAATATTGCGGGTGACGGTGGTTAGCCTTAGGGAATGGGCAAACAATGACGTCCGACCGCTGCGGCTCGATTGCCCAGCGCCGTTTCCCATCGAACGATGACAACGTAAATACGCTACGGAATTACTCGCTCGACGCTTTGATAATTATCTGCGCTTCTAATGCCAACGTGCTGGCGACTCGACAGCTGCACAAGTGTGGCCTTCTGTTGGGGAGTGCTTAGTAAATTTTTCAATTCGCCTGTTGCGACTGCTAGTATTATCTTCGATTTCTTGGAGGACGCGGTCGAGTATGAATTGTGAAATAAGAATTGAGTTCCGATTCTTCATGTGCTATGATAGACACTCAATCATTGAGATATCTAGAACTGAAATCTATGTCTTAATGAAAATGGCAAGAAAGAGATCAAACTACGAGCTTGTTATCTTGGAATTTGGAGTTGTGAAAATTGTAGGAAGGAAAAGAAGAAAACCGAGTTCTGAATTTACTCTCTTGAAATCCGAACTTACGAATATCGTGGGCAGGGAAAAAAGGAAATCGACCTCGGAGAATACTGGTATGAAATTTTATCTTGTTCAAATTACAGAAACATAGGAGAAAGGCAACTCATCAAATTGTTAGGTTGAAGCTTGAAATTGGATCTTTCATGTCATAACGGCCATTGTTACATTGCGCCAACGTATTCTCTTATTTAAATAATAGACAATGTACCTTGCCAATTTTATAATATGAAATTGTAGGCAGTATCATGATAAAAAAATCCCTAGTTAACACAATTCCCAGTTTAATTACTTACTTTGACCAGCTTTAGGTTTATTACTCTCAAATTATTTAATGTCTCTAGTGAGTAGCTGTATGTTAAGATAAAGTCCTGCCCCAGGATTTCTCAATGAGGAGGGTTTGGTCCCCTAGGGCATCGGACACCAAATTTTTGGGGGCCATGTCTAAAGAAGTAAGATGGAGACAAGAAAATGGGAATAGAGGAAAAGAAAGGAGGATGGGAGCCATATAGACGTGGGTAAAGAGTTCGCAAGAGAACCATCAGGCAAGAAAGGTTGAGAAACCCTGGTCCACATAATTCTTTGCGGTGTCACGAACGACAAATAGCGTAATATTAAAACCACATCACTCGAGGTGCACAATTATTGTTAATACAGGGATAGTCGAGCCATAAACCTGTAGCATCAGGGTTCAACGAACTTTTATACCGATTAGACAGTTATTAATCCCTTGTTTACGCGGCAGGGCAATGGATCGGTTAATAGATCGGCAGTTGCTTTCAGTTTATGGCGACAGTTGTAATACATAAAGCGGTGGTATCGAAACGAGTACACAGTCGCCTCTATATAACTGCGGAAATGGGTGCGGTACACGGCCCGTAATACATTGCAAACATTTACCTTGCTCCACGCTGTCGCTCATATTTGTCAACAGCCTCGCTGCGCTAAGTAGAGTTGCCTAATTCATTCTTCGTTCGATCGACGCGCCGCGTTTTTCAGAGATAATCCACACGGGATCAAAAACATAATCTACTGTTTAAACTACCCTGATCGGCGGATACAGAGGCTTTAATAAATACGATCTCTCCAAAACAAAATAGTATTTACCTCCATTTTTGTCATATCCCCACAAGCAGATACGTTTCATCCGCTGAAAGCCCCGGAATAAACAACAATACCTATTCTGTGTTTCGGTACAACACGGACAAGCTGCAAATAAATTCATTTTTAATTCGAACTACGTTCAAATTCGCTGATTTCGGTGCCCGTCGCTCTTGTAATGAATTACAAAAGCAAATGTTGAACGCGGCCGGCAAGCAGCGAGTGTATAGAGAGTGTAACAGCAACAACAGCGCGAGAACATGTATTCATTATCTTAATGAAAATATCCTGGCGAAAATATCGCACTGACGGCGAAGCAGGAATTTTGAGTCGCAGCTCGCAGAAATCCCAGACGCGTTCGTTTCACCGAGCCCCCGTTGTTTTCGATCGTCGGACGGATCAGCAGCCCCACACCAGGCGAATCTGGGCTTCTCTGGCCAGGATATAAAATAACGTGGCCGCAAGGGTATCCAGGATTAATAGAGCAAGAGAGGGAGAACCTTCGCGAGCCCTGGATATCGAAAGGAAATTAAAACCGCGGTCAGCGGAGTCCCACCCACCTCCAACCATGTTCCCAGCACAAAAGTCGCGCAATCGCCTGGATTTCTGGCTTCTCGTCCTTTTTTTCGATAAATTGGCGGGACGGCCGAGGCGAAATTAGTTTATTCGAGTGTAACGTCATGCGCGTCCCTTTCCCCCATTTTTTCGCTCGCCCGATGAGAGCTGCTATTGGTTTCGTCGATTGTGCCCCCTGTGTTCGCGATTCCTCCCTTTGCTCGTCTCATCTCCGATGAAATTTAATATTTCAGACTTTCATAAAGCTTAATCGCACGGCTCGAGCCGTTGGCTACGAAGATCGCTAGCCCGTGGTTTTCATTAACGGTGAGACGCGATCCATGATAGGAATTTTTTTTCTTCTTCTTGATTGGAAATATCTCTGTAGGGGCAGGCAACTGAAGAAGATTTGTAGTAACAAGATTTGAATTGGGGATTACGTCTCGGGTAAATGGAATACTGTTTTATATATTTATACTAACGAGAGTTCAGAAAACATGACGAATTGAATGAATTCCATATTCCATCTTAGAAGTGTATTCAATACAGAAATATAAAACAGCTAAAAGTTTTTCAAAGGAGAGATATTTTAATGTAGGATAGTCATTTCTTTTGCCCAGCGGCACGAAGCAACAAAGTCAATCCATATGTTAACATGCGATGCATCAGCTCCTGATCTGACACACTTCAGGAACATCAATATAGACTCTGCGGTCAAAGATCAGTATTAAACCAAATGCGATCGGATGCGTTACGTAGGAGGAATCGCCACGTAGGTTAGGAATGCAAATGTTTACCCAAGACTCCACGCTGCGCGGAGGGTCGTACGCGCCTCATCAACTGTTTGAGGGGGTGAATGTCTGAGAGTATGATAACTAATACATAGCCCCGACGTCGCTCGATCGGATGAAAAGTATACGCGAAATATTCAAGGACCGCGTCAACCTAATGTCCTGGCCCTTGTACATGTGCTGCCTATTATGCATTAGATCTACCAATCAAGTAGCTCAGAATGTCAACTCCTTTCCCAGCGACAGCGTCTATCCCCTTTTATTTTCGAGCAAGCCACTCCGGCATTCCTTCTAGATATTCATACCTTGGAATTTACAACTCACGAGTGCTCCGAAATACAGCGTGCTTATCGTCGTCAAATATCCACCGTTAATTGAATTGCTTTGAGGATCTTCTACAGCTAATTTTAAGGAAATCCACTGAAATCTGCTCCAAGACGAATACGATATTTACAGAGGGATTTGGAGCAAAAACTATGTTCCCTGCATTAATTAGATGACACCCAGACGAGACAGTCGTCGGCGTGGCTTGCACAGACGATTATATGCCAAAGTGGAAAAACACATGTACATATTAAATATAATCTCTACATCTGACTATAACTTAGAAGGCAAGCACTTGTCCCATTCCAATCTTTACGTACTTTATTAAATTCTACACGCAGATCTCTAGTTCCACCATAGGATATTAAATTTGTCACTGTATAATTTTAGAAAGAATAATTCTTGCATAAATAAACTAACCACCAATCTGTTTCTTGGTTCTTCTTCCAAGTTTTCAGCAGGAAACGGCAAGAATTACATTCAGAAACCTTAGTCACTGTACTGTTATTTCCGCCCAATGCGTATGTTCGTTTCCTCCTGGAGCAAAAGTTCCCCTTCATCCGTACGTCGAAAGGGGCGCATAATTTCGAAGCAGGCTGAGCGAGGAAGTCGCTGGGCGTTATACGAAAAGTTTGCGCCGAAGAAGGGGACAGGTGCAAGGAGCAGCTGGCCCCGATGCACATTCCGCGGCAATAATTCCCATTTCCTCTGATTATTTGCGAGCTGTTTACGACGTAACACGACCGCCGCGGCTGGGCGATAACGATGGAAGAGTTCGCCGCCGCTGGCCCACTATTTCTTACCATTTACCTCCTAACACTCTCGCGCCGTTCTAAATTCTTCTTTCGCCAATAGAATACAGCTCTCCCACCGACACTCCCGCGTTACATTTCGCCGATACTCAGTCGTGAGCGTGAAGTGAAGCGTGTCAGGGCCGCGCGGGAAAACTTTGGGAGGCACTGATGGACTTCGAAACGTTTTAAGTCACTTGGAATATATGATGCAATTTTTTAAGCATTTAGAATATTATATACGTTGTTTTGCAAATTGGTACTATAAACGGGAGGGTGGTAGATGAAAAAAAATGAGATAAGGATTGAAGGGTGTCTGTAATTAGCTTCTTGTTAGTGGACAAAGCACTTGAATTTCGTTCAGATAGAATCCTTCTCATACTTTACTGCACCTAGGTAAATAGCACGAGTTCTTCCAAGGAAAATGATGAAAGCTTGTTAAGACTTGAAACTCTTCAAACTGAGATCACGTCATTCAAAGATTTCAAAATGACTGACAATTTGCAAGCCAAAAAACAAATTTTCAGCGGTCCTCCATGAAACAGGTGCAGACCGATAAGCAATCTTCTGACGCGATGACATCGCAAATGGTGGCAGGCTCCGCAAATATACGCAAGAGGCAACTCAATGCCAAGAAGGTTTTCGCGAGGAAATCTGCAGCCTCGTGTGAGTCTACGGGGCCATAACAAATTGCCAATCTCAGCAGAGGCTCGGAGGCTACGCCGCCATCGCATCTACATTCCTCATCGCGACCGTTTCACTATTTTAAACTCGGATTGCAGAATTTTACGTTTCTCTGTCGGCCGCACTCGTCGACCGGAAGACGAGGGGGCCGTGGCCATCCCCGTCGGGAATTTCGCGTGAGGAAAATTTGAGGGAAACTAACTTTTTCTTCGCGGAAGACGAACAGACGAGTACGACTGCGTCGTGTGGAAACGTAGAAGTGGCTATTTTGTATTGACAACTGAAGACGGAGCTCATTCTTCGACTGAAGCCGATCGTCGAAGAATAGAATCAGATGGGATGAGGGGTAGAAAAGGAAATCACAGAGGAGTGGGGTAAATGGTCGCAGGAACTTGAGAAGAATTTAATCAGGAAGCCGTAATGAATACGAGCATGCTGCAGATGCAGAATTTAAAAGGTAATTAAGTCCAAGTCAATGGAGAGACTGGATTGGAATGTTGTCAGCATCGATGATATCTCGGGAAACTATTTATTACTGGACTTGATTACGTATTTATAGGATATTCTGTTAAAAATGGATAGATTGAATTTTTCTGTTCCGATGACTATTGACGCAAGCGTAGGAGATTTTTACTGGAAAACAATGCATTTAAAAAAAAATATAAAAATTTTGTATTCACATATTTTCTACAATGCCTATTATTGGCTTTCTAATATTACACTGTATAAAAAGTCAAAGCTAACTAATTTAATAAAGAGCAGTTACCAAATTGTTCTATATAGTTTTTCCAATTTATCGTACCCAATTATGAACGAAACATAACCGTAAAAATTAAAATGAAATTTCTCATATAGTGCGCAAACATTCTTTTAGTAGAATATAATACGAAAAAATTACGAATGCGGTAGTCATACACAATTAGTTCGGTTTATGGCCCGATGAGTTGATATTTTTATAATCGCATGAAAGTAAAATCCTATTTTATGATTTTCCATATGGTCAGTGGAATTTCACTGATTCGATACATTGCACTGGAACAGAAATTCCAATGCAAAGACTAATAACGCGAAAAATCTGTTACGCAATATTGACCACAGTCACGTACTCACTGTCCTCCTTCCTGACAGAACCCATTTTTTCAAATATATACGATAAACGTGTCCCTCGAAAATCGTATCAGAAACTGTTCTTTCATCAATGGAACGTTAAAGAAACCGACAGAAAATGAAAATAGAAAAGATATTTCTAACTACTCTTTCTCTTTTTTCCCCTTAAATAGTACTGTCAATAAGTAAAGGTACAGCGGAAATCGGACATTGCAGAGGCTTTTTAAAGAGGATTCAGTCAGTTTCGGGGTAGCCTAATTTTTCAATGGCGATTGTAATTTTCTGGCTGGTCGATGGCACGGTCATCGGCACTTTCGTTGAAAGCATTCTTCCCTCCGTCACGAGTTGCTGGCCGTATTCAGATTGAAATGTATGTAAAAGGGCCGATAGGTACACACTCATGCCACATCTTAGCCGTCCGTGCGATCCACCTTTTACTTTCTTTGCCGGTCCATCTTCTTCGGTAAGTAGAGTGTCCACTATCCGCCAGATGCTTTCAACTCTCGAGAGTCGGAAGGAGGACAAGTGTAGACACACCGAGGCACGCCGAGACGCCGCCGCGTTATCTCCGCTGTTGGCTATCGATTACCCCTTACGTCCTATTTTCACGTGCTCTATTCTCCTTTGCGCGTAACCGAAACCCATGCATACACGTATGACGATTGCAGAGGACATACAATATGTGATGGATTCAAGAAATTATTTCAGTTAAAACCTAAGGACTAACTTCAAGAATGTAATATCAAGTGCTTGGGATTCTTAGATCTCCTCCTAGAATATATTTTATGCCCGTAGATTTGTACTACAAAAGCTGATTAAAATATGGAGATGTTACAATTTAAAAATTTGAAAATTTGAACATTTAAAAATTTGAAAATTTGAAAATTTGAAAATTTGAAAATTTGAAAATTTAAAAATTTAAAAATTTGAAAGTTTGAAAATTTGAAAGTTTACCATATGAATATTTCGGTTCCAAGTTACTAAATCCAGAGTTCAATGAAATTAGAACAGTAATTCGCCAGAAAGCGCATAATCTTTAGAACTCGTCTAATTAGAGAAACGTTAAATCATGTTGAACAAGACGGACAGCTATTAAATGGAAATCCACAAGTGCCTCTCCAAAGGAGGGGCTTAGGCTGCCGGAGGTAGTGGAGATTGTTGGCTGTGATCAACAGCGACAGAGAAATTCGGAGTAATTCGAGGACAATGAAGCATGGCGCGTTCAAACGGGACAACGGCGCGTAGTTTTTGAACAGCAGCGACGCGTCGCACACCAGCTATCGTACCCATCGTCACAAACGATCTTTCCCTTTTCCGACGAGTTCCAGTTGAACGCGGGGCACGAGGCACGTGCGAATTTGACACATTTTCGTTGCACGAAGAGCATCCCGACGGCATATTTTCGCGTTTCGTCCCCCTCGTCATTCGCGCTCGTCACTCGCGCTCGTCACTCGCGCCCGTCGCTGCTCTCTCTCTCCCGAGCTTTTCACTTCGTTATAACAGTTTGTCCTTTGCCAGTTATTTCCCTCCCACCCTCTCGCGCCACTATTCGTTCCATCCCCCATTCTCCGTTCCCTCTTTCCTCTGTCTGTCTCTCTTCCCTCGCTACACGTATCGCCGTCTCTCCACCTACACCTCCCGCCACCGTCTCTCCGCGCGCACCCCCATTCTTGTCCCTCAATTTCCTCTCTCCTTCCCCGCCGCCCCGTGTTCGGTCCACTCGCAAACAATGCCGCGGCCGTTCTCGCGCCTCCGTCCTGTTTTCGCTGAATAAATTTAATTTAAATTTTCCTGCCGTTCGGAACGTTTATTAAGTAAATATATCACGTGGGACAGCGGTTTATACATGCGGATATTTTCCGCGGGACCCTGCGTGCCGTCAGCCCCTATTGCACGTTCCACTCTTTCCTCCCTTCCCCTGGACCGTTGCAATGCACACGTGTGCACGCTGCTGTGTGACGTATGGCCGGGGCGAAACGTCGAAACACGGCACCGATGTTTACGCTATTAATTTATTAAGTTTCATTCTGCTGCTTCCGCCGCGGTCCGATTCCGAGCCGACTCCGAAAAATTGCGGTCGAATTTCATTATTCGACGCCCTCTCCATTTTTGGGGTGCTAACTGTGAGTAATCGAGGGCTTGTATGTAATGTACATGTAGAAGGCAGATTTGCTTTTCTGACAATGCGTTTAGAGGAAGCCTGGGATTTAATTGTGAAACTATTCACAGATAATTCTAAGTATTTATACCATGGGTTTCTAGCAATTTCTGTATTGAAGCTTCCTGATTTTATTGTCTATCTAAGCACACAAAATCGTGCAACCCCCATTATATACTCGAATAGAAGACAGTTTGAATAGCCTCTATACTCTGATCTTTACCATCCTCAAACAAGTATCTGATTTGAGTAGAACTTTGCGCGCACTTTGTTGACAAAAACTGTAAAACTTTCATTAACGTTAACTTCGCCTGTATACTCATTACCACGTTCTTGTAACATGGACGTGTAGTGTTACAACGTTCTGGCGACGGTGCATTAATGAAAGTTCGGACAGAACGTCGCAAAAAGTTTCTTGTGAACCTCGCGTGTGGTTGATACGCGCGTTCGTCTACGTACGACAACATAATACCACCATTAAGCTGTTAGCCGAGGCGTCGAACGTTCCTGAAATAGCACAGTAGAGAAAGCGAGCGCTAGTCAGACGTACAGTGATAAAGACTAGCGAGAACGGGATAGGTAATATTTGCAGCCATTAGGAAGCAATTAGCCGAACGTGAGCAACCCTTTCATCTTCAACGAGCTAACTCCGATACTTAACCGGCGAAATATTTAGCGTAACACGAGCCCGCCGATCTTCGCCGCGCAAAGAGAAAACGAAGTGGTGAACAGGTCCGTGCAGTGGTGGTCAAAGGGGAACTGAGAAATGTTTCTAAACGGGAACTAGATCGATCTCAAGATGCTTTGTTTCAGCGTAGGGAACCTGGCAAGTAAAAGAGAGCGAAGATTACAAAAGTGACAGACTAACTTTGTTCCTGCAAGTCAGTTGAGATGTTAAGAGTGGGTAGTCTCGAGAAGAGACTTTCTTTGTTACACGCTAAGTCCGTCCTATAAGCTAGGAAGCACAGCGTTTCCAAGACATTAAGCACAACGCTAGCGACGCAAGAAAATAAAGAGCGTCGTTTAGAAAATAAAGACTTTCCTCGAAAATACTGTCCAACAATAAAGTTTCATAAGTCCATAAAAGTATCTTATTATAGTAGCTGACCGGTAAATTAATAAACCGTCAAAACTTCAAACGCTGGCGAGGAGAGAATACCTACATGATTTTAAGAGAAGGGTTCCAATTTTATCGCCCCAATTCTTTCCCAGCAGTATCGACTAGGGTGGTCGTACTATTTGCCCATTAAAAGCTTCACGACCTCCGACCCGTGAGGAGAAAACGAGCACTTTTAAAATTCCGTTTGTAACAGGGCGTAGGGTCGACGGTGCGTGCACGCTATCTCATGCACAGGTGCGACCTGTTCGAAAACTCCAGGACACGTTCGCTGATGTCACAGAGACACAATTTACGCCACCCTCCTCCGCGCCCCGTCCCTCTGATCCTGTCCCATCAGGAAAAAGGCCGACCACAGGAAGGAAAAAGAAAGGGATAGAGAGGAAAGAAGAGAAGCGAAATACACGGTACAGCCGATAAAAGGTCACAAAGGGAGCCGATAGAAATTGCCTCATCATCGGACGACCGGCGAAATAGTAGCCAGGTCCATAGGAGATTGCACGCGGCCTGGGATTAAACTATTGCAGAATGAATCTTTAACCGCGGCAGTCAGAGGGAACGGGAGAAAGAGAGGGAAAGAGAAAGGAGAGAGCACTTTCCAGCGGCGACCGAGCCTTTTGATTTGAATGTAAGAGCGATTTTCCGTGCAAGAAGCTTGAAAATGTAAAAGCCATCCGCTCGAGGGTTACCGAGCCGAGGAAGGAAAGGATAGAGGAGGGAATGGTTGAAGAGGCGGCAATGGGGAAGAGAGAAAGAGGGAGGGCAGGGTGAAGGAGAAGAAGACGGTGGAATAGAGGGAGGGTGGATAGGTGGGAGAGAGGGTAGGAGTAACATAATTGCTTTTGCAAAGGAGGTCGCAAATTTACCGTTCACAGTCGGTCAGCGCGGCTGAAAGTGTCTCCTCGAGCGTGAGCTTTTTAATACGAATCCGAGAACTACTTCTGGTTTTGAAAGCGTCGAAGGAGATCGTTCCCGTTCCCCTTCCCGTTCCCTTCTTCTTTCCTTTCTATTCACCGTCTTCTCCTCTATGACTCCGTCCTTTCCTCCCTCCCCTCCTTACTTCTTTTCTTCCCCATCCCAAGTTGGCCGCACCGCATGGGGCTATACCAATCGCTTCTTCTGCCCTGGCTATCGATTATCGATATTTATTGCCACGCGGTCAGCTGGCCCCACCTATATATCCTCGACACTAACCGATCAAACCGTAGCCCATACGGTTTTCTAAACAAGTTACAAATTGAGGGACCACCTGCAGCTGTCCGGTCAACGAGACGATCTCTATTCGGCCTCTGTCTGCGCGGCGAACGACTGATAACGCTGGCTTGGGACGCGTTATCGTGGCCGGGTCCAGCTACTGTCGTCGCTCCGGGTTGTCATCAAATTTTGCATACGTCGCTCGTGCATGTAGATGCGTGAGTGATGTGCATAACAATGAGTCTGAAATCACGGAGGTGGCGCAATATTCCGTTAAAAGTTGTTAAGTGAATGAATAATGCAACTTTCAGGGGAAATATTGGTTAATGTTTCCTGATCATCGTACAATTATTGACACAAACTTGAACGTACATATCTTCTAAGGTTCTGATGTTACATAGAAGTAATGCATTCGATGTTGAAACCAATTGACAGACCAAGGATATGATATGGCGTTGCTGAGTGTGAAAAATTCTGAATCTTCAAGACACTGATGGGATTATTCATAGAGACAAGTAACTCGACGTTTCCTTGTCAATACTTGCATTTTCTGTAATGAGAGCAACAGAAAGGGAGGCACATATGAGAAAAATTCTATAACTCTGGAAAGAGTATTTTCCGTGTTTCACAGTCGCTCTATTTTTCAGACTCAAACATCTGCTCTAATTTAAAGCAGGATAAATTTCGTTTCCCTTGAAGAAACAAACCTGTCCTTGTTTAGGATACCTCGCAAATTATGAAAGACAAACAAAATTTCAGTCCCTTGTTTCTGACAGCATTGTTCTGCTCTCTAGGCAACTTCAACAACATCAATATTTACGGAAGCATGCTAATGGTCCCGACGGTCATAACCTACGATACGTGCACGTTAACAATTTCTCAATGACGTGTGTACATATCGATTGCACTCGGGTAATTAATCCTCTGTGAATTCCTATTAAACACGGTAATAGCCAGAGAGAAGAAAGCAACAGTTGCGGGTGTGGGAAACAGCATTCAGTGACCTGTAGCAGTCAACTGCCTTTGCTCTGACTCCAGCAGTGTACAAGCTTCGCTTGCGAGTAAAATTCTATTCCGTATATGAACGCTATTTCGCGCAGCGTTATGCATATATAACCCACGCAAACAGAGCACGGTACGTAGAGGAGGACAGAGCAATTTAATGTGCGCCATTCCAGCACAGCTCTAGAGCCTTAACCCCACGCAGCTGACTCTAAAATTCACGGCTTACCGTCGCGGGAGGAAAAATGGCCAGCAATCTTTAACCTTGTCAGCAGCTCGTCGCAGTCGCCTAGAGAAAATGAGCGCAGGTCTCGCAAAAATGAAATCACCGATACGCGAAACATTGTAATGCCGCAGATTTTTCATCGAGACGCTATAGTCGTTCCCCTGCCGCCCAGGCCCTATGTTTTCGACGTCAAACAACGAGATATGAATGTTTACGAGCGACGGCGTCATAAGAACCGCAATTTACTGTGTGCATTTTGTAAGACGTCATGTTCCGTGGTCGGGAAATACTCTAAACCGTACGTCTTGTACGTCGTATTCTAGGGGCTCGTAAATGTGGACGGTTTCTCGGAGGGTGTATAGTGTACAGCGTGTCGGGAAAACGTTTCGTTTGGTTATCGAATGGTACTCACGATCGCGCGGAACGTAATATCCGCGTAACGTTTCACGAAACGTGAAACAGAGGAGGAACGGACGTTGGGGGTGTCGGCATGCTGTTTCCTGATAATCGTCGGCTCCGACAGCCACGACGGCATGCTTCTTTCGCCCAGCAACTTGCTCGGAAGAGCATTTCACCCGTTATTTGCGAAGTTTCAACCTCGTTCCACGGCTAGTTTTCCTGCTATTTAATCAGAGAGTTTTCAACTCGATAATAATAATGATGTTACTCTGATTTTATCCGTCGAGTCTGTGTTGGGTTACTTTGACGGAGACAGACGTCGCAATTGGAGCTAGAGGTGACAACTTCGAGGAATGTAGAAGAATTTAGGGGTATTCAAATTCGTATGAAATGTGTTTTAGCGTTTCAAAGCTATAAAAAACGTAATTTCATGAATATTGATATGAACGAGTTCATACCCAAATCAAGAGTACTTGTGAAGTTTCATTTAACTGCACGCAAAGATGAACCCCTCGAAAGTAAAATTACGTAAACGATATATTACGCATAAGAAATTCTCAAAACAAACGTCACGATAAATATGCGCGCGTTTAACATGCAAAAACACTTGGTACCAGGCAACATGTTTGCTAATGGAAACCCTTCGGCCGTCTCTTCCCCTCTTCATCTGTGTTCTAAACGAATGCAGAAGAAAGACGATAATGAGGAAGAATAACTACGTTTACCTCTGCCAGGCTGCCGTATCCGTAAACACAGCATTCGAGTTTTATGAAAGCGTCGGATGAAAACAAGTTTAAAGAACCCGGACAGTCTGGCCAATAGACAAACAACAACTCTCGCTGCAAGCTCGATTTAAATGGATTGCACTGTTGCCGACGAAAAATTTCACTCAATTCTTCGGGTACGAGCGAAACACGATGTTCAGGTCATCGAGTTGAAAAGCTGTTAAAATAATAACCGTGAGTTTCGAGCTGCGATTGAAAACGTCGATCGGCGAGGGAAAAAACGCTGATAAAGAAGAACTAAACGAATTTTGACTGGGTTGAGGCGGCTCGTTATTCGTGTTCTCGACGGTCAGTACTTGGAGGGCAAAGACCGCCATATTGGCGAGGTCGAAGCTACTCTGTGAGACCGTGGCCTCCAGAGACCGATGGGGTCTTCGATAATTGACTCTGTCTTCGGCTACGGGCTTCGTTTCCGAGGCACCTAATTTATTTCCCCTACGTGGTACCGCGTATATTTTTCGCGCTTGCCTCCGCTAGCGAGTCTGGCCAGGGGGAAAAGATATCGCTGGACACGGTCTTCGACTGTAAATTGGACCCGACCGATTCGTGTTCCGGTATCGGTGTACACGCCGTGCTTTTCATGGCACGGAATTACCGTCCTTTCGATCGTTTTGGCCTTCCGTTCCGAAGGGGAAGGGCAATTTCGTGTTTCTTTTGTCGACTACACAATTTCGTAGGCTATAGAGACGAAGGCAATATAAACGAATGGCCAGAGTGATTCTTACGAAGTGATCGATGCGATTATCTCCTGGGTTCGAAGGCACAGTAGAAAAAGTTTGTGTACAGAGGATTGCAGGTTCAAGAAGAAATCTCTGGATAAAGGTTTCCATTTAGAACTGCAATCCATTTCGTTATGGATTTCCTCCTTTTGACTACGAAAATGATATTGACATAGAAATATTATCTTTATCTATAGAATAATTCAGATAATTCAAGAGTATCCTTTTTCATTCAAAAAACAGGAATTAATAACTTCATCAATATCGAACAATAATAGAGAATTTCCTAAAACCGACTTCCCTCGGATGCTCGACTTGTAGTGGACACCTTTGGAATCGGTTTTCAGAGAAAACTGCGGTCATTGGTGATGCAGTGCGATTTAAAGGCTCGAATGCCAGGCAGAAGCCAAGTTATCTATCGAATTTCACTGACTAGTGGTTGATCCTGACCACTGGAGCTGATTGTAACTGGAGAAGCCTGATGTGGTGTCAAACAGACGTTGGCGAAACAAAAGACAAACATTATTTCTAATTCCTTGTTTCATGTGCCAAAATATGAATGTAATTACACTATAAAAAATCGTCGATGATTTTATTTTTAGCATAATCATATTTATTTCAGTTCACATAGAACATTCCATTTCTGATATGACTCATCTCAAGTTCGATTCGAGTTTTGTACGTTTTCCATGAAAGTTTTATAGAAGTCCACGTATCGAACTGCAACATATACACTGTCAATAACGATTGTCTCGCGCAAACGACACCATCTTGTAATGGAACATGCAGTTGTTTATAATGCCTCGATATATATGTTCTACGGGTAACCGCTTAACGGATACTTTTACCGAGAATAAAAAAATACAGAGGCACGGAATAAGAACACGCAACCGAACAATATTGCATATTGTCGCGTGCATTGTGGCAATGCGTTTTAGTACAGAGAAGATTGACGAGGCTTGCCGACGAGCAGCATTGACCTGATAACTTTTAAACAGACACTAACAAATGTGTTTTCCCTAAGAATTTAAAGGTACCATTCTCAAACTTACTTCTGATAATGGGCTAGAATTTAAGGAGATCTGGATTGAATAAAATTGAAGGCATAACTGACAATGGTAAGTAGATATAAACTCATAAAGAGAACCTTATTTAGAATTGCAAATATTGTACAGAATCTGTGATAAAGACTTTGAATTGTCTAGCGCTAATATAAAATAAAATAAAATAGAACTAGTAAATAGTAAGTATTGCAAGTAAAGTTCGCTACGAAATTGATCCCATATGTGAACTGAATCTAAATTCAAGTAAAATATCTCCCTTCCATCTCGAAAGAAATTCACGCTTGAAAATCCAAAAAAAAGAAAAAAAAAACGTAGAAGGCAGCATACGAGAACGTGTGAACGCGAGTCTCATTACAGCACGTGGCCCTGACAGTTTACCCTCTGGTGCCGCCATTATATATTTAAAGTGCATCCGTGCAGCTATGCAAACAGGTCGGCAAAGTGGGCCACCGATCAAGCTACTTCTTATCTGATTTCAGAGCGGCGGCATCGTTCGTTACCGCGGACTCAGTCCCGTCCGCCCTGCGGGCGATCCCAAAGCTGCCAGTGTCTCTCCCTCTCCCTCTCTCTCTCACTGGAGATTTTTCACCCCGAAGAATTATTCACGGTCGTTCACCGTGTCGAGGCTCAGAAAACATTGAC
This sequence comes from Calliopsis andreniformis, assembly GCF_051401765.1. Taxonomy (NCBI): domain Eukaryota; kingdom Metazoa; phylum Arthropoda; class Insecta; order Hymenoptera; family Andrenidae; genus Calliopsis; species Calliopsis andreniformis. The sequence continues at coordinate 27,758,041 of NC_135064.1, forward strand.
AACGCGGCAAACGTCGGTCGAGATTCGCGCAAAAAACGTTATTATTAAATTTCCTGAATTCGGTGACGACCACCCTCCGAATGAATGTCGTCGACGGCGAGGCGGACGTTTCGTGTCGATCAATCACCGAAACGGGGCCGGAATTTTAAACCGTTCGCCGTGTAGCAGACAGAGGGGAAAAAAAGGATCGTGCTCGTGCATACGTAAAGTCGCGGCTCGCTCGAAACGAGACGCCGAGGATCTGTCGACGAAACACCCGATAGAGTCTTCCTCCTCGGGGGCTGATCCGCGTAGCGGCGGATTCTATCGGGCCGCACCCCTTTAGCCCCGATTACTCTCGCAGCTGCACTCGACTTCGACACGGAAACGCTTTTTCCTTGATAAATTTAATTTACATCGACTTAACTCGCTGGGACCGACGAGTAACCTGCCGCATTAATCGTTAACGACTACTTTCGAAATACCTCCGCCCACTAGGCGAACCTGTACTCCCAACGATATCGATTCGATAAACGAGAGTGATCTCAACGACGGATCTAATAGATTGCAATAAATGCTACTCAACTCTGACGCGAAGATATTGCTTTACGACTCTATTTTGCGGTCTTATGCTCCGTAATGCAGTTGAAATTTATCAGTATCCCACTTTGAAAATTGTTAAAGTCGTATGCAGTTCTTGAGTCCTGTTAATGTAAGTGAAGACTATTTCCAAAAAATTGTAGCGTACATCAAATTAGGGAGTACATCCTTTAATTCCCTGTATAAGACATTAACCTTAATCCTCAACCCGAAATAATTTCTCTTCAAACTTGTGCTCATCCACGTGAATATTACAGCACAATTTCCTTGTAAGCGTTTTACACGTCACAAACCAATTTCCATCACGTTTACGCGTCCTCCGTGTGACAAGAACACCTTCCTGAGTCATTTCTGTCGCCGCTCGCGATTCTGTAGCGTTCGAGCGTTACCGATTTTAAAGCTCCCTATATTTTATTTTCCGTGAATTCGTTTCCCGTGGAAGGTTGTTCTCTGATTTTACGGTCGCATGTTCGCTTTTTCCTTCGCGAATTACCCGCTGCGTTTTATCGTTCCCAGCCGCGTGTCTCTCGCTCGAAGTTCAAACAACGCCTCGACGGCCGATCGTTTACCGATACATTTAGCGAAGCAACGCGAGTTGGAAGCGTCCATGCTCGCCTCCGGTAATTGCGTCATCGTCGTTCAATCTCGCCTCCGCGCGCGAGAAATTCCTGGGAACGGTCAATTTCTCAAACATAATGCGCGATATCGCGTTAATCGAATCAATCGTGATCGAATGAAGCATGTCCACGACCATCCGTGGAATATTAATGAGATTTTTCAGCGTGATCAGCGAACAGTGAAATTTGATGTAGCGTATGCAACACGGCCATCGAGAATGGACGATGAAAAGTTGGGGCCAAGCGAATGCCGATCAAAATTTACACAGTTCTACTCGTTTAGTAACAGATGTGTTTGTGTCAAGTTGGGAGGAATAGAAACATCGTGAGAGATGGTCAGGAAACATTTTAAGTGTAGTAAGTAGTATGATTAGAGTTTCTCGAGAGTTGCCAAAAATTATGTCAAATATTTGAAAATTGATTTCTTACAGTCAACAGCTCATGATTTTGGTGGGGAGGAAATAATTGGCTCCTTTCGACGCTATATATTTCCATGAAGCTTATATAAATATATCGTACAATACGTTACTCTGAGAAGGTAATAACTATTTCGATATAGCTACCAGAGAACTGGCTGCGTCAAATCGGAAATTGAAAGTAATTTTCAGCATAAGTCAAGCAAAACAGATTCAATTAACGATAAAACGATGTTTCGTTTAGCTTCGTTAAATGATAATTAGTAGTCGCATGCAAAGATTCCGAAAAACGTATTGCTTAGAAAGGGAAAAATCTGTTAAGCTAATAGCTTAGCGCTAGTAAAGCTAAAAAAAAATAACTCAGAAAACAATAGCGAGTTACGACAACAATCTGATTATCAACTCGACAAAAAGCCTCTCCTATATTCAGAACAATGCACTGATTTAAGTAAGAAACGTCACAAACAGCCACATCATTTTTCGTATAATTTATACTTTCGAATGACAAACTCTTTTATATCTAGTACTTTCGATAATATTTGCACCAGGAAATTCAAACGAATAAATTGAAAAACAGGAGCTTCTTTGCACAATAGCTCACTGATGATTAAAGAAACTCGATCCCAAATTGATATTCACTCCTTCCCCAGATTCTCCTCCACCCCCGCCCGATTTTACCTTTACACGCAACAAAGGTTCCAGTCTCATCGGCTTTAATCCACGGCGTTGCATTTGCACAGCACGGCATTGGCATGATATGTATCGCTGTGGCATAATAATACGCGAAATTAAAATACCTAGTGAACAGCCAAACGAAACGGAAATGAAAGAACATTTTCAGTTGTACGCGTGTTTCCACGTTGGTACCACGACTACGTATTTAAACGCGCTTCATTAAATCCTAACCAGCCACGACAGAGCTCATATTCCGGACGATGGAAGGCACAGATTAAATGCGTTCCCAGCGATTCGTACCGGGTAGAAGCTGGTCTACCGTCGTGCTCGAAGCGTATTAATGCGCGATGGACGTGGCTTATTTTCCACGACGGAACTTTTATTTGTTCTACTAACCCTCAGCCATTAGATGAATCAGAAAATAACTATAATGCACGTGTGTAGACGCATGGACGTCGCGCAACGTTTAGAAACTTCTTCCCTCATGCAATTACGTCCCCCGGACGCTCGACTCGTACTTTACGGCGGTTCGCCGCTTTTTACCGGCATTTTCAAAACAGGAAGCATAAAGTTTTCATAATAACGCATCCTCTTCGCTGGATAGGGAGACCCAATCGCCATAGGATGCACACAAGGGTCTGCTTACAAAGGTTCATCGTTTTTACCTGCTTCAGCCGCATCTACACGGAACAGCGAACACTCGAGCGCGCGCGCGCGCACGCGCCCCACCGTCAACCCTTTCCCCTATACGCGGGGGTTAATTTTAGAGATTCTCCTCATTCAAAGGACACGCTGAACGGCTTTGGACACTTTTTGTCATGCACACAGAAAAGGGGTAATTACCGACTTGTTTCGCTGTAAATAGTACGCGTAACTGGTTTTAACGTCGCTCGAGTTGTATTTTCGATCGGGATGCTGTTAAATTAAACCGCCCCTATACTCTACCTACTTCTTTTTTCGTCCAAGGCGCTGGAATATATGAATTTTGAAGTGAATGTGTTTGCGATTTGCGGACAAGAGATACGATGCAAGAGGGTACTACTGTGTGAAGTAAAGGAATAAATAGGAGACTACATATTTGAAATAAGATAGACAATTAAAATTTGAATAATTCTTCTTAAAAGACACGACAATCCTACATTCTAAATCAAGAGAAAACAAATGTTTTATCGTTCTTGGTTTCTGCATTTTGTTATTCTATTTTTTTTAGAGCGATTAAATCCTACTGCACCCCCATATCCTTTTAACCACTTTGAATATAGAGATACCTATAACAACCCCACTTGTTTACCTCTTTCGCACCGCGGTGTGTAAAAAATTCCTGCACCGAACTCCTGCAATATTCCCCACATTTTTATACATGTTTCATTGCGTTCGCCATTCAAGCATGAGTTTCTCAAATTAAAAATTGAAAGCGATGCATACAGGGTTAACTACTACGCACGAAAAATATTTTGGGAATTCGTGCACTGTTGCGTGGAATTTCAACCAGAAACGCAGAAACGCGACAAAGCAGAATAAAAAAAGTACGCCTACCCTCCGCCGTTCGTTACGCAACTACGCGAAATCTCGCAAAATCATTAAAAAACGGGCGGTGATTTTAAAACTTTTCGGTAACCAGGCAACCTCTGGTTATTACAGTGTAACCGTGTCGGAGGTGAAGCCACCCCCGCGTTAGGGTGCTTCGATTTGCCGCAGCATGCTCGATCTGCATACCCGTAAACGATTAATGACTTTACTCGAGTGCCATCCTTCGACGACTACGCGCTATTTGCAAGCATCACTCCCTCTTGCCTCAAAATTGCGCATTTTTTGCACATGCGAACCAAATTTACGCATCATGCATTTAAGCTTTCAGACCAGGAAACGCTCCGCCATGAAAAATTAATTTAATTAGCAACAGGATTAGTGACAAAATTTAAAGAAGAGGGAGAATTAGAAAAATTAGGTACTACATAAATGGCATGAGAGTTTTCGTAATGGAATATTAAAAACTTAAGTATTTTTTCTATATATGATTTTACGATTGAAAATTCGAAATGAGTGTCGATCACATTGAGTTAAGTTAAGCCAGTTAACCCAGATCTGACACGAATAAAGTCCAGCAGTGGCTAGATTATGACTAGATTGAAGTGAATTGTGTTGAGAGTAGATTGAATTATGTCTTGCTCGAGCTTGACTTGGGTCTGGCTTAGGTTTGGATTAGATCTGGTTTGTAACGCGGTTATGTTTGTTTAGGCTGAGGTGGATCTAGATCATGGCTTACTTAGATTTTGATTAGCTTGCATTAGATCTGGTTAACAGTGGCTTAGCCGTGGTTAATGTTTCCAGCAGGGGCTAAATTAGACCTAAATTAAGTATGAATTACGCTTGCTCTCTCATAAATTTTATCAGTTCAGTAGATCCTTAGATGGTCTAATAAAAGAACCTATTGGTCACTTTCAATCATAATATCCTTTATAGCTCTACGGGTGGAATTGAATTACGAAGATTAACCCCTAATGAGTCGCAGAGACTTGGCGACTATCCGAAGGCTAGTGGATTTCGCGTCGGACTTGGAGCATGACGCAGATTATAATGAATGCGGTCCAACTTTTAATTACGTATGACAGACGCTTGAAATATTGCACTTAGAGAAAAGAAGAAGAGGAGGATCCTACGAGCAAGTTGATAGTTCAATTCATTAGCGCGGTCGTTCGGCAAACAAAAGATCGAAGTCTACTTCAACAAACCAATCGTCAGCTTCTTTTTCTCCTCTCCGCTGACAGAAGTGGCGCTCGCCCTTCCGCCGTTCCATTTCGCGTTGCCTTCGACTCTTAATTTCGTGTCAGGGAGCCGAGTGACCAGTTTCCTTCCATTCCACGAGCTCTCGGCGTGTGCAGGGAAGGCTCCGAAAACATTGCTCTCGACACGACAATTTTTGCGATCTCTACTCTGGCGCCTTGCAAATTCACTCGTTCTACTTCGCATCGACGACGTCGCTCGACTCGCAAAAAGCGTCTCTCTTCGAGACCACCGACAACACGCGATGGGAACTTCCCATTCCGAAAGCAACATTTACTTTTTACTATAAAATAGACGGTCCCGGTTTCCATTGAGTTTCGAACTGCCTCGACTCGCCGGAAGTGTCTCCAGCGGTCTCGAGCCGAGGCAAGCGATCGCGGTAGTGTGTTTACCCGCCGGGTGGTATGCTCCACTTGCATAATACGGCAAAAGAAATGTAACGAAAGAGAATTCGACTGAGGCGGATCGGCGGAACCGACGGAACCGACGGAACCGACGACGCGCACATCGAAGGGAGATTCTGACCGACGACTCCGGCTTGGGATATCACCTATATGCGAAACGGATCGGATCGAATCGATTCTTCTGCACGAAGTGCTCGGGCCCACTCCTTCCCGTGCATCCACCAGCCTGCAGATTATGCTAATATTCAGGGGAGTTGCACCGGATTATCAGCTCGAATATACCCGCATTCGGTGCAACATCGACGACGATAACGCGAGCCGTATTCAAGAGTATCGCCTCTCGTCGCTCTCTCGACTCGGCGATCGATCGGAGATGCAACCCGTAATTTCTGTCTACGTCCCATTCTAGTGAACAATGATTAGCATTCGTACATAAAGTGCCTTACGCGTGCTAGAAGGTTTATATGGGGTATCGATAACGAGATTTACCTGATCTCGTGAGATCGGCGGAACGTGTTAGCGATATTACTGACATTGATGCTATCGCATTTTCGTTTGAGATTCGCTCATTGTAGTCTTTCATATGGAGATCCAGTATTTTATTGATAATCAAGGTACTCTGTCAAGGATGTACTTGTCGTTCAGTGATGGCTTAATAGGTTTTGTTCTGCAATGTATCTTCGTGTAGCAGTCCTCTTTTCTCGTTGATTTATTTAACGTAGAACGTACACAAGGTACGTTGATTTCAGTATTTCTAATTGAATTTTCCTAACTTAAATGTTAGCGTTACACAAAATATTGTCATTAACAAAATTAAACTTGAATTTTAATTATTAATTTGTGTCAAAAGAGCAATGTTTATCATTTTCTAGTAGTATAACTTTGCTTTCACAAAATGAGAAAGAACTGAAGAGGTTTAAGGTCACACAGAGAGAAAGTAAATAATACTCATATGTCTGGCTACATACTCGACTTTTCTACTTGCACCGAAAAGACCAAATCCGCTTTTCTCTGCCAATTTCTCTGCCATAATCATTTACACTGCATCAGCTATTATCTACGTAAGTTTTATTGGCAAGGAATCGAACTCGATCCTATGTATCACTTTTTCAGCATAAAAAACTGCGTAACGTTCAAGTGGCAGAGGACACAGCGTGTCGTGAAAACGTTCGTATTTCTGATCTGGGGAAGACTCGGTGGTTTCATTGAATCCTCGACTCACGATCGTTTCCTGTCAAAGAAACGGGAGATCGAGCGTAGTCGGTTAAGATAAGTACACGACGGGACTCCGACCTATGGTCGGTCATGTCGGAGCAACGCAGTGGCGATGACAGGGCGATATGTCAAACCATTGTCCCTTTAGGTTCTCTTGCCATCGTTCCTCTCTCACCACCTTGTTTTTTGTCTACGTCACGCAAAAAGGTCCGACCGGGCAAGTACCGGTCGATGCATAAAACAGCCGCCTCCTGGTGAAAGGATCTTTCACGCGAACGGAGAAAATCGCGCCAGCCAATTCCTTGCTGCTTGAATGAATGCAATGGAACCTTCTCTTTTTACAGCTGCACTAACGTCCCTTCATTTCGGGTTAAATAGTTAAATTAGGTAGCTTTCACTCTACTCGATTGTTTGAATTAAAAATACTTTTAGAACTCTATGCATATTGATGACACTTCGTTAAAAAAATAGATTTTCGTAAATATTGTACAGGATGGACCAAAAATCGAAGATCTTCAATGATAGGTTGAATAAATCAAGTCTTCTTGAATATATATGGTCTACATCCGGGTGTCGACTGTTCACAGGAAGTCCTGGTACGAAGTTGGGGAGTTCCATAAAGAACTGCCCTGTAGATACTTCGATCAGCATACTTTGCGGCGGTGAATAAGAATCGGTATTTGGTTGGCAATGCGCAACTGCATTAGAAAACTTTCAATGGTTTGTGAGATAGCTCGCCATAAAATCAATCCTGCTCCTGAATACTTCTACAGGTGCTTGCCTCTATCTTTATAAATCACTCCCGCATATTCAATTTATCCCAGCGATTCCTTCACCGTCAGCAATTTTCAGTTGTAGTATCCTGCACAACTTATCTAGTCTTCCCTATGGTCCAAGATTTCGTGGCAACAACTCCTAAGGATTTTTGCTTTATTTGCTCCTCGAGGAACGAGCAGGGGAAAGAAAGGGGGTATTATAATTTTAATGGACGACCAGGACAAGAGACGCCGCACTTGAAAACGTACTCATTACACACGAAACCATAAAAGTCGGACCCAATCCCCTACCGGCGGGAAACAAAAGTTGGATCGAACAAAGCAATTATAGTCTTGAAGTTGCTCCTGAGCTACCTGAAAGTTCTAACCGCATCTGGTATTCATCCGAGAGACTGTAATAAAGGAGAGGACAAGACGGGAAGCGTGCTTCAAAGAGTTGCAAAACTTTTCGCCCCATCCGCTCCCTATCTCTTCCTCCCCCTCCCGTCACTTCGCAATGGCGATTTAAAAAGTCAGCCGATTGTCGATCGTCGAACATCTAACGCTTGCAAACTTCCCCTGCACTCGAGAAACAGCCGCTTGTTACGTGTTTATCAGCTAATCCGACCGTCCCAGCGGAGGCGCGGATTCCCCGATGCAGTGGGACCAAACTTTCGAGTGAAATTGGTACTGAAACGTTAATTTCTCGTCCGGTCGAGAAAAAATTAAAATTTAAGACTTCATGGCCGTCGGGTAATCGATACGTTGCGAACATGTTCCCTCTTTTTTCCTTCTCTTCGATTCGTCCCCGTTTCGTCGAGCCATCTGCTCCAAAAATTTTCCATTTTCCCCGGTGCAATATGTTTAAGTGCTTCGCCTGCAGCAGTTCACGACTATTTCCTAAACTAGCTCGCACGAGTGCCCTGTTTTCAATACCTTATAATTACATTTCCCATCGGCAACTTCTGGGTAAATGAAAGTTAAATCAAAGTCCTGACTCGGAGCGCGACGCCCGCGAGGAACACCGACGAGGAAACAGATGTCAAGGAGTTTGCTGGAGAATCTAGACAAAGTTGGTACACATATCTCGTGCTGGTTCAACTAATCTGAAAGCAGCCTAGAGAGAAGAGAATTCTTTTACCTATAAGAACGATTACTGGAGTTATACTGATATTGAAATGGCCCATGGAAGGTCGTAATATGGATCTAAAATGCAATGCAGTTCTCGACTTTTAGTTTATTTTGGCTTGTAGAATCATACCCCGAGTTTACCACTCACCCTGAAACACCCTGTACACTAAATTTCCCAGTAACCGGAGATGACGAAGAGCAGTGCTATAACTACAGAGAGCACGAAACTGGCGAAGGAATAAAAAACGCAGCTGGCGGCGTTGAATGTTGCAAAGGAACTCCGCATCGACAGGGCTGAAGTTGGAGGGCATGTTAGCCGACAGGGAGACACGCAACAAAGAAGCAGAGGTCTGCAGCAGCGTAGCGGTGCTCGATGATCGCAGGAGTTCCAGATAAAAGCGGTTGTTTGTTACAATTAGGGCCACTCCTCCGGACAACTCGAGGCAGCGGCTACAGCGAGTCTCCACTTGCCCGCTTCAGCCCCGGGCCACTTCTTAGCGGCGAGGCTGCACTCTGCACCCCAGGATACGTTCAGTCATCTCCGTCACCTCGAGCGTCTCAAATGGAATTATGCGAAATGGCGGTCGCGTTTTCGTAATATTCGAGGGGATCTCTGGGGTCCCCCTGACTGTGAGACGGCTTCCATTGTACGTGATTGCCGGCGTAGAGTCTAAGTGCTGACTACGAGCACCAGCGCGCGCTATTGTGAGCTACACAGACACGAGCTACCGTTTTACCTCGATGTCGTTTTATTAATTCGATCGGGTTTAGTCGCTTCAGACGAGTGCAATTAGACGCACGCGAACGCTGGCGCCAGTGAGCAGGGCGCCGATCTTGCTCCGTTTCTCCAGATAGCTCACTTTGCTTTCAGGTGGTTGCTTGTTCATTTGGTACTGAAGTGGGTAATTTGAAACTGACGAAACTGGGGTTGAAACGAAGCCAACTAAATGGTAATTTGAAGAATAAGGTCGTTCATCGTGTAACACACATAGCGTTCTCCAATGTAGGAAATGTGCCAATAACCTGTATGAATATACGGAACTTTGAGTAGCCAAAAAGAGGAAAATCGAGCGATCACTCGAATCCGGATTGCTCGGAGGAAATGGCAGGAGCAACAAACTTTAAGAATGTAGCGAGCGACATTTCTTGAAGTTTCGATTAAAATTTCATGGAAAGTACAAGATCAGCCAAGCTTAGAAGAACAAGCAAATCTTCACAGAAAATCAGATTTTATATGATCCTTTTTAATTAATAATATTTCAGAAATAATTCCTATCTTTTTCTTCCCTTCTTCAGAGTAAGAGTACTAAGGTGAATTTTAAATAACGTTGCATTAAAGTATGATAAGAAAGGAATACAAGTACGGTTAAAAAACAAACTACATTACACATAAAACGCTACCTTGATATACAAGGTATTTCATGGTCGATATTTCTTTCTAAATATTTTCGTAAATAAGAAAAGGTTCTCTAACCGTATTCTGCCATCCCCTTTAATCCGGTACTATTCAAAATTCATCTCGAATTTTCCTTTCCAAAGCTCATCTCAGCTTCTTCTCGGAGAGTCAAACTAAAAGCAATATTGACATTATGCAAGTCACGTACAGGGTACTAAGAGTTCAAAAAAAATAGCTCTGTCCATTGACTCGGGCTTAAAACACTGACATCTAAGATCAATTAACCTTACATGAAATCACTATTATACGTTACCAGTTGAAGTACTCGAAAAAAGTTAAAAACCAATACGAATTCTTTATCTCGAAACAATTCGTATAGCATGGTTCTTTTGACGTGATCTGAGAACAGGAGCAGCTAGGAAACCCAGGAAATAAGATACTTTATCATAAAGCGACGATATCTGAAGGTATTTAGGAAAGCCAATAGCAAGGGTTCAATCACTTTGAACAAACGTGTCCTCAGATTCATTCTGATAGCCCTTTCATTGATAGGAACCGGTCATTGAAGTGAGTGGACACTTTCTGATGACGACAGCATATTGACTGCGCCGCTCAAAGGATTCGATTGACCCCGCCTTCGCTTCCTGACGTCAAAGCATTCGGAGACAGGATCATATCTGTCTATATTCATGAGCAATAAGTATACGAGGCGGCACGGCGGAGGCAAATGCAAATGCTGTGCCTTTCAGGCCGAAGGTCCGGGTACAATTTTCACAGAACCCCAGGGAGGACATACGTTTCCGCCGCTACGTACGAATATATATTATAATAGAACGTAAAGAACGGTTCCCTAGCTCCACGGATTGCTTTCTTTTACGGCCACGGTATTTTATCCCTTGGTTCCTTGTTTGTAGACCCGAACTTATTCCTTGTGCCGAAACGAACGAGTTCGAGAATCCTTCACACAAATTCGTTTCAATTGGGGCGTTCCATTGGCTGCTCATTGCCACGGGCAATTGTTTTTCAAGTACCGACAAATATTTCGTGAGGAATTTAGGGTACGAATGCATTACTATCTCGTCACATAAAATCACGGTACATATTACAACAAATCCATGGTGTGAGCTGACGGCTTTCTTTCGTTTTAAGTATATTTTACTCAAATATGAAACTTTGCTATAATATATGATGTGATTTTACCTGATAGGATAGGAATATTGGGTTTTAATAAAGAGTACTGCTGACGCCGCCGTCAGGAAAATGGTTGATCTGTTTCCCTAGTAGAAGACTTCCCCAGTAGTACAGCATAAGTTACATATTTTCCTCATCATTCATAGTGGTTTTCATGTCAGTATCAAAAGCAAGCTTTCGCTATTTTTTAACTTGTAGAATTATTACAATTTCATGCTGACCAAATGCTTTAGAAGAAGCTCTAAGAAGTTAAGTATTCAGTAGAATAAACACAGTAATTATTATTTCATGACTGAAATAATATTTAAGTGACTTTATTGTGTCTTGTGAAAATGCAACTTCAAATTAATTTCTGGGGAGGAATTCTCGGCGAAGCTGTCCCATTCTCTAAAGTCAATCTTAACCATTTAAATGAAGCTCAGAAGGAGCGTTCCAAGAGCAACAATCCACTTCTTAGCTCCAATTAAAGACCGCTTCTAAAGATATTATAATGTATACTAATAATATTGTTTCACAATTATAAACAATCGTGAAGGCGCAGCTTCGGGTACCTCCATTGAAACTTATTACACTATAAATCCCCGTTCGGAGTCTTTAAACAATAACACAATGCTTTGAGAAATTGATACTGTTGAAGATACCACTTTATATTTCTGAAACTCGTTTAGTCGAAAGTAAGTCACTCTGTTGCGTCACTTCCTGTTATACTTGTGGCCATTGTTGGGACAATTGCTTTTGTCGCGCGAGGACAATGAGAGTTGGAACAAAGTTAAAAAGTCCATCCTGCTGGTGTTTGATAATCCTTTAAATTAACCATCAACGGAGAGCTTTTAATGAAAAATATGAATACAGAAAGTTAATGTTCTTTCTATTGAATAGACCATAATATAATGCAAGCTTTCTATCCGAAAGGAGTTAAGCTGTCGCGAATGTTCCCCTCGAGTACGTTTGGCACGGACATGAAAGACCACAAACCTAATCGACACCCCAAAAAATACTTCTTTCGCTGATGCAGCGCTAAGAACAGTCCTCTCATAAAGGGATTAAAATAAAAGCGTCATTCTGGACACGCTAAATAGACATTCTGAGACCATTTATCCAACTGTTTCAGCAGTTTCTTCACACTGACTACTAGTTACCTCTAAAGGCCCCTCTTATCTTGATGAGACGAAGGAAACCAAAGATGAAATTCGAGATGAGATGATAAATAGTTCATCCAAAGTGGCCTCATTTAGACAAAGGAGAGGTATCAAGGTAGCGTTCCACGCGATGAGGTGGAATGCTATCTTATCCCAAATATTGGACACTGCATCGATAACAGTTATCACGGAGCCAGAGAGATGACGTGGTAACGTTACCTATAATAGCAGGAAAACTGGGAACTAGTATTGGGGTAATCTCCTGTTCAGGAAATTTATCCGCCATCTCGGCAGCTTCCGGCTACATCGCTCTTTCCAGCTCCCTGTTCAGCTCCACTGTTTTGCCAGGATTAATATCCACAATCCACGGTTCGATCACCCAAAACTTGCTACAAGATAAAGTTATTGGTGCCCTTTAAACCTCGGCAATCGAGGAATTGATACCTCGTCAAGATCTAAATTACAATCAGCGGGAGTTGAGTACTTCTAAAAATATGGGGTCGTTAAGAATTTATTTATTACTGGGTCACAGGAGATATGCACAACCAAAAATGATCCTTCACATGTCACCTACTTAATTATTCAGTTAGAACAAGCAGTTATTTCGCCATTGACTATCGATAAAATATAGATATTCAAAATAGACTTTCAGTTACTGGAATATGAACGTATCCTTATTCATATATTCGGTAATCAATATATTCTATTAGAAGCAATGAGAACACATGAGTAGATTTTAGTTAAATATGGCGCATAAGTTTTTGTCACGTATTTTTATTTAAGTATCTTAAAATTGTCTATGATGATAAATGGAGCAATCAATTCGGGATGCTCGAATGTAGACCAAAGAACTGAGATTTTTCACACAGAAATACTTTAGTATTTTCAGACGAAAGTAAGCAAGAGAAGATACGCCGATTCGACGTGAAAAATATATAGTCGAAGGAAGAAAAAATAGCTTCTTTAAAATCGACGTTATCCTCTTTTGCATCGATCTAAAGGGATTCGAGAGCGAAGCTACCGTGAAACTTTCAGAAAGCACTCCGATAAACTGTATAATTCAGTTAAAGAAACTATCAGGAGTGCGCGGCACGAACCTAGGGAGTTTAATTAAAGCTGATCCGGACATTTTCTGGGCACGGTTTCACGGAGGATACGGAGAGCTAGAAGCTAGCGGGTTTCCTGCCACATTCATAATTGGTGTGTTGTTAGTAATAACGTTATCGATGAATTCACGTAGTTTCAGTATAATAGAAAAAATAAATATTTTGGTCAAGATAATTATTAGATATCCTAGATATCCTAGGGAAGAACAGTATCAATTCTTTTATAATCCAATATAATCGACATAATTTTCTGATTTACGTAGTTCCAATAAGAAATAGCGAATAACTCTAAGATACGGTCAAAACTTATGGCGCATCGTGTAACGTGAATATTCTATTAAACAACTCTATAAACAGAAGAAATTCATTTTTGCATACCACCTTGATGCACACCCGGGGCTATTTTCGCGAATAAAAGTACCTTCTTTCCTGTGCGAAATGGCACCTTCGGAGAACCTGAACAGTCACGTACACGAGCGCCTACACCTACGAAACTGTGCATGATAGTCGATAGAGTGGTATCATAAAGCCATACATAGGATATGAAGTCTGTATAACAGACAATCTCATTGGATAACACACAATACACGACAGCATCCTTTACGTGAACCTTATCGAGGCATCTTTCCTGTCCTGCAATGCCTACACCAATATCAATTCTTCGAATATCATAGCCACCATTAAGGAAATACTTCAAACTACTTGCCAAATAGTTCGGCGCACTTAATACAATTGTACAAATTCCAAAAATACAAAATAAAATCACTTTCCGATAACCAAGGTATGTCTAATTATAAATTCAGAGAGTTTTAGCTTCTTAAGTCGTCTAATATGAGCTCCAGTCGACTTAGTCTCTCTAGATTTATCTTGTGGATTTTATTCTTTTACTTTAGATATATAGGTAGTAGAAACCTAGGATTCAAGCTGTACAGGATACTTCCACTTAGCAGACTACCAAAATATAATAGAGATAGTGCATTGAATCTGTAGCCCTATCCAAGCATACGAAAAGTAATTGAGGAAAAAGTTGACATTGTTAATTTATAAATGAAAGTGGATGTTGGTTTCTCCTTGACACAATATTCCCAATTAGCGCAACAATCTACAACTCGAACATTTTTCAGGAATTATGCATTCGCCAATATTCCTGGCGGAGCCAATTCAGCTCATAAATTTTCGACGAGCTCTCATCCACTTTTGTTCGGGTCAGGTAATCGCGAGTTGATCAATCGTGAATTCGTAACGGGAGCAATATTTCTGAAGGATAAAAAGGGACAAGGATAAAAATACGGGCAGCGGTCAGATCGATAAATCTACGCGAGCATTCTTTCCAATTTGCGTGAACATTTGCTGGAACACGAAACGGCGCGGGTTCCCCTTTTGCTAGTCGACCTTCGATCGTTCCCCATTATCGCACCGTTTCACCTATGTAACGCGACCTTTGCTGGCCACAAGCAAAAGCGAGAAAAAATGCCGGATGAAAGGGCTCGGACGCGGCATCAATTTAACCTCTAAATCGCAATTTAGACGCGTGAATGGCCGCGAATGCACGGTAGGTACATTAAAGATCCCCACCCCATTAACGCGGTGCGTTCCAGAGGCACGTGAAGCCAGGAGATAGATCATTAACTCTCGGGTCGTCGGTCATAATACTTGCGGGAAACGCGCGAACCGCTCCTCTGCTGCTCCCTCTCTTTTGGCCAGCGGCGTCGCGGGAGGAGCTCGAGATAGCAACACGGGCCGGTGGGCAGCCGACGGTAGGGAAAAAGCAGAGAGGAGCAGACGAGATGGTTTGATAGCCGCGGCCATTCGTTACGATGGCTATGCCGCGTTACACTTTCCGAGCCACTCGGCCGCTTGAAGCACCACGGAGATCTAAGGGTCTGAGCGTCGGTGAACTGCTCGCCACGGAACTTCCAGAGATGGAAATCCAGAGGCGAGCTCCCAAGGAGTCGGACGACCTGCACGAGGATCAAGCTTGATGGAGGCACAGAGGGCAGAGGAGAGAAACGAGCAGACAAAGAGGCGGACAAAGAGGCGGCCAGAGCCGTGGCTAGGGGCGGAGAGACGGGCGCAAGTATCGGGGAGACGGACGAGGGTGGAAGGGAAATGGGTTCGGCTGTCACATACACGTACTCCCTGGAGCTGCAAACTGATAGTGGACAAATACTGCGCATTCGTGGCGCACGGTTAGAATTAATTGCCAATGTTTGGCTGCCGGGACGTGGATATTGGGATATGTTCGTTAGGGAACACGACCTCTCCCCCTAACGTTAGCTCACTGGAATCGCTCCGATCCTGTCAGAATGGTACTTATGTCGTGCTCTGATGCTCGAAAACGTGCGTCGTGTCCCGCCGATAATAGGACACCGGCCCATTAATCACCGTAGCCAATCCGAAAAACGATGAATCGGATTTTGAACGTCGAAAATCGTCTCTATCCTTCTACAAGTCCGCTCAGCCGCATTGTGTAATACGTCAAACGGCGCACCAGCAAACAAATTACATCGTTACATACCGATACCAGGGCAACCGGACGCTAATCCTGCGTGACGAGGCGAACTGCTACGGTTCCTGAATTCCAAGAGTTATCGGGGATTGACTAACGAGACTCGATGTTTCTCGTACTTTCCCGCCCTTCACTGGCTCCACTCGGAGAGTTACGGCTCCGGATTAACGGCCCTGCGAGCGGATTAACGCGGTTAAATATTACTGACTACAGGCTCGCGTAAAAAGGCAGAGCGGAACAGAACCGCCAGTGCTTTAGAGAGAAGATAGCGAGCGAGATTTAGCTGTTGCCCGTTGCCATTCCCCGTTTGCCTTTTTTCCCCGCGGAACTTCGAGTAGATAACGCCAGATCCCGCGTTGGATCCTGCCCACGAACAATTTGGAAGTTAACGACTTTACAGGATACACGGGGATTATGTTAATGCGATGTTTCGGTGGATCGCTTTCAGCCAGATACTGGGGCGAGGCCGAGGACTGTTCGAGGGCTGCATGCACTCGGCCGCGATGTGTCTCTCTGTACGGATAAACGCCTCCAAGTGGGATTAACTTCTAGCGCTCTGCTAATTGCTCCAACGATCGTTCGGTTGGTGCATGTACGGGACTGAGCACTGCCAACGCTAATAAGCTGGATGAAACGGACGTAAGAGCTCTGATGATCGTTGTTGCGCTAGTGGTAATTGTTATGACGCGAATTAGACATGAGAGAGTCGGTTTGTTGTACAGAATGAGGCGTCTAAGTGCCTCTGTTGTTTCCCAAGAGAGAAAATATTCCCTGTTGAAGCTGTGGAGAACCTGGATGAATTACTCGGTTGCACATCAAGCTTCACAGTATCGAAACGATCGATCCTCAGCATCCCTCGGTGAGACCACTTTTTTCGCGTAACGACGAAAGTTGGGGCCATCGGCTGCCACCCCGCGGATTCAACGAATCACCAATTTGGAAGTTAACGACACGAGCGGATAGGCGAGGATTATGTTAATGCGATATTTCGGTGGAACGGCTCAGAAGCAAATAGGCGGACAGGGCTGGCAGGCCAGATATACGAGCGATACGCGCCCGCGTATGGCTAAGGGCCTTAGACACACATCCACCGCGCCATAGACCGTGGAAACGATTATTGCGCAGGGTATAAAACCTAACTACTTCCTTCCGTGGCGTGGCGAAGTGCGACAGTTTTGTAGTCGCCCTCGGTCTGGGATAATGGTAAGTGAATGAAGTCTGTGGCCAAGTGTCGCGGCTGCTTTTAAATAAAGTGCCTGCGACACCGCCCTAACGTGATTTCTCGTTACGCGATTTCTTCATATCAGAGCAGAAAGTTTTTCTTCTTGAAGTAACGTGACTAGCTTACGCTAATTGTCTTGCTTAAAAGAACTTGCAAACCTAACAGTAATTTATTCAACTCTTCCTGTCATAAATAGTATCTAAATACATGCTAGGGAAATCTGAATAGTAGAACGTAGTAGGAATATCACCTACTTTTAACTAACCTTTGCACCGTAGACGTAGGAGGTTTACTTTCAGTATGCTCTTGAATGGTTAGAAATCTGAAGTGTCTAAAAAATGTCATAGTAACAAACCTTTTGTTATTTAGAAATTTTTGAATGAACTATAGACCTTACATTAGGTATTACTTTTTAATCAGTATCAGTTTATCTAGATCTAATTTCTTCCAACTGCATCTCCTCCGTGTTACGCTACTAGTATTGCACATAATCTTCTTATCAACTCCATCATGTTAGAGTATAACGTTCTCTTCAAGTCGCTTTTCCACGAAATCCTGACTCGTCAGTCAGTCAACTGCGTCGTGTAATGACACCGTAATCTGTGCAGAAGTTGGGCGTGTAATAACCGAGGCGATCGCGCGAGACCTTGTAAGTCGAATTCAGCGAGATTCGAGTTTCGACGGGCGCGAAATTCCACGGAAATTCCCGGAAGGAAAACGAGCACGCCCCTCATTTTCCCGATACGTCGTCGACGAGGCGCGCGATATCTGATCGACGTAAGTATCCAATAACGCGGCTGTGATTTACACAGCCGGCAGACACGACGACGTTGCTTCGCTTGATCTCAGAATGCGCTCTCGAGCCCGACAGAAGGCGAGTTCGAAGTCGAGCAGGAATGTACTGTGTGATCGAAAAGTATACTGTGAAATATACAAGGTGTTACGTACTATACACTTCTTCAAAGTATTCAACAATCAGAAGAAAAAAGACATAATGGAATATAGCTCCCTATTAAAAAACTTCAGAGGGATTACTGGTACACTATAGTAAAGAGGAATATTCTGAAAAGAGGGGAATTATTAAAAAGAAATAATAAAAAATGTAATTATGAAAGAAGATTTTCACAATGATTAAAAATTGATCAAAAGTTTAAAAATGTGTTAAAACAGAACAATTTGACACTATCGTGATTTATGACGACCTAACTTCAAGACTCATAAAAATAATAATTACTTCTCGACTAATGGTCTGTATTTTCGAGCACGGGGTCGCAAAGTGTTCCATTTCCACACGAATTCCCTGACATTTTTGGAAGCGGAGAAGAGGTTTTCAGTTAATGCCCGAGGGAAGACAAAGTTCGAACGCAAACTCGTCGGCACTTGAATTTTGATCGTGTTTACGGAAACACTTTGTTCCCTTGGATCTGAGAAGGGAGCCTTTCGCGGGTGAAAACCCCATGATTTAATGTACCATAAAAATGGAGTTGGAAAGAAGGGAACGGAGCATACTCGGCAAACAACTTCTAATACATGCTAATCTGAAAGAAATTAAAAGTTTCACAGAAGATGCCTGATGGGATTTGCAAGCAGGTAGAATATGCTGGTAGAACGTAAATCGATGATACCCTGACTATTAAAACTTCGACTTGTGTCAAAATTATTAAAACAGCATTATGGCTGAGCGATGCTCGTGAAGGATAGGAAAAGACAAACGTAACCATGATGACGATGTAACAATAAATTACACCTTGGTTTCCGCTTTATGAACGTGTTACATGTTTGCGTAGGATCTTAGCCCGTTAATTTTGAATAAACGTATCTTGCTAAGCAAGTTAGGCAAGGTAACTTGAGCTTAAATGTTCCTTCAATCGACACGGGATTTAATTGCTCTTAGAGAAATTATGCGAAAAACTCAAAATTAATTTATTACCATTATCATTTAAAGATCCGATGTTATTGTTACAATATACAAACTAATACTAGATAAATTAAATTATCATAACACGAACAGAATTGTTGGAAAGCACAGAAAAGGAATGAACAGTTCTGCATAAACAACGCTCATTCAAAAATGCACTCAAAGGATTACGAGCCTGGTCAGCTAATTGTGCAAGGAGTAATGCCAGCCACGTGCAACTGTCGCCACGCTAACTTCGTCGGGTCTTCATGCCCGAGGACGGTGGAAGTTTTCTTGATCGTGGCAGTATACTGTCGGCCATGACTTACAATAGAACACATAATTAACCTGTCGGTTGGGGGAACAGCGACTGAACAGAATAAGGGTCGCGAATAGTCTGTAATAGAGGCATCCGTATAACATACAGAGGCGTTAAAAAGAAAAGCGACGACGCATCGCTCGTTAGCACTCCTTCTCGATGGCTTGTTTTTGTTCGCGTCGCAATACAACTGGCTAGAAAATTGCGCGAGACTTGAAAATATGCGCGCCACCTCTTATTACGGTGCTAAGTCGCCGTAGTATTGCGATGCCTGAGAAGGATAAGATGTATCCATTGAATCTTTCCTCCCCATTGTCCACGGCCAGCCTTTTCAGCGACGATAAAACAAATGGTCTTCGTAAGTCCATCAGAGAACTCTCGCCCCCGAAGTAATCTGAAATAGATTCCAGGGGCGCGTTCACCAGCGCATTTGCACGACCACCTTTTCCTTTCTCGGCCGGATGGAAACCGATGAGAAGAGATCGTATTTCAGCTGCGCTAACCGTACAAACCGTCTTTCAAGCCCCTCTTTTTCACAACGTCATAACCCTACGACAGAAGCGTTGCTCGTTTCCGCGGACACATTGAAATTCCGCGAATTTACTCGTTATTGTTACGAGTCAACCCATTTACCCACTTGGAACCCTTCATCGTACAAGCAGGGAGCTCCCAAGTTCGATACTCCACTTTGCTCCTCGCTCGAGATCTTAACCTTGCGTCTATTCGATATCTACGTAAAAGTGCTTATTTGTCACGAACTGAATGGTTACTGGAGCGATCGCACCGCAGCGATTTGTATTCAGGCGCTGTGGGGTAAAGAGGTTTCGTCGATTGTTCTTTTGTTGGACGTTATGATGCATCTCGACGCCGTGAATGGCCCTGGGATTTATATAAACAGGCAATGCTGATTTCTCTTTCAATGCGAAATATGCGAGTGCTGCTTTATTTTTCTGATTTCATTAGGTTCACGCGTATGAAATTGCTACTTTACGGGATTCAGTTGATACAATTATTTGGTTCGTTAGCTTTTATAAATATGTACGTATTCCTATAGAATTCACCAGAGTACGCCGTTAAATGTGTTTGAAATATTATAAATTTTAAAATTTGAAATTTTGCAATTTTGAAATTTTGAAATTTTAAAATTTTGAAATTTTGAAATCTTGAAATTTTGAATATTCGAAAATTTGAAAATTGCAGAAGTGCCTATTTTAAAGATATGAAAATTGTAATATTCGTTAACATTAAAAATATTGATGTTTGCCGTTGCACGCTGCTTGTGTAAAACAGAGGTTCGATCCTCACCTATCCTGAGTATCTTACTTGAAGTTTTCAGAGGCACCCAGTTAATTAGTTTTGCAAATGTACGCAGAAAGTGCCTACAAACGCAGCTGGCGTTTTCTCTCACGACGCTCCGAAACAAAACGAAACAAAATACCGAACAAAAAAGGGGAAAAAACTTTCGAACTATACCGGTAATACACTTGTTACGCGGCAGGCGCGGACATTTATTCGAACGGTAAATTGTCGGGCGTCGTTTCACCGTGAAATCGGAAAAAAGCGCTCGTCGAAAATTGGCAGCGATAAAAGAGCGGCTCCCGATATATCGACGCGATTTCGACCCCGGTTCTTTTCGTCTGCCGCCGCTTTCGATTAGGCATCCTTAATTAGTCGGACACGCGCGGCTTGTCGTTTCGCCGATTGCTGGCACTCTCCCTCCCTCTCGCTGCTATTCCCTCGATGGACGAGACGACATTTAACCCACATTTCCGCGGGGATGCGTGTCCGTTCTCGTGTCCAGAAATAATTAGAAGGCCGTTGCTCAGCCGTATCTTTCGATTCGCTCGCTGTGAACTGCAACGTCATCCACAGTTCGTTAGGAAGTACACGGAACCCGCAAAACACTTACATTTTTCATCCTTAGTTTTTACTTCTTCTCATTTTGATTCAAAATAAAGAGGAATTATTTTGTGCCCTGATATTGTATAACAATAATCACTATTACCAACTTGCTCTACTGTGTGTAAAAAAAATTATTATTATTAGCAATTTTGCCTAGTCTCTAGTACTACAAGTCAATCCCAGGGTCTTTTCGATTTTCTAATCTATTATCTTATATAAAACTATCTGCTAAATATAATGAAAAAGTTTGTTGAATACTTCGCTATGCATTCTATATAAAGGTCTCCTGTAGCTTGAACAAACCGGGGACCGTGAACTTAATAGAAAGGCCAGGTGTAAATTTCATTGTAACGCACCGCGCACGCGACCCAACGTTATAATTCGTGTAAATTAGCCGGAGCTACAACGCGATAAAAATGCAAATGTGACCGACGCGTCTCTACGCTCCACGTCAACGAAACGAACCTCATGAACTGACCTTTGCAACCGACAATAGTCACAAAACTGTAATAGTAAAAGGAGTTAAAAAAAAAGGTAAAAACAGATTATTAAATCTCGTTAATCATATATACAAACAGTTCACCTTCACAGGACATTAATCTAACAAATAATTAAGATCCTAGTAACACATACCTTTTCTCACTTTCGGATTACAGAAAGCAAAAAAAAGCAATATCACAACTAATATTAGATGGTGAATCATAATGACGTGTTAATAATGAAAATTATGTAACTCCCTTGCAATTATTTTAATCCATATTGGAGACATTGTAGAACGATTATACCTAGGTATTCGCGGCCTAACACCTCCATACTCCGTTCGTCGATCCTGGTGAATCGGTAGCGATCCACAGGGTCGTTATAAAAAAAATCTTCGAGCCCTATCTCGTGTGAGCGCGTTTGCGTCGTGGCAATTTCCACTTGGCTTCCTTTCACCCTCCGACCACCCCATTGACCCGGAGGGTATTCCCTCCGGTGTTGCCTCATGCTGACCAACTCATGTTTTTTCCCACCCTTAGCCTGAACCGAGTGTAAGGTTAACCGTAAGGGCAGAGAAGGAACCAAGAAAGGAGGATCGTCTGACCGGCGGCTGGCTTGGGCGTAAATTTGGAGAAGAATTGGACGAAATGACGGAAAAATGCCCCCTATTATGATCAAAGGGAGCGTTCAATTGATTCCATGGAATGCAGTAAGGGTACAGTAGTAAAAATAAACGAACACTTGTTTTTCTCTTCGAATTGGATTGTACATCATATTTTATGGAGCTTACTATGGTTTATTATGACAGTACCACGGTCCCTAGAATACTGATTAACATGTTGCCTGTCTCATGAAATATTTAAAAATGTTTCGCAGTAATTCTAGGTTTCATTGAATACGAGAAATGAAAAGTCATGTCGAGGTCCTTGAAGCCTTTAGGTATACGAGCTCTTGCAGTCAAAACTATCAGAGGCTTCCGTGTGCATGTTGAGTACTCAAACTCGCGATGAAGCCAGCTGTAATACCAGCGAAACATCAGAAACGTTTCCCACCAGAACACGGTTTACATGTAAAAGCCGTGCAACTTCTGACCGCAAAATATCTACATTAATATAAAAAGGATACGTTAAGCTAAAGGCTTCGTGATGGAAAGAGCAGGAATTCGAGATATTTATTACCATAAACTTAACCTGTTGATACTGACGTCTGTGTCTGACAATATACGGCTAATATCACTTGCTACGGTTTGCACTTTATCATAGAAAGCAAATTTTATTCCCTCAGCAAGCAGTTTCGTACCGCCAACAGTATTCTGTGTGTAAACGAACACACCAGCCGAGAAACTATTCCCTGATAAACGTTCAAAGGAGAAATATCGCGAAAATAGGAGATACAGCAATGGGTGCACGCATTTTTCTTGATTCTACGTGCCTGGCCAAGCTTACGTGATGATTTATCGTCCCGCGTAATTTCGTCAACTTCTTCCTCTGTGTTTCTTGGGGAACCTTGGCATAATGTATCGTTCGCTTTACGTTACAGTGTCTACTATATTACCGTTGGCCTGTTACCACTGGAAAAACGTAAA
Source organism: Calliopsis andreniformis (assembly GCF_051401765.1). Lineage (NCBI taxonomy): Eukaryota > Metazoa > Arthropoda > Insecta > Hymenoptera > Andrenidae > Calliopsis > Calliopsis andreniformis. Next base: position 27,781,363 of record NC_135064.1, read on the forward strand.
CGGAGCACGCAACGTTTCTGCCTTCGGCGCGGTAACCGCCCTTCTTTTCGTTGCTTCTTTACTCCGTTAAATTTAACGTCAACGTCACGTCGATTACCATTAATTTCAATTAGCTCGTAACTAAACGCAAATTTGCTGGCTCATAATAAGCTTTTGCGTGACAAAATCAACCATTAATTCCATATTTTTTACCTGCAGAGGTAAAGGATCTATTCGGATCCCAAAAGGGATAAGTAATATCAATAAATTCCGACGTCCTAGATCCTCAAACAGATCCTCTCTCCAACGGGCTGAAAAATGAATACACACGCGACGTTACCGGCGGGTAGCTCCGCTTTTGGTTTTGACAGCCACTTAAGGACAACTCCGAGGAGCTTTTGCTTGCCAAGACAGATCAGCCATTACCGTAATACGCTCGCGAGTGCTAGTAATCGCTTTTACCGGCTAGACAGCCTCGATCCAACCTCCGATTGAATTGATACCCATTGACAAATACGTTTAAGGAGAGTCTACTTCGTTGAATCGAGCCAATAATTTATTCTCCGTCGTCCTTTAGTCGAGAACAATTTCACAGGGGTTGCATGGTTGAACCAGCCACTCTCGACAACTCGACGAACCCGCACTAAGGGGAGAAACGAGGAAAGTACATAGTTGCGTTGTATGAATACGCATGTTGTACTGTGCATCGATTACTTTTTACGCACATAGCTTCTGCATAACATACAGTGCTGCACACGCGAAACCATTTAAAAGCAAATGCAAATAAAAAACGAGGATTGATTACAGAACAACCGGCTGACGTCGGCTATCGCGTTCCTTCTTCGTGTTTTCCTTTGTGCCGCGCTAAGGTTGCAATCTTACTCGGCTTGTTGGAAATTTTTGCAGTTTCTAGGGCACTATTAGTTGGTAATCATCTGTAGTTGCAGTTATTACGAGAAGAAGAATTGCCAGACATGATATAGTGACGTTAGAAACTGCAATGTGATGCTGACTGAAACACCAAACGGTGTAGAATGATTCGCAGTAGTTTAATATGGAAAATGTGTGGGAGACGTGAAAATTTAAAAGATGATATTTGTAGAATTTTTAAATTATTTAATTTAAAGAAATATACCGTTCCATTTAATCACATTGAACATACCTCAACAAAGAATAAATGTAAAAAGTACGTTATTAAAAAATTGTTATGCTTTTTTATTGATTCACTGGCTTCTTTCAAAGCAAAATTGGAAACTATGCTTGCAACATTTCCTCCTTCCTGTTCCGAGTCTTTTTACTCTACAAAAAAGCAGTCTGAAAAACGTGCAATTTCTTCCAAAGAAATATTTTCAAATGAAAATTGTACCTTAACACAATTTTCAATCCTGTTGCAATATCAAGTAATTTCCTTCCAAATTTCATAGAAAATTTAGTTGCTTCGACGAAAATCCTCTTAATTGGACTCACTCCTGTAGCAGGCAAGTGGCAATCCAGCATCTCTCATTACGCACCTGTTTTTCTCATTATTTGCCCCATATTATACTCCTCATTATGCAACATTTTCGCTGCAGTCCTCCCATACATATACCGAGAATTTTTTTTACAGTTGTTGCGACCGTATCATTTCTCCAGACCCAGCTAAGCAAACTCAATTGCACCCACTACCCTGCTCACTAACTTTTATCCCCATTACTATTATCGTCATCATCTTGCAAAATATGAGACGCGCAAGGAGCGAGGCAACCCTCGAGCACACAAGGAAACTCGTTTCGCTCGGCTCGGTGCGCCGCTCGGAGAAAATGTAACGATAAATCTCGTCGGGCGAGCGCGATGCTCGCGAAAAAATATTACACGAGCCACGGGGTTATGAAGTACGAGGCAGCCGCGCTGATTTCCAGTCTGCAGATAACCGTCGCCGGGATAATTAGATAACGAAGGGTTGCGCGAAACGGCCGGGAAGGAGCGAAGATTTTAATCCTCCGCCACCAGCTCGGGGAAGGTGCAAAGAATTTCGGGGAGAGATGCGGCGCGGGGCAGGCACGCGACAAGTTTACTTTATTCTGCGGGGGAGGGAACGCTGGCCAGGGGCGTGGAGATTGATGGCGTAGCCAGTCATGTGCTTCTAATTTGCCATCTATTACCTCGCCATAAATTCCAGAGGCAAAAAAGCCTGCCCGAGATATCATTATGGCGCGTGTGTCACGGTCTCCTGCGATCTTACGTTTCGCGTGAACGATAACTTGATGAGGAATTGCACTGCAAAAAATGGATACTGTTGTGTGTCATTGCTTTGCTGAAATCAAAGTGTACTGGCGTAATAAGAAAACTTTGATATATGCTGAGCTGCTTTCATGGGGTTTCAAAAGTGAGGCGCCGAACTTTGTGTGTGAGTATGGTCAGTACAATAATCTGAATCTGGAAATCATTTCCTAAGTTGGGTTTGAATTTAGTTTAGCATAATATGTGATGTAAATTACAAAGTTTGAAACACTGAGATTACTGAATATTAATGCGAGCATATGTATAATGGGGGCTGGGAATATGACCATAAAGAAATATGATTGTCCTTTCTTTTCCTACCGTCCTTCTGTTTTTATTTTGTTTATCAACTTTTATTGCATTTCAGATTAACCTTACTGCACACACAATGCAGCAAGAAATTATTTTCTTGCGTTATTTAAATAGTTTATGGCTTCAAGCTACTTTACTTTCTGTAATAAAGTTATATTACCATTATTTATCTCTTGAAACTCGACTTTATATGAGTGTCAGCAGGAAGGAGTGCCCAAACTGACGTCCGGTTTATTGTATAGAACTTCTCAAGAAACTTCTGACTCTAAAGGATGGAAGCGTAATAATATCGACTTTGTTACACTATGTTTAGAAACGGAGAAGCTACAATTTTATGTGTAAGACGCGTGAAACAAAAGAAACATAAGTAAAACAAAAAGTGATATTCTGACAGTACTTCCAGAGACTTCCTATTCTCTGACTTTACTAAAATGTCCAAGTTGGGTCTAGCTACCATCAGCTTATAAATCAATTTCTCAGCACAATGCTAACCACACGTGTAATACTAAAATAAACAAATATTCTTTTCATTCAAAAAAGTCTTAGCAACTATACCACACCTCAGCTTAGAAAACTCACAAATGGTACCTTCTCAGACACAAAAAAAATATTCACAGATTTTACATATTATAGCTAGGAGGTGTCTCCCACCTACAAAGAAGTCCGCGGAAAAACTGAGAATATGGCGGTGTCCGGTTTAACTGTTTCGCAACGTTGTTGCTTCGGAAACCGCCAAATCCGATTACGAGTCAGCTTACCCTAGCGGCGGTTTGCGCGGGGAAAAACTAATTTCACGGTTCGTTACGTATGCGCAAAAATTGCAGAGAGGGCGATGCGTCGGCAGTAAGTAATAATTCACTCCTTACTGGCGTGACGTGGTTCGCGAGAAAAATAGCTAACGAGCCATGTGGTTCCAGGTGAACGCGCGGTCCGACGACACCGCGGCAGCATTGTGTAGCGGAAAATTTAGCGGAAGCCTAGCTGAGCCCAAGGAAAATATTTGAATCTCGGCCCAACAGCATCCTTCGTCCTTTCTTTCGTTTGGTGAGCGACGTCGGGGCTAGGAAACGTTTGAAGGTTGGCGAGCGTGAAGGGGCGGGAATGAGACTTGAGCAGAGGTACACCGGAAGGAAACACAACGGACGGAACTGCCTACAAAGGCCTTCGTCGCTAATTAGTAAGATTATAGTGGCGCCGCTTTCGCAGCAGTCTCCCCGTGGCTTTTCTTTTCAAACTCCAGATGCACCTTCCAAGAAATTGCAAAACGTCTGGCTCGCCGAGAGCACGAATTGTCCCAGGATTGAAGATGCTTGGAAAATATTGTTCATGGAAAATAGAATGGAAAGGCGCGTTCATAATCGTGAGAGGAGGGGGGAGGGATCGAGACAGAGACGGTGGTAACGGGTTCTCCAGTGTATTCTCAACTAGGTTCGATGGAAATCCTAAAATAGACGGGACAATCTTTGGAAGTTTCACTGTAGCTTCGTGGAGGGTGAGTTTTATCGAGCGGGGAATCTGAACGACGGCATCGGCGCGGACAAATTTTAACTTTCCTTCGACGGAAGAAACGAACGTTACACGGGGAACTGGTAATTTTATGCAAACGGCCGAGACTGATAAGCGTTCCTGCAGTTTCGATGCTTAAGCTGCCTTCTGAAACAATCGTTGCTCACTTTGCGAAGCTTCTTCCAGAGACCAGTAGTTTAAATATATTAGATAGCAAATTTCCAAAGCGCAGCTACTCTATTTATGAAATCATCACGTTCTATAGGCTATAAAACCATTCAGAAAATACAGAAGGAGATTCCATGAACAAAATCGCAAGTGTACGTTTTGTTTAAAAAATTCAGCAAAAATTCATTCACAATTTAAAGTAAAATTACATTTTCATGAGACTGAACTACTGATAGTGCAAGCTGTAATTTCTTGTATATCCGAGACTGCCGAAGACGAGGTCATGAACTTTGCATTTATTAATAGTAGAGCTGCGGTCATGTAAACATGCACCGACGCGGATCGTTTTCGCTGGATGCGAACCAGCTTGCACTGCTCTTATTTTCCACGGCACACTGTTTTGTCCAAACACCCCAAACTAACAAAACTCGAGCGGCAGATCAACAGAAACGCACGAAGCTGCGGCCACGGAGAGTGGAAAAAGTACAGTAAGACTATAAAAGCAGTAAAAATGATGAAGATGGTGAAAGATGAGAGATGAAGACACCGAGACTCGAATAGCGGAACCCAGTTGGCCTTTGCTTGACGACCTCGCATGACTATAGCCCAAATAATCTACTAGATTCCCTCCACTATACACGAGAACTTTTCCTTCGGAACTTCGCCAACAACAAGGACAAGAATGGATCGTGGAAGCCGGATGAACTCGTATATCTTCGTAATCGTACCACAGTGAAATACGAGCAGCGAGGAAATAGGAGCATTTAAATTTTCAGAAATTCGAAATGAATTTTCTCGAGCGATGGTGGATTTTTATCGCCCAATTGTAACACGACGTGAAGTGAAATTTGAAATAGTAGGAGGAGGGGGAAATCGGCGAGACGTTTATCGCGAACGCAGAGGGAATGGAAGTTCGCTGGAAATGAGAAGGCCTCGTGTTTATGTCTTTCAGAGCGGGCTCAGCGTGATACGCTAACCAGGGGAAATCTGCATGATATTTGACGATTCATAAATTTCTAACCGGAACGACTCTGTCGTACAAAGCACTTATTTCCACGTGACGGTATCACGTTTAAGCGGTTCCCGGTGAAATTTCTCTGGCAAAGAGCATGTGTATGTATTATATGCGTGCCTACGCTACGCTACGTGTAATGAAATATGCTTTCCCGATATTCCAATATTCCCGAGGAACAATTTATCTCCTTACGAGTGGCCAACGCCGGCTTGTAATGCGATAATGAAAAAAATCCTACGCAAAGCCCCGAATAACTGCTGAATATTGTTTTCCGTCTGAGCGGCTGCCGCGGAGCTTTAGCTGTTGGTAATTGAAAGTCTAAGGCTGATTTATAACGCGTCGAGGACACAGATGTAAATGTCGATAATCTCGCGCAACATTTTAAATTTAGGAAACAATTTCTACTCGTTATATGTTCTACATACGATGCACTGGAAGTCAATAAACACTCCTATCAAATCGGTTCCAGGTAATTTGCTTCGAAAGTAAGCTTTGCAATCTAATAGAACCTACCATGTCATCTATTTTGTTTAATGCTCATGTGTCATGATTACTTTATGAAATTATAAATCACAAGTTACAAATTATACGAACGAAACATTTGACATATCTTTCCGCAACGATCAAATAACAACTCACAGTTGTCGACTGAGTTATTGATGGCTATTGACAGATGACGCCAGTTATTTCGCTATTGTCAGTAAATACGCACAGTATATTGAACATTATTGATAACTTGGACGTTGCAGTGTCTGAATTGGAATACGTTTCAGTTGCATTTGGGAAAGATTGAAAGAGAGAGCTTCTATGCCAATACAGCGGCTATCTAATGTTACAATGCTTCAATAGATATCTAATACATACAAGAATTTGTAAAGAACAGTTCTACCAGGTTCTAAGTTTGTCGAAAAAAATTCAAAGTCTCAAGTTAAAAAGTTGCTACCTGTAACTTCTTTGAAATCTGAAAGAAACTCTCCAGTTGGAATTGAAGAGGCTCCAAACAAAGAAATAACTCAAACTCTTAAAGGATCAACCAAAAAGACCTCATTACGTTTCAACGACGGCTTATCTCGCGCTTATCGCGCCGAACTCAAAACAACCTCGATCTTAAGATCCCCGTACAGTACAGCAGAGGTTAATTCAAAAGTTACTCTCATCATAGCGATTCCCCGGGTCGAAGATCCAGTTCAACGCCAAAAAGGACTTTCCGACTGTGACCCGGTCGATTCGGTGAACATCGAGGGAAGTAGCTCGTTCCATTAGAAAGGAAAATTCCTGGAGAATGTTTCGATTTCGGATAGGAGCTTTCTGGAGGAGATACTGGATATATCGGTATCGTTTCACTCGACTGGGAGTTTCTCGAACGTGTCAGACGTGCCTAGGCGGGGCCAAGGACGTGCGAGGATCGGAGGACACGAAGGGAGGAAGGAAGGACATTCGAAGAAAGAGGTAACGCGGTGGGTATCCGAGGCAGAACAGACGAGCGCACTCAGCAAGGGATACCAGGGCTGTCTCTGATCTGACACGCTGGGATTACCGGCGAAAGAGGAAAAACGCGTACACCCTTCCCAGAAAACAGCGAATGACAAAAATGGATCCTTCCCCATCCCCTCGGTCCTCTTTGCGAGACAAGAGACCGACAGTGGCGACGTCGCGTCGCGGCATGCGTACAGCTTATCACTGGCTGAAAAGCGTAAGCACGCGAAACTGCTCGCGAAACGCTGGAATACGCCTCCACGAGGTGATTCGCAGCCAATTTGCGAAACATCGACAATTTCCGCAGCCGTGTGACCGAAGAAGTGCAGCTGAAATTGAATTATCGACGTGGCGGCCCGCGGTAATATTTCAAACGCGCGTTGCACAAGTTCCCGTGGAAATATGCAGTACGCGAAATGCTCGAAAAACCCAAAAATTCGTTTCCACCGGCAATTAATGCGAGAGATTAATTAAACGTGATTTATAAAGGTTCCTCGAGTGAGTTTACCGTGGAAAATGCTGCGACAGGATCCGTCTCGCGTACAATTTCGCCGCGCAGACGAAATTAACCCATTAAATCGTTTGTAAAATGAGTTCGATCAAGTCCGATTGAATTTGTACCCGGATTCGCCGCTGTTTAATTACCTATCCTGGCCTATCTTGCCTTGGTTAGGTGGATTAATCGCGCGTTCGCGAATCACAATGGAATCGTCTGTCGATTGGGTTACAGTTTACCTTTACCACCGTATCCTTTTGTATGTGAAGCCTCGACCGGGGATAAAAATGAGAAAATTAATTAGCTCTCAAAGAATGCTTTAGAATCGCTTGTCTTCTTTGCGCTCCCAGCTTTTCTCTTTGCTTCGTTTGATCGGCGTCTTGTAAAGAAAATTTCAATTAAACGATCGCTCAGGGTTTCGGTACGCGGAGAGTGTATCCTGGATAGTTTATGCGAAGCGTTACAAGTTCTGGACATTAGTAAAATTAACGCTATTAAATTTAGTTAGGGGATTTTATTAAACGAAACCGAGAATATAAACCTATTCACTGTAACAAGTGATAAAACTCCTTTTCTCTATTTTGTTAGCGTGAACTTTTAAAATTACATTTAAAACTACCTGGTGTTTGAGCGTACCAATTTTTGCAGGATTCAATATTTACGAAGTTACCAAATTAATTTCAACAGTGCGCTTTACCTTTGAATAACTTGACTTACAATTTGAATTTCCGCTACTTTGTGCAAATATTAAAATCCATCTACTAATTTGCAAGAGAGGTATACCTACGACTTCGAGAATAAAAGATACATTCAGTAATTTAAACTCTAGTAATTAACGGAGTACGTTATTAATGCAATCCACTTGGCACATTTTTCGTTCCGTTATATTGAACATTTCATTCATTATTAGAGTCCAATAATAAGCTCACGTGGGGCTTTTTCTCCATTGGCCATGGCCACGTGTGGTCATGCGAACCAGCACGTGTCCGATCGTAATAGGGAATATACGAACGAAGTTACTTTTTATTGAGATGACACTAAACGGTCCACCATGTGCTTCAGCTATAAAGTAAAACATGCTGTTTAATATAAAATGTGCAAACAGAGCCGTAAGCGCTTCGGGCTTTACCTCATTCCATTTCCCTTTCTCCCTCGTGCAATCAAATTAATATTCGATGTAATTTCACCAAAGGCTGATTAATGCATGACTTTTTAAATAATTCATGATCAGTAATCAGCATATACGAATAATTCTTGCCAGTGCCATTGATTGTTAATTACCAATTATTCCACAATTATTACGGTAGTTCCTAGGAGGTTTCAAGTGGTTAAATTGTAAATCAAGTGCTTGAAATTGTTGCTAAAGGTATATTATATTATTGGGAAATTTTGGATATGCCCTCAATTTTATTACAAATAAGTTATTAATTTAATAATACTCGGTTATTATTAGTATTACTATAGTTATAAGTATTAGGTAGTTATTTATTTAGTTAAATAGACAACTCTAAAATAGACAACCGGCGATTATTCTGTATTTTTGAATAGGAGTTATAATTATTTCACAGCGTTCATTTGAAATGCATTTCATCGCTACAGAATTTCTACTTTGATCTCAAACATGAATAACATCAACGTGCAAAAAATACGAAGCGCAACAATTTTCAGGCAATAAGCGCCTCTCACTCCTCGTTCACTGATTCTGTATATTACAAAATCCCCGCTGTTCAAATTACGAGGGCTGCAGGGACCATATCAGAAATTTCAAAATTAAAAAAACACTAAAAGCAGTGGTAATAATTTTCGAACATTTACTTTTTCTACTATCCAGCATGCTTCAAATAGTAGTATTCACGAGTATTCAAACTAAAAGGATTCAAAAAACCGTGGTAACAATTTTCAGGCAACATTCGCTTTGCATATACCGCCTGGTGCTTCAATAGGCGATCCAGTCGGAAAGTTCGCTTTTCGAAAATCTGTCACGACTGCGCCAAACGCAAAATATCTCGTCTGGTTCCAGATTAATGATCGTGTGGCACGACCACGATATCGTCGATTTACCAAATTGTTGGCCACCTTTTGTTACTGGCAACCACCCTCTCTTTCCATAGTTCCGTTCGCCGCAACAAGATTTAATCTGCTTAGTCGCATTTAGACTGCGTGGGAAACTGCACTCGTGTAACTAGATCGTGAAATCTAGTGTCCCTAAAATCGAGGCCTTGTTCCTGTCCCGGTGAGCTATGGCGCTCTATCCGCCCACCGCGTGTCTACAACCCCACGTTACAGATTTAAATAGTCGACCCGCGACGCGTACACGGCCTTTCTTTTTCCCCTTCTTTCAACCCTACGCCCCGCGTCGAAAGCTTTCGTAATTTCATGGTCCCGCGCGCACCGGAAGCTCCCGCCCCGATAAAGATTATAGGGGAAAGCATTAAACGTGAGATTCGACATTAATCGAACGTCGACTACCGCCCGAATCCAGTGACACGATTCGTTTTATCGTCCAATGAATTTCTCGCGAGAGTTGCGCTTCTATTTAACTTTGGGCTTTCATTTCATATTCGCTAATTTTTCACTTCGCTATAGAAGTTGCTCTGGTACATTAGTTCTTGGAGTATTCAAAAGTTATAAATAAATGTGTAAAGGTGAGGTTTGGTTTTTTCTTTTGTTTACTGTGAATGATTTATCAAGAGTTATTTTAAAGAAAAAGAATGAATAGGTGAACAATGGACATGTAGAAATAACCTCGGATGTCGCCAGGAGTGCGTTTGTTAGACGCCGCTACCCTAAATCTGCAGCTTCAGGTACACGCTGCATATTTTATTGACAGAAGCAGGTCGTGTTGATACGGTACCAGATGTTCCAATAGATATTCCGATAAATGCTATTCGTTCTCCAGAAAATCTGTCAAGAAAACTCTTCCATTGAAGCACCGTAAGATGCAGTTTCCAGAATAACGTACCTTATGAATAAAAAAGTTGTCTCTGAGAGGCGAAACGCGAACGATAATAATTCAATAAATCATTTCACAATTTCCAAGTGCTCTTTTACGAAGAAAGAGAAAACTGTATACTGCACTAGTGTCTTAGAAACAGAAAACTACTTTTCCCTAATCAACCACCTTTTTATAAACTTACAACCGAGCAAACGTGGCTTCCCAACGAACTTTGCTATACGAACGGAAAGCTGTAGTCAAGGAATTCGCAACAGCGTCAAAACTTGATTACATTCGCGGCTGGCTATAAGTTAGACAAATTCGTTCCCAAAGGGAATGCAAACTCCCTCGAACACACGCAAAATGCTCAACAGCGCCACTTAGTGCAGCGGCAAACGCGCGCAATTCCCAGATTCATATTTCCAAAACATTTCAGATACACTGGGAGCTCGTGACCTCGTTCGAGCGTGCAGGGCGAATTACGATTCCCATTCAACAGGCTCGAAGTCAGCGCGTAGGAACGCGAAACTGTGGCAGAACGCGTCAGAAGACAGTTCGACGCTTGGCGCACGAGTTTCCGTCGCTATTTGACAGGTAAATTCCCTAGGTCGAGCGGGTTACTCGGGCAAAGAAGTTTAAAATGCCACGGATCCCTCGACAAATCGCTGCTCGTTGATCGCCCGAGGCTGCACAGCTGATACATTCTCAGCGACTAATTCAATATCAATCGTGTGTATCGGCTCGACGGTGGAAGTTTGTTAAAGTAACTCGATCGTCGAGGTAGATAGCTCGTGCACCGTGCAACACGTTGTGTCACCCCCTTTCCTTCGCCCGCCCACACCGCAACCCTTAACCCCCGTGGGCTCCTTCTCTCTCGCTCGATTGCAGTTTTTACCACGGCAAAACCACAATGTTAGCAACGTCGGAGGAACATAATACCGGATACAGCTTATCCGAATGCTGATAGAACCCAGGAGAATCCGCCGTAAGCGCGGCCCTAGTAGGCTTACCACGGCTTAAGGGCCACCCTTCCTCCCTTCCTCGGCTTCAGCCCTCCCTCTCCGCCCCTCTAGCCTAGTCCGCCTTTCTCGCTTTTTCTCCTCGCGCTATCGTCTGCGCGGCCTCGTCTCGTGAAATACGCGCCATTCAGAGAGGTTATCCGAAGGCAGAAAAATGTTTTGCCAGATTATAAAATAATACCCGTGCCTGTTCCAGCTCCTCTCGTTGGCCCGCCGTCCCTCTTTCGACGCGTCTTTCTCGGGCTTCCTATCTCTCCACTTTTGTTCAACCTCCTGCTCCACCACCCTTTCCCCTCGGCCTGCTTTCAGTTTTTCGTAAGGCCGACACTTATCTCCGGGAAGCTTAAACGAGTTTCAAACGGCCCCTCAATTTTTAACTCTTTCAGCATTACGTAATTGTTGGAACATTCGTTATCCTGTCAGCTAAGTTCTTAGTTTCTTTGCTCTCGTTTTCGTGTGTCGCTCAGGGCTTCCACTTTGTACGACAAATATCTCACACCGCTGTTTTCATTTCTATATGTTAACGGGGCAGTGTGCATCTGGGTTAACACGATAATGAAACTGCTACTGGTATAGACGTTCATCTTCCACTCTCGATGCACAGGTGCATCCTTTTGATATGTAGGAAATCCCATTTTAATCTATTAATGGATGCATCACATAAAGTAGGTTGAATCGAAAAGAAAACCGAACGCGGGGAAACCTTCGGTTTTCATTATGAGAAGTCGGAGAGTAAAGATATTAAGAATCTTCTAAGGTTGCTTTGATTTCTTTAATGGGACATTCTATTTTTTATTTCATAGTACAATGCTTCTAAAGCAAGTTAGCTTAGGGGTTACTTTAATCTATAATGACTTTGATAATCCACTCCATCCAATTTCATCTCCAAGATTACCGCTTCAATATAACATATCCCTCTAAAAAAAAATTAACCTCGAAATTACCATTTTATATGCTGCTTCTAAACTTTAAACACCCTTTGAAACGCTGTTGCAAACAATTTAAAAGCAATGAAACCAGTTCGCTCGCGGACGAATGTGTCAAGCCAATGGCGATAAGCTCAGTCCAAGGGGTTAAGCGCCCGCGTTAAAATCCAGTTTCCAACGAATCCTCTCGTGAAGTTAATCGTGTTTGCACGCTGGTCCCGCACGAGGGTCCCAACGACGATAAACGTCCGCGTCGATGTGAACACGAACGATGTACGTCGTTACGCGGGTCGTGTAAATTCGACGGTTCGTTTATGACCAAGTTACGATTCGCCTGGAAGGATGCGAGCGTAGAACGTGATTAAAAATCAATTATGCGAGAAGAGGTCTTTGATGGGACGCACGGTGCCATTTCTGTTAAAAGCTCGATACGCACAGTCGCACCTGATTGCGTTATTTCAGCTCCAAGTGCAAACGCACCGCGGTTAATAGTTCCTTTGCACAGACAGCAAGCAATCTTCGCGGAAAGCATAAAAGACGGGAATCGTTCGCGGAAGGGATGCGCGCATGCATGGCGGGGGTTAGAGATGGGAGTTCCGCGAAAACCTTAAAATTATTCATAGACCTCGTTCACTGTAAATGTTCGCCATATTCGCGTCGCCTTTCAACCCTGCCTTCGTCTTATTGAGTAAACGCTGTCACGCTTTACTGCCGCACGAATAATACAAGCCGCCACGGTTTGGTAAATCTGAACGGAGATGGAATCAGACAGAGATTGGTTGGTCAGGAAAAACGATCTGAAATATATTAATTTGAGATACAGGAGTTGTGATCAACTTCGTGGCACTCACAGACGTCCCCCTACAATTTTCTCCTATTTTTTTTACGAAATCCACTAGGTATTCGTAAATCATGACAAACTGAATGGAGAAAATTTGAGATTCTTTTCTACTTTCGTAGGAATCAGAGTCTCTAGAGTGACTCTTTCAAACACCTCGAAATGATACTTCCATAGCCCAAGTTTTACGTCTCCACTTTCGAGAAAGAAGGTACTTGCAACCTGTACTAGTCAAAGTCATCTCACTAAATCATGCAAATTTAGCACAAAATGGAATCTCTTTTTCCACGGAGCTCCTTTGTGCGAAGAAGAAGCGTTATGGTCACCAGGGACGAGACTCAAGAAGCTCAGCAAAGGATAGAAACCCTCGAAACAATGTCTGTGATAACCGACATGCCCAACCAAAAAACAGATCACAGAACGGTGCTCCTCCTTCGTGTATTGTTGCGAATGTAGGTCAGCAACTTGGAAATCTGTTTTTCGTCAGAGAGGAGCATCAAGGGCTCCAGCCAAGACCGCAATTTATTGCGCTTCGAGGCGCCGGGTCCCAGGAGTGCGTTCCATGTAATGCAGGACTGTCTTTAGGTTATGAGGATCTACTAGATCTTCAGGACCGCATAGATTTAAGCTCCTCTTCATAAGAACATAGTCACAGTAGCTTTAGTATCCATGAAGCATATATAAATGATTTTCCTAGACCCTAGACTTCTTGCTCCCTATTCAACTATTTTGGATAGTAAACCGTAAAAGTTGAATAATATCCAAGAAAACGAAAGGCCTATTGAATTTAACTAGATTTTCTCAAGAGTCTAACTCGAGTCTCATATCTTTCATACTTATTCAACGAAGCACCAGAATCTTCATACTGCAAAAAGAACACCTAGAGCTCTAAGGACAGGTAAAAAAGTGACACTTATTGGTTGACATTCGACGGCGATACTCTTTCAAGATCGGCGGTGAAAAAGAAACGGAAGCAGAGACGAACGAGCGTAAAACTGGCACACGTCCGCCCCCGAATTCATCGTAGACCACCGAGCAAGATTAATGACCGGAAGGAATACGCCGACTGCGAGTTCACACTCGATAAAATTTGCAACGCCCCGTCGACCCAATCGTACGTGGTCCCCTGAAAATATAACGCGACTGGCTCCCGTAAATATGTGTATTGGAACCGTTCTCTTCCTCCTGTCCGCACCTTTTTCAATTTCAGTCGAAGAATCGGCGATGAGTGCGACCCGGGAACGTCCTTCCGCGGAGATCGCGAATTCGAAAGCACTTTTCCACTAGCACCACCACCACCGCCACCTATTTCTCGCCTGTGTATCCCTCTGGCCTGCATTTGCACGCAACCGTGCGCCGGCCCGTTTCTCGAGATTTGCGAGAAACGACTCCGAAAGCAGATGAAGCTCGGCCTTATCCCGTCCTATCGATGAGCTCTGCTGCTGAACCGTCGAGCTCGATTGAAATTTCCACTCGGCGCTCCGCCACCTAATTCAATATTCAGAAAGTGAGGTAGTTTTTGTGCATGCAGCGAGTCGCACTCGGTCACAGATTTATATACACCGTACGTAACACCCTAGATAAACTTCGTCCTATCAATGCCGAGGCGGCTACAAGCGAGAGGCTAATGAAATATTAATATAGGACGGCATGGAAATAAGTGGCCAAACTTCGGGGAGCTTAGTGCGTTCGCCTCGAGGATTAAACAGGACTATATTGTCCTGTGTATAGAAAGAAATTCTTACCGTATCTTGGATGTTGCTTCTTAGACAACTTACAAGCTTCGAATTTATGGAAGAAAATATGCAGGTTTTTGTGACTGACTGCGTGTAGCCGACCGTAAATTCTAAGGTGATCTATCGATCGTGAATCCCCTTTCAAACGCCTTGGAATTCCGAGAATATTCGATCAGATTCCGCTGCCATCGCAGCATCGTTTTTCATACAGATTCTATAAAAATGCCTTCGATACTCGCCCTTGTAAACGTCAAGGCGAAGCTTCCTATCGGATCGCAGGGATCTGCAAGGTTCCGATGTTAGAATGCGAGCTCCGCCACGCAACAGTAAATTCGGAAAGCCGAGAGATGAGCTCTTTTCTCTATAAAAGTTCAAATATTCGATTTTAATGTATGGCAACTATCAACCTTGCCCATTTAAATTTGCGTTGACTTTATGGTTCCGCTATCGAGCACCATCGAGAGCTATCAAACATCTCCTATCTCGAAACGACCTTACAATATTAATTTATCATAAGGCAACACGACGTGCAGGGATCAGTCTAGGACATTCAGACGCCACTGTGGGTTGTGACAGTGGGAGGGCGTGCAGATAAGTATGAAGAATGAGAGAAAGTTTAAGCCCAGAGCCTGGTGAACGATCGCTGGAGGAAGAGCTCTGGTTCCCTTTAAAATCTGCGTCACGTAGACCGTAACACGAGAACGACGGGTCTTCCTTCGACGCGAGCTCGGCTAATGGCCGGATTATTAGTGACAATCGTGTTAAGGATAATTGCGAGCGTCACCGTGCGCATAGAAATCTATACGCGATCCCGTGGAACAGGGCACCGGTTGCTTCCTAAAGTACACGAAACACGTTTAGTATGCCGCGCTAAGTCTGGAACTTATGGCAGTTTGGCAGGGCGAAGCAACCTCCTCCTGAGCGAATACCATCGTTCGAGGATTTAACCTCGTGCCCTTAGTTAGACACCGACATCGCCCGGTTAAATGGCACCGCCAGTAAAATAGTTTGCAGCTCATTCGTGGATGAGGAACGGCTCTACAGATTCACAGGAGCACCCAGCGTAAGTTTTTACTCGTCCGTATCGTTGGACCAACTTCCTAACGGCTGCTGAAAATCCTGCTGAAAGCTCCTGCGCGCATTTAAAGGTGACGTGCCTCCTCTCTCCCGTAAATTTCAGGGGTGGAGCTCGTCTGGACGATATACGCGAAAACGGATGCTTTTGACTTTGCGTTAGCTTAGGTAAATCCGAGGCTGTTGAAGACGTAGCTGTCTTTAAAATAAAATTCGAGAAGACTTATTTGCGAGAAGAATATAACTATCAGTTTGTAATACACATTACGATCAATTATATTTTAACAATTCTCTTCGGAAATAAATTTCGAAGTTCGAAGTGTATAATTAGTTGAATAAATTTATATAATTAGTTGATTATTCCGATGAATGGACGAACCTTATTACTACTCCACACTATCGCTTTGTTTCTCTGTGTTAATCGAGGCTCTTTTGTGTACCTTTATGCTGATTCAATGGCGATAATCGAATCATCCCTATCTCTATCGTGTAACAATCGAATCACTCAATTAGAGAATAACAATACGTGCGTATATTGTCGTAGAGGAGGCGACAGTTTTCTGACGCTTCGTTCATGAAAGCTGTGAGTATCGAACAAAGGACACCGCTTTGCGAGTGCACCCGATAATGGACAAAGGACTCTACGAATAGGATACAGATGACGAGGATTGAATGCCCTGCAACTGACCGTTTGCCCTACACGACGATTCGAGTGTAATTATACATGAAGGAAGGTAATCGCTAGAAACTGGCAGTCTCATTTTAATGATCATTACGCAACAATCTTCTGTGAAATGTACCTAAATATAACTTTCCCCATATGAACCTTTGCTCTGTTTTCCCGAAACGATATTTTAATATCCATTAGCAATCCTTTTGGCAGTTCATGAGAAATTTAGGATGGACTTGTACATTCATTCTTAAAATAACTATACTAAGAAAATTATTCTGAGTGCAAGAAGACTATTTAAAAAGCAGGTACGAACTATTCGAATAGTACAGTAATACAATAAATCCTTGTTGAATTTTAAATTATTTTACATATAAACCTCATCCCCAAAATTCTTCCACTTCCCTATACATTGCTACATGAAACCTTCGCGAGGTAAATTTATTCTGTGTAACGTGATTTCACCCTCGCGACAAAGATCGAACATGTTATTAGATTCAAAATTACCACAAGAGCCGTGCCGCAACCTAAGACGTCTCGAAGCGTCTTATTTCACCGTACCCTCTGTTTTCGCAAGCTCCTCTTCTCGCCTAGCAAACGACGTCCCGAGATTACATGTAAAACGGGGTGTCACTGTCGACAATTTTTTTGCCGCGAACCAGCAGCCAACAGGGATTGCAGAAAGAGCTTCGCGTGATCGAATGGGATATTTGTGACGCGGCTCGACAGGATATTCGCTTTGATTTCCCGTTATCAGGGCGGGCTCATCGATCCGTGAACTCATTTACTCGCGAAGACCACGCCGTCCTTCTCGGCCGGAAAGCAACAGGAATAATTTCCCCAGCGGAATTCAATATTTAGCAGATAAATTCATAACCAAGGAAATCAAATGAAAGTCTCGACTTGGTCCAGACTCTAGTTTATTTATATTATTTTCCATCCTCAAATTCGATATTCTGGCAACATCCATTTTCTCCTGCCAAGTTTCGTATAAATAAACATGCGTCTGTGTTCAAGCAAGTTCAACGTCTATAATTATTGCAACACTCAGCTATTTTTCCTTGAGTACCGTTTCTCCGCGATGGAAAGTTTAGATGAAGCTAGATGAGCATAATTTATTAAAATACGCTTACGGTCAGGTGAATGTTGATGAAAACTGAAAGATTTGCATTGATTATCGCGTGCCGCTAATTAAAAGGAACTTAACCGCGCGATGCATTAAAATGTAAATCAGATCTCTAGGATTTGCCCACGGCTCTGTGCTCGCTAGTGACCAATTTGGATGCCCGGACCCAGAATTAGTAATTCAAAATATATCGAATTAGAACACGAACTCTGCTCATTGGTGGATACAATGTAAGGATTTCCTAGTTTTGAATTTCTCCTAGCGCTGTTTAGTCCCACATCTCCAGTCATTGATACAGAACTCTCCAATACTACCGAAAACTTCTCACCAGTCCAAGCAATTTTCGTATACTAAACTCAGTGGCAGATACATAAGAATTAAAACTTAGCAGAGAATATATACGCAAACACAGGAATCGCAAGATTTTCTTTTGATCATGACAGTAAATATTTCGGTAAACATTTCCTAGCTTTTAGGGTCGCTTTGCGTTGACTCGGGGCTTTGTGCGAAAGCCACGAGTTCCGCATTCAGCTACGGTTAACCTGTTCCACTTTGCCCGCGCTGCACAGCATTATCATTATCGTGCGCCTCGTGCCTCGTGTAATGCGCGTACACACGCGGATCCAGCAATGGAAAAACGCCGCTAGTATTGCGTGAACTCATTCTGTCGCGAACTTGTTTTGAATAACATACAGAGGATGAAAAATACGTCCCAGTGTTATTCCTTCCACAGACGTATGCCACTGCAGCGAGGATTCAAGGGGAATGGTATTCCGCGAGTCCTTAACCCGTTCCCTACGCGTTACTCGCGCCGCTGCTCTTCGTAATATACTTCGGTTATCTTTTGCATTTAATTTCCACGGGGCGAGCTTAATTCCGTTTCGTCCAGAACGGGCAGCGGGAGGGAATCGCGATGCTCGACCGACGACAAGAAGGAAAAGTTTCTAAACGAATCCGCGAGTCAGAAATCGGAGGGTGAATCAGATAGAGGTGGATGTTATCCACGACGGCCCAAAAATACGAATACAGGTATTAATAACGTAAATGGACATAGTATTAATTGGTTTGAGAGCAACGACAAATTATCGGATTAATTCCATCCGAAATATTAATCGCGATGCGAATATCATGAAATCGAATATTTAAAATATTTGCATGCGCAGCGTTTGTATATTCGGTCGAGGCGGTCGGTTTGATCAGCAGATAAAATTAAATATTTTTGTAACATGCTGAAAGTACATTAATTCGCTTCGTGAAATTAATTAAAACGGGAATAAATTGAGAGGCCCGAGAGGGGGACCGTGGACACACTGATATTTATTTATCGCATGCAAAATTTATGAAAATTTATTCCGATACTTAATGAACGGAAATTTCTTCGCAATTTGGCGTCGCTAATATTTATCAACCGTTATTTCGATCGCGCACTTTTATCGTTCAACGAGAGTAAATGTCGAATCAATATCGCTCACTTATCAATCGAGTTTTATTGATTCTTCATTTTCAATAAACAGCAGCTTCAATTTTTATCATCAAACAAATTTTCCCGGTTTTTAGAATTGAAGTACAAATTTAAAACAATTATAACATCATAAACATATTTTTAATAGACAATTTTATCTTGCTCTTCTAACATACAAAGCATTTTACAATTCACTAATCATCGCGGTAATTAGAGAGAAAAAGGAAAGTAAAAATCCTAGCAAAAATAAATAAAGGAAGCCCATGTATTTATGCAACAATTTTTGATTCCACAGTAAAGTGAACAATCTTGTTACCCTCCTTTAAATTTTTGTTTTTCTAATTGCACTCTAGACTTCGACAAAGAATATTTTACCCTCCCAGTCCCCTGATAGTAGTACTTTCCTTACATAGCGAGACCATTGTCAAAGTTCCAACGATGGTGGCCATAGTGGCCTCCAGTCTAAGAAGCATAACTGGCGCACGCATACGTCCCTTCGGACTTAAGCTCTTTCGCGTGTAAAGCCCGTGAGAAAGCGAGCATCCCCGTTCAGCGAGCATCGGAGCATCTTGGTTCCTTGGTTCAAGCGTCACAGTAACTCAAGCAACCAAGCTGCGCGTGGAGCTCCTCCTTCAGGGTCAGGTAGGCGCTTCATTTAGACGCTGGATTTGACTTGATCTGTCTCGAGTTAACTTTCCGCGAGAGAGAAGGCTTATATACCTTGCCGAGCGACTGTTCGGCCTCGGCAGCCGAGCAGCTTGCTGCTCATCCAAGCGAGATAGAACTTTCGGTGTAAGGTTTACTCTCGGATATCTAAGAAAGTTGATTTCACCGGAGTTAATGGAGAGAGAGTTCGCGACTTGTCTGCGAGGTTTTTCACCCCCTACCCCATAGCCGAAACGCCTACGAGCACCGCTCCAATCCTTTCTTCCCCACAGTACGTCCAACCAGCCAGCTTTAGCCTTAAGTCCCAGGCTGCTTCATAAGGATCGCAGCACAATAAGGGTTTGATCAGTCAGGGATGATCAGGGGTGATGCCAGTCGAAATCGACTGGCACGTATCGCACGAATTCTATCGTTCTGAGGAACTGTTCAGACATCCAAATGTTGGAATTAATCGGAAATTGAGTAATCGAATTCCGATTAAGCCAACTGGTTTTTCTGTGGCTTGCTCTAAGACATATATCGTCGTGGTCAATAATAGCGTGAGAAAGAAAGTCTTCATGAATATTCTCAGCAATGGTATCAAGTAACTGAAAGCGAGGAAGAAATAAATATAGAAAGTATTGAAACAAGGAAGGATAGCAGAAAGTATCGAAGAGGAGTCTGTATATGTGTCTAATTAAAAACCATTTTCTTCATTTCCTAAAAATCTGCGCTTCTACTCGTCTTTTTATAACCACAACGATGACGATACAATTTATAAATAATGAATGAAATTAATACCCTAATCGATAGTTTGAGATACCTACCACATCGCGAATATCTAGATAACGACTCACAGATACCTATAGAGATAGGTAGCATTAATTCCCACGATTATAATTTGAGCAAATATAAATCTCTAATAAATCTAATTAAGAGGAGGCTACGAAATGAATGAAATAATCAACTGAAGATAGTTGCAGTTGAAATTGAGTTCTAAATACGTATATACTTGACCAGAAATTTTGATGCCGATAGAAAACAGTCAACCTGTTTATTTTGAGTGGAGGACACGCGAAAAGTTTCACGCTTTTGTTCCTGTCCCGCGAGGTGCCACGCAATAGAATCGTGCCCCGTTCGCATGTAATTGATATTAAAAGTTCCAACTATTCAGCCCTGAAATAGCAAGGAGAACAACCTGCCAGCAAGCCTGTGGGGGAGTGGGTGAGAAAGTTTTTAGGAAGCTTTTCGCAACTTTATATGGCGCTGCGGTTTATTCTGCGGCCGATGGGGACTCAGATAAAGCGAGACGCGAGTACAAGTGCTCATTGGTCGGTGCTGAAATTTCCGGAACAAAAAGGGGCGAGTTGTTCGTGGTCGCGTGTAAACCCCGATAAATCTTACGCTCTCTGATATACTCCGTTTTTTCTTTCGCCAAACTCGTTGCAACATTAACTTTACCGCCACTTATTACGACTGCGTACATTTTTATTAGATTTGGTTCACTTAAAACGGCAGCGAGAACACGATCCTTCTACACACGATGAAAATTTATTAAAATTTTCATTTCGAGAATTTATAACGAACTAACCCTTTTGTAAAGAACGCCCAGCAGAAGTGGAGCACGCGCAATAATAAACTTTTTCTTTCTTTTAGTAACAAGCCATTTCAAAAGTCTTTGCATGTGATTTTGTATTGTTGCGAAAATCAGCACACAGAAGACTTGATTTACTTAGCAATGTGAGACCAAAGTGCCTCGCCAATTTATTTTTACTATAAGCAAGATTTAGTCATAAACGTATGAAATACTTGAGCGATGAAAGACGTGCACTATAATTCAGGAATTGTACCTCGTTTGGTGAACAATAGCAAATAACGCTATTCAATTTTGTGTTTTTATATTTCTCTAAAAGTAGAATTTTGTATAATTATAATTAAAAATAAAAGTAGGACAAGTACAAGGAGCGCAAAGATTTTTTAAATAATCCATGCAACTCTCAATCTGCGATATCTTTTCAAAATCACTCGATACGAAGAACAGAAAAGAACGTAGTCAAAAGTATACGTATATAGGTCAGAAAACTGTGGACACATTAATTCCACGGAAAAGTAAAAAAGAAGAAAATTGATCGCATTCCAGGGCGCAAACTCTATTCTGGCTCTTGTCACCCGTCCATCCGTGAAAAATAGTGACGGTGATTGATCCACCGTCGTTTCGTAATTATGCAAATCTGTTTTCCCGTTGCCACAGCGCGCGCATTTTTCTTCGTCGACCGAGTATACGCTTCTCGACGAAACGAATTCGAACGAATCGAACTTCTCTGGTCGATTGAAAAAAATGTTACGATCGCAGCAGTATGCAATGAATTAACAGATTGACCATCAACGCCCCGTTTCGAACGGAGAAATAACGCGGTTCCATCTATGGGGCATCCCATTTTAATTGATAAACGCATGCATCGAGGGAAATAAACTCGTGGACAGCGAAAAGCACGAGTGAATGTAACCGTGACGACAACACGATAATAAATTACACCATGACATTGTTTTATGAACGCATTTCGTGTTTGCGTAGGATCTTAACCGGCTAACTTTGAATAAACGTGTACTGGCGAGGGAAATTAGACACGCGAACTCGTGTACAAATGTTATTTCAATCGACATCGAGTTTAATTGCCCTTATGTAAACGTACGGAAAGGTTATTAATAGTGACGAAATTTACGAGAAAATTTACACGACTTTTTAATAGCTCGAGGTTTATTGGTCAATCTGTTTTAATTCGGTGTAATTGACCCGTGAGTTTTATAAGAGAAATGTGTTACATAGCGTACTTACAATATGTCTGCGCCACGAGTGACGTTAGCAGCTCCAAGTGAATCAGTAGCACTTACCTGAAACGAGAGAAAAGAAATTAGCGACATTTTGATCGATTAACGGAATAAACGATCCACGATGACTGAAAAGGTAATAAAACATTCCATATCACAAATACTGTGATACTGATACTATCGAAGAATACTACAGCTAAAAATTGAAAAAATTGAAAAAATAACATACATTGATGGGACGCCAACCGTGTCGATACAAACGTGAAAAGAAAAATCGTCGACAGTGACGCTGAAAGTTTTCTACACATTGCAAAGTTACTCGTGCTTCTTTAAATGGTATTCATATTCTTGATTAACGTACATTGGATTCAACTTTCGTTTCAACTTTAACAAGATTCTCCTTCTAGTACATATCCTCTTGCAATGGGCGCGCGCCAAAACTGCTGCTTTCCAAACGCTGCGCAGCTATAGCAGCGCCACGGTGCGGTCACTTAGAGCAATAGAATTTACCAAGTAACCAACGTCAACGCGCGGGAATTTAAATGCGCATAATGTACATACGCGGGGCGGTTCATGTAATTAGGGCAGATTGCAGTTGTGAAACAGTCAACTAAAATGAATTCAGAGGCTATATTCATGCTGCCTATGCACCTAGGTCTGTATTTTTAAGCCATTACTATGCCTTTATGATCCTATACTTAAAAGTTTTTTATCTCGTAATCCATAACTTTTTTAAGTACCAATCGGTATAAGTAATCATATGTGAATTATTATTTTAGCAAAACAGTAACTGAGTCAGAGTTATGAAGGTAATCCTAGAGAAACAAGAAAAATACATACAAAATTAAGAAATATGTTAGTTTCGGTAATATCAGATTAATCTTTCATCGAAAACTCCAGCTCATGTTGTGAGTATAAAAAACCATTGCATAATACCACAAACCAAATATTGGGCAAAGTCTTTCGAAATATATTATCGTATAATACCCATCAGCCATGCGAAATTTTCGGACGAAATCGCCTTTGAGCATGTTTATACCTCCCCTAACAGGGAAGCTTAACTCATTTTACCACCGATTACTCGCGAGCCATAATTCCACGCTCGGATAATCGTAATAATCCACGGAGGTAACGTGTTCCTAGGGGTGGCGGTAGCGGTTGCAACGAAATCGTTAGCAGTCGTTAATACGTTCTCGACCATCCGGAATCCACGATTCAATTTAAATATAAATTTACCGCGCGATAACCGCGTAACGATAAATTCATCCTTGCATAATTCCTCGAGGTATAGGCGGGCGGGTGGCCCTGCGCGTGCACGCGAATGCAGGAAACTAGAATTTTCGACATCACGCGAGTAGTAGTCGGCTCCTCGGTGCCTCTGCCCCTGATAGAATCATATGGTACGGTAACTTAACTTAAGGGCCATACGCCATAACTCGGAACTTCGTTTATCAGGAGATGTCCGCGGGGACGGTGTGCTCTGGCGATGCGGACCTAACGTTTAAACTAGGCTACGGGTCACAACTCAATTTGCAAGCGCAAGCTTTGCCTAAGCTCGCGTATTTACGAACAGCAGAGTCAACGTTCCCGATATCCTCGAGAACCTTCCAATCGTTTTCCAGGATCGAACCGGCTCGCTTGTAGCTACGTATCGCTCTTTAATAAGGTCAATAACAATTGACGCCTTCCGGGCTGACTCGTGGCGGTTGCTCGGCGCACACAACCAACACAACGTCGTAGGGAATTCAGAAGCCAGTTAGATATCGCCGGCTCCAAATATTGACTCGTCCGTGGTAGCAAATATTTTCAGGATACCTTCGTATAATTATCCATCTGCCGCGGAGCAGCGTGTAAAGCAATGGGTTGCTTGAAATAATTAGAGGATCTTTGTTTTAAATGGTTCTATCGCTCGCTGAAGTATCTGTTGAGCGTCGAGAAGGGTGGCCGGGATAATGAATGGGGTACTTCGAACTCGAATGCTCTGGTAATAAACCAGATAATTAATGTAATTGGTATAAACAATGCAGTAATGGAAATTATAGAATAATAAGGATAACACGATGATCGAGGGATATGATTGAGTGTTATTTTCCCAGTATGTAGTTAGTGATATTTCAGCTCCTTAAGAGATTATTTTGTGTAAAGCTGCCACTGAACCAATAAATTCAATTAAACATCAATATTCAGTTTAAAAAAAAGTAGGGTAAGTATCTGAAATCATAAATAGTGAAATAAAAAATATAGAAAAATTTGTCCCAGAATCAAAGCAACAATAGTCTCTCAATAGAAGCGATCATTGAAAAAGCTCCATAGTATTGATTCACTGAGCATTGTTAGAACGGGAATAACGCGGTGGTAATTAATTGATCAGCGACACCGCGTTCTAACGTTAATGGCGCGAAACACTGTGTCATGCATTTTCAGTTTGCCTAATGCAACGCGGGACGGTTCATGCGTATCTTTTGATCGTACCAACGTAACAGAGGGGGTCGGAAGGGTGAGGAAAGAGCAGCGGCGCGGCGTGCACAGTTCAATATAAAGGATTGTTATTTACGGCACGGTTTATATTTCATCGGAATATAATGGAAAATGGACCCAGCGTTATGCGCAACGTATAGTTTCCCTCTCTTGACCCCACCACCACAGTCATCGTATATATCCTTGCCGTTCTCGCTTTGGCGTGTGCCCAGAGGTGCATTTTGACGTTTGCTCGTTGCTGAAATATGCACCTATAAGCATCCCTGTAATTATTCCAACGTTACATTCTCGCTCGCTACCGAGGCCATATGAAATTATTAATCAGCCCTACGAGACTTCCGCTGTTCGACTCTGAAAATGATACAGCTCACAAAAGAAAAAATCTACCAACATTCAGCGATCAAATTCCAGAAATTCTCCAATTGCTTCAGCCGATATGACTCCATAGTAGCTGGTGATATGTGGTACTTGGCATACGTATACCGCACACAAGAGAGAAAATATCAAACCCAATTAAAGTTAAGGTGAAGTTCCCTTTCCAAGGAACATGTTCTAGACCACCAGCTCACATGCAATTTCCAGAAAACTGCCGAAAGACGGAGCCTTTGAAATTTATGTTTCAGAGGAAAAGATGCGAACCATGGAAGAGAGTTTTGCAAAAGTCAGTCGGAAATCGGGAGAACGATGTTGCGCAAACGAGACCTGGACACCGCATCAGGCTGGTCGTCCGCTCATTTCGTAAACTTTTTCTTCGAAAGCTCGCACGCGAGAGCTTCAAAGGATGCAATTTCCGTGTTTGCGAGACTAAGGCCAGTGAACTTTCACGAAGTCCAACTTCACACGATCGTGCCACGGCCTGCACGTGCGTGAAGTTTCACGCTCTCGCCCTGCTGCACCGTCGACTGCCAAATAGGGGGAGTACAGTCATCCGCCATATTCGTAAACTTCTTGACCGAGCGGTTTTTTTCTGTGGAAAAACTCGCGTGTCAAGCCGCGACCATCCACGCTCCTCGTCCCAGATGCTTTCGGTGGAACTCCCCTGCAGATGCAGAAATCCGAGGCGGAAGCGGCATGGGAGTCCACGGACCGAGAGAACAGCCCAAGGGAAGAGAAAGGAGGAGAGAGAGGAAGTATGAAAGCGGGCAGGCTACGGATTGTTACGAGAGCGGGTTTACGAGGTCCCGGTGGACAGGAAGCCAAGGAAAGGGGGACACGTCGCTCCTCTCCGAAAGGGGAAAAGCGTTATCTTGCCGTGTGTGACTCGAATAACGAGAGCAAGCCTCCCGTGAAGACCGCTCGCCAGACGTCTTATCGTGGTAACGTTAATGCGATTCCTGTTTCTACAATTCCGGGACCTTCGTGCTCGATTTCACTGCCGACCGAGTCACCCCTTTATCCTCCTGCTCTTTGAAAGTGATCTTTCATTGGATACTTAGGAGGTCAAAAGGTATCTGATAACGATAAGCTATGTGAGATTTTGAAGCGTTAGAAGGACTGTAGACAGTGTAGTTTCAATTCTTTGGGACGGTAAGTTTTCCCTGCTTTAACGCTTGCTTTTGCGTCACGCTTGCAGTAAGTCTGGAGTACAGGAGTAATAACGAGGTAGAAGAGTAGTTAGAAGCACAGTAGGGTAGTGGAAGAAAGAATAATAGGGTGGAGAATGGTACTGAGAAGTAGAAGTAGTAGCTGGGGGAAACGGCGATACTAGGGTAGTAGACTAGTGGGACGTTAGGGTGGTTTGGAAAGTGAGGTACATTAGCATACGATGTTTTCTTTGTATCAATGCACTTTTGGATACATTAAGGTATCGGGATATTGAAACAGGAAAACAGTGAAACAGTGAGTTAATGGGTTAGGGGAGTAGTGGGTTACTGGGGTAGTGGTATAAAGGAGTAATAGCTCAAGGGGTGGGAAAGTAAGAGATCGTGTAAAAAGAAAGGACGAAAATAGAGATGGAAGCACGATCAGAGGTAAATATTTAATTTAAGAGAACAATTTATAATAAAACATGATAAATGCTTTTCCTTTTCCCCAACAATAACTCCTGGTTTAGGATCTTTATAATTATCCACACTCAGATATCAAAATTGACATCGAATACTCTTACCTACCTACTTTCACCAGCTACTAAACCCAATCCAGAATAAATGAATTAAAGTCAAATCTATGTAGGTATCTATATTCAAGGATAAGAGTATAGACAAGCAGAATGATTGCATCAGATGAATCTTAATTAGATTGGGACTAGCAGCATCAATAGGGTGGACCAAGGTGGATAACACCGAGACAACTGGCACAACATCAGAAATGACGAAGTTTACGTTCGTGCTCTTTTCTTCGAACAGTTTGCGACCTCGGTAGCGCTCGCAGCTTCCTGGATGGCGGACCATTAATTCAAACTGTAATCTCCAACGTAGTTTCCATACTTTTACACTGATTCTCAATTTAGCGATTACTCCTCGTGGAGCTCGTGTCAGACCGCAACCGGCTGTGTAACGAGAGAGCTCTTTCCTAAAAAGCGAATTTGTCACGACACCTATTTCATATCACGACCTATTTCGCTCGGCTTGAAAATCATCTATAAATTATGCAGACCCGCGAGTGCGTGATATTAAACGCGTCCTCCACGTAATGTCTTCATACATATGCAACCAGTATGGAAAAATTCCAAAACAGTGGATCATTAAGGACAGCAAAGGTGCGCGAAGTACTTCAAGAGATGAAAGAAAGTGCAAGTGGTAAATATGGTAACCCTTGAAAAATGACCGATTCGTGTTTAGCAGAGCTCTATCGAGTTCACACTCGAAAATGGTAAAATGAAATAAGTTGTGTTATACTAATTATTTCATGAAGCCTGAGGCCATATTTCAATTGGGTACGAATTTGGAGATTAATTAATACTATAGAATTATCTACCCAATCACCACTTATATAAAAGTATCGTTTAAACTATCAGTATCAACGATTAGTCTATGCTTTATTTTCGCCTAAATTCGTTCCCGATTCTAATAAACACGTTTACCTCAACTGCGTTCAATCAACGCAATTTATACAACAAAATCGACAGCTAACCGATAATTAACAGCCACGATTACACATTGAGTATACTAATCAATGCAATATAGCGGCGTGCTGATTTCGCTGAATAAACGGCTAACAGAACAGCATGTTGAGACCACAGCAATATACCTAGATAACTAACGCTGAACCGAGATAAATCACTTACACGTTCAATCTCGTATTAAATTATTATCGAAACTTCTGTTTAATTGCCACATGTACCTATGTGAACACTAATTATCGTTTCGTTAAAGCGCAAACTGGTAAACAAAAATACCAGATGAAAATGTACGACAAATGGCCAAGCGAGATTAGCGGCACCTAAATTCCTCTCTTACCTCATTTCCGCTACCATAATGGTGGCATCCTCATCTATTAATATTTAACTAATAATGCGAGTCGATACAAGAGTTTGATTGATATTCAAGCGACAACTGAAACTATTATGTAATCCGCACGAGTATTTCGTATGCCTGACACGTGCGCGATGCTGTTTTGCCGAAATGAAGCGAAATTATGGCCCAGCAATGGGTCTCCGTAAACATCGATAATTCACCCTCTATTATATCCCGTTTCAGGTCAACATTCTTTCGAATGTATGCCCTAAAAATACGCTTTCCGATTTCAAATTTACCTTCGAACGCAACCTACCGTTCTGCGATCGATAACGCTCATTACGACAGGTCGGATTGAAAATCGTGGAGCAGAGAAATTTTCGTCGGCAGCCTTCAAGAAACACCGTTATCTCCGACGTCAACGATTCTCGATGAATCGATCTACCCCGAAACGACTGACGGATGTTCTAACAATAAGTCGTCTTCACTGTGTAAAGAAGAACGTGTTGCGTACGAGGGATTTTGGAAAGCATTTCACCATCATGATCCAAGTCACGCTGGAATTTCAGACTTTCCATGGAAGCTTTGAAGCTGATAAAAAGATCACGCTGTAAGATTCGACTGAGCTGAAGAAGGTATTCAGCTTAGTGGTTTAAATACAATTTTTCTATTATTCAGATACGAATAGTTAGCTATTTCAAAATATTCGAATTTTCGAATTTTCAAATTTTCAAATTTTCAAATTTTCAAATTTTCAAATTTTCAAATTTTTAAATTTTCAAATCTTCAAATTTTCAAATCTTCAAATCGTCAAATCTTCAAATCTTCAGATCGTTAAGATTTCATACCTACAATCTTTCTTATTTTAATTTCTACATTCTTGTACCTCCATGAGAATTATTTTCCGTCACGTTGCAGTTACGACTGTTGACCCTGCGAACATAACTCCAGTTCGGTGCCTCTGTATGTAGAATCAAATGTCACCGAATTATTGGTTCCTGAAAGTACACAATAATGTCGAAGAATTCTGTCTACATCAAAATCCCAGATTGCTATTCAAAAAGAGACAATTGATAAAGCCAGTAGTTGCTCTCGAATACATACATAGAGTATATGGATCCTCAAGGTTCTCACTAGTAAGATAGAGAACAATAAAGTAATTTCAAAGCTTCCGTGGGCTTTCAACCACAGCATTCGCACCGTGACAGGACGAGGAGTCGAGAATGAGTCGAAAACTGTTCAACTTTTATGGCCGATGCGGAACAGGCGGGCTTATCGCGCGCGTGCTCGCGCACAGTGATTTATCCTGCAGGATGTCGGAACCTCCGCCTCTGGTGGCCTACATACCGAGAGTTATGCCCGCGCCGTTGCATCGTGTCATACGAGTCACCAGCGGGAGACGTACGAGGAAATAGGAGCATCACCTTGGTCGAGCATCGCGGGAAATTCCGATGACAACATCGGAACACGAAACAACGACTGCATTCGACTTTGCTGCCGCTACGTCCCGCGATAACCTCGCTCGTTTCCCACACCACATTTTTTCACTGTCAATTGATGGGATAGGCGATAAAGTTGCGTGCTGATAAAGCTGCTGCGGTGAATCTATTCGGTGATATTCGTGGGATCGATCGATAGGAGAGCACGGGAAACCCTGATGACAGCTAGGAAGATATTCTGTACAGATATATCTGTGGCTGACCTGCTGTACCTTGGAGTGAGCAGTGGTAAACAACTTTGTGGAGAAGCATCCAGTAAACAGTTGAATCTAGTTTTCCTCATACGAAAACTGTAAATCTTATTTAAACGAATGATAAAATTAATAAAGAATGTTTGTACAAGGAAGAAATTTTCTTCTTTCAATTTGTACAATTACCACGAGACGTTTTATATACTCATCAATCACAGAAGATTCATTGCCAGTGCGCTCGTAACATGTGGCGTCTCTTCGCACACGTAGCACCTGACGAAAAAGAAAAAGAAAAAAGCACGTGAATATCGCGTTAATGGCAGCTGCATATGCGACACGAAAAGAGAGAAAGGGATCCTGGTCGTTTTTATGTAATTGGACAGTTGTAATCTGGCTGTCCATAGCAATTAGCGTAATTTCAGTACTTAAGCAGAAAATATATTTTCCCGATGTGTGCAGTTTATCGCGTGTTCATCGTTGGCTAGCGTGCGTAACACGGCCCACGATTGCAACCACCGAAATCGATAAGGTAGTATATTAGCAATATTAACGCTTTTCCTGTTCTTTCCAACTCTTTCCCTCATTTTCTGCTTTTCCCAGAAACTACCTCACTTTTCCAAGCTGCGCAATTTGTTCTGCTTAAAAGTTTACGAAGAGCAACGAGAAAGAAGGTGATTCTTCGCATGGACGCGATTAAAAAATATAAAGGAAAATTATTTCATTCAGAACTCAATTTCGAGAAAATTGAACTCAATGCCAGTGTGCCTTTTATGTAGCACTATTTTATTTAATCTGGAAAAATATAAAACATTTAAACCTAATTATTATTATAGCCAAATGTTGCGTGAAATGTATTTACTCTTACTTGCAAGAACACTTATAAAAATACCAACAGAGTCCCCGGTGATCAATGAATGTCAGATACTCCGACCGAGGCGTTGCGGAGCAGTGGTCGCGATATTCCGGCAAACTTCCGCCATTTCCGCGGGATTAATACAATTCCGGGGAACTTTAACAATCCGCAGCAACTAGCTAAACAGATTTCACTACGCGAGGAAACGTCAATTCTGACGCGTGCGTTTGATTTTAACAACTTGTATACATAGACTCAGACCGATGCAACACGCTGCCAGGCCCCTAACTGACGGCTTGACGTTTACACGCTCTGATGTGTACTCGATTTCGAATTTCTATTGGCGGAACCATATACATTCTCCGCTTAATGAGGAAATCATGCCTTGTACAATTAATCCCGAATGAGTTGAAATCATTTCCAGGACATATCCTCAATTTGTACGAACGCAACATCGTCCAAGACAATCGCATAGCTGAAATGTGACGAGAAACAGTTGTTATAGAGAGATAACACAACTTTGCTTTACTAAATCATGAACTTCATACGTCCTTATGAATCTGTACCTCTACTAGAAAGATGCATGACTGCTCCTCTGCGCCATAAAATCCAAAAACTCGACCACCCCCTTTGCTGGAACCCCTCTTCTTGAATTAGACTGTTTTGCATTGAACACCTGCGCTAATTGATATGAATTTAAACTTTCCAAGCCCTTACCATTCCTACTTTGGCGAATCGGTTGTGTCGTTATCGCGATGCTTTCTTCTGGGAAAGTATCAAAAACGATCGAATGGCAGAGACAGGAAGGAAGAAAGAAGGGGAGAAGGGATAGGGCGAGGGAAAAAAAGAAATTGGTTCGTGAAACTCTTTCAAACGTTATCTCTATTGGCAGGCTAGATAACCGCCGGGTATTCTGATCGCGCTTCGAAACGATATCGTGTTCCCTAACTGTAATGCATAGCGCGTGTGTGTATGTGTGCACACGTGTGAGTATGGGTATGCAGGAGGCAAAGAAGGGAGGCAACTGGATAGGCAGCCGGGGGTGTAACAAATAACGCCCGCACACTTATCTGAGTCATGCACTTTTCAGTGACAAGGGCGTATGATTTATTGCCCACGAGCTTGCTACAATGAGTCCAGGACGTGTTAAACTGACCGCGTTCATCATTAAAATTAATGGGTATTGGATACCCGGCCACACTGGTCGCGGGAAAGGGAGGCAGGGCTATAACCGGAACAGATAGAGAGGCGGTTCGCTAGCAAAAAGGTGTCGCGATCGTTTGCTCGTTCTAATTATTCGCGCCCCGTCCCCTGCCGCGACACATCGCCAACCAGAAACGAAAAATAAGAACCGGTTGGCGTACAAGGCGGTCCAAGATTTTTCTAGGCCCTTGCATACTAACAAGGACTTGGCCTCGAGGTCTCTTGCAATATTCAAACAATATTAATAATTCATTGAAATGTATAAGACAATATATTACTATTAATACCGTCGTGAAATAAGTAAACTGCATTGCACAGAAACTATTCAAAAATACGGCCAACGAGAAAGGAAATTTTCCCTGAAATAGAAACTAATTCAATTCAAGACCGTAATACAAAATCGGGATTCAAAACTTCAAAAGTCAATATGTATGTCGAACCTAGGAATATGTGAGTTGTAACCACAGTTTTATGCGAAAATAATTAAGACAATACAAATCTGTCAGGTCTGCAAACAAGTGATATAAAATCGAAAAGTAAGCACATTCTCACTAAGAAACAAAAAGGCAATTACCTAAATTTCAAAGAAAGCAGAGGTAGCTCCTCCGTGACCACCATTTGCGATCAGCTTCTTATTCCCCAGATGCGACGAGCGAACGAATCCCCGACACAGCGA
This sequence comes from Calliopsis andreniformis, assembly GCF_051401765.1. Classification (NCBI taxonomy): domain Eukaryota; kingdom Metazoa; phylum Arthropoda; class Insecta; order Hymenoptera; family Andrenidae; genus Calliopsis; species Calliopsis andreniformis. Next base: position 27,814,129 of record NC_135064.1, read on the forward strand.
CACGTAAAGATAATAATCTAGCGTCGCTCGAAACGCTTTGAAACCCGTAATTGCGTATCCTCCCCCAGTTTCAGGAATTTCGCGAGCTCGATCGCTCCGGCAGCTTACTTTAACGCGACCTTCGAGCGTATTTGAATAAAATTCACCTTCGTCGCTGGAAAATCGATACGATCGTCCCTTAGCTGAATTTTAACCTGCTGGAGGAGAGGGGGTAGGAGAAACGGTAGGGTTTCGCGCGAATTGAAATTCGTAATGCGAACCGGATGTAAAACGTAGCCGCAGCCGGAGGCTCGCGTGTACGCGAGGCGCGCGTAAAAAGCACTTCCGTGACGGTCGTAAAGTTCTACACACAATGTGTCTCGGTCATTTGCGTTAAGGGGCGTCTAGTCACCGTCAATTGTACGCGCATCTCAGGTGTTTAACGTTCAGCATCGTGAAATTGTTCCGGGCGCCGGGCTGCTCATTGTGCTGGACGAATACGAAACGTGTTAAACTAACCGCCAACATCCATTAAAATTAATGGGTATTGAATAGCGGAGATGGTCGGACGAGAGGGGTCGGTGCTGGAAGTCGAATGAAGTGCTACATCGTCGACGAACCGAGCACCTGCGAATCTCTGCTATCCCTCGCTACCTGCTGCCATCTTGGATTAGAAAGTAGTTATTGTTGATGAGACTTCGTACAACATCTGGGAGAATTAATTTACGATAGTACTTCTTCTAATTAACTGGTTTATGTATGTGAAATCACTATATTATATAGGAAAATTCAAATAATTGAAACTGAATGTAGCTGCCTCATTTTTTCAGACAACTATATTTCGGAAATAAAACTGTTAGAAATGTCAAATTCATGAAGTTGTAATTTTTAATAAAAAACTTAATAAAATTTTTTAATATTCAATATTAACGTAATAAATTGATTATGGTTTCCGAATCTCTCATATTCAATTATATCAATTTTATTTATTAAGTATAAAATACAGATTTTTACAAGATATTTTACAGAAAAAGCTTATCTCCAATTTCTATTGATTTAAAATCAATAACAATTCTACTTGACTATGATTGATCGGTGTGTAATAGCAGTCTGACATCAGACAGGAAAACTTTACTTTCAAGAACGATAATCTTCTACTTATACTACTGTGGCATTTATACCGAGGAGTTTTCTACTTCTGTAACAAGAAATCAAGTTTCAAGTACAGATACGAAAATTTTCATATCAATGGAAGGAAATTGAACGTTCTGGGACCATCATGGAATACGTGAAAGTTTCACACTTAGGAGGGATCGCTAATTCTAGAGAAAGAAGTCCCGCCTCAGCGTAACAACCGCTTTCGGGTTTCACTTCAGGTTATACTTGACCTAGTGCCACCCCGTGGTAATCACTTTTCTTTTCCGATGAATTTTTCCCCCGATATTCCCCGAGTGTAGCAAGTACCACAATACATCTTTGCTATCAGGAATGAAGATGCGGAATTTTAAATTCTCTCAGTAAATCGAAAAGTTAAAAGACTACGTAATTGTACCTACACTATTCTAAGAAAAATTGCATGAAAGTACAAAAGCAAAAGAAGATAATGAGGCGAAATGTAATCTCGAAGGATTTCTTTTCAAAAAAGAGTTAAATAAGTTCAGAATAAATGAAAAATTTGATTGGATTCACTGTCCACAGTTACCTCGCTTACAATGGTAATTGCAATACCCTGTACTTGATATTACAAAAAATATGGGCAGCTGCTCCCAAGCACGAGATAGATATACATTATGTATAAACATAAAGAAACATAAATTACTATACAATATCCTTGATAAGATATTCAATCTCTTATTGGATGTATACTCCTCTAATATGGGGGTATATGAGCATCTAAACTAACGTTAGACGAACTTCCATGAATGAACAAGCTCCACAGCGTCCACAGATTTATTCAAAGGAATCACCACTAGTGCAGGAAATTCGATTGCCAATGAACCACGTCGCAGCAGCAAAATTTCCTGGACAGATCGTGGACAGAGGTACAGGAAGAAGGCGGCGCGACAAGGTGAAGAGGTAGCGTAGGTAAATCGATCTGTCGGTGCGCGTAACGCGCGGCTAAGTAGCGCGTTAAAACTCCACGAGCGTCCCGACTATGCTTTCAGCATATTTGCATAGGACTTTACTTTGTGGCACATGCACGCACACACGACCGTGTCATGTATACAAGGCACGAAGATGCTTCGCGGACTTTTTCCGCGGCCACGCGAAATGGCAACGAAATCGAGTCGCGAGCGGTTCAACCGTCTTGAAACGCGGGGTTGCTTGAGAAGTTCGGGGTCGTTGGGGTGCAGCGTGTCCTTGCCGAGGAACTAATATTGGACGCTGGTTTTGCTCGAGAAATGCGTCATAGATCGTAGGCACGATCGATGGTTGTCCGACTTATTCGTCTAGAAATCTTGCACATAGCGTGATGTTGCGTGATGATGGGAATGTTCGTTTTTCGGGGAAATAATTCCATTCTTTACACTGAAACAAAATTCGTGTACATTTTCAGTTATTGCAGGAGATATAAAATTTGAGTGACGAGACAGGTCATAAATGTGAAAAATTCTACGATATTTATTTGATCATATGTAACTTAGTTTGATAAAAGTAAGTAAAATATTAAAGGTAATAGAAAAGCTGAAATTTTGTATTTTTATTTATAACATGGGAAAACTATATCCATGGATGGGTTTCAAAAATATATTCTTGTATAAGTTATTAGGTAGATTACATGAAGAGCTTTCCGTTTAATTAAAGCCAATGGCTATTTTCAATTACTTCGCGAAATGTAAGAAATGGAGTATCGAGAACAATAACGAGTATTAAAAGTTCCAGATACCAGAAGAATACCTCTTTAAGGGATTACAAAAGGAGCTTTTTTTCTTCGAGAGGAGTCGATGGCAATTGTAGCGTAAAATGTAAGAGTAAGAAGTTAATAGACTTTACGACTACTAAGGTACTGCTGCAAATATTCGGAAGAAATTATTTCAAGTTTATTGAACGATTCCCCACCTTTAAATGAGTTCAGTGAGTGCATTTAATTACCGTGAAATAAAATGTAAAGATAGTAAAGAGGGCTGATAGGCATAAAAAGTGTTAGAAACGAGTGAAGGTCTATTTTCAAGTTTAACAGATACTTAAACTGGAATGTTCAACTTTGCCCAGGTATCCGTGATTCGCCTCCGATATAAAATAGCATGGCTTGTATTTCCCTCTCAATTATGGAAATATCAAGGAAGAACGCTGGGAACTTCAAGTATTCCGAGCATAGTTAATTTCTATTACATTTGTATATTTTATCTCGCTCCCGAGAGGAATAATCGTGCAAACGGGCCAGAGATTCCTGGAACTTCTGATAAAACTGTAAATAACAACAACTATGAAACTCGAATTCTGTAAAGAGCCGGGTAATTTCTCGGTTAACGAACTTCGTTGAAAAAATTATTGAGCCAGCTAAATAAAAAATGTGTTTATTCTCACAATACCGTTTCAAGCAAATGTTACAGAAATTTCAACTTCAAGCTTTACTGCATTCGCCACTAGTACCTTTTTTATCAAGCCAGAACACCTCTATTACTCTTCACATTTTAATCTCCACTATGTACATTGAATAAAATGTGTTTCCACAGCTATTTGTATAATGTTTCCACGCACTGGTTTTAGATAAATCGGACAGGGGGATCATCTTATCTTGTCTGTCTCTGTTGACATAACAAGCGGATATTGTCAAAAGAAGTGTCCTTGTCCTTCACCGTGTTTCCTAACACCAGCGAATACAAAGATCCAAGAATTGTACTCCTAGTACGATGAAACTACTCTCATGAATAAAATCTAGCATTCGGAGAATACATAAGACCAGTCTAGACGAATGAGCGAAATTTGACAAGAAGTGAAACAAATTCAGTCTTCATTTAGTCGTCCTCGACGAAAACAAGGTTAACTCCAGAGCGTGAAAGGGGTGTCGAGGACGGCCAAGCGTTCCATTCGTTATTCAACGTTCCATTTTACGACTCAGCTACGTTCAGTGCACTTCGAATTAAATTTATTCGTGGTTTTATTCATTTGTACTTAATAACTACTATTAACTTCCACTATCACTATCGAGTTATATGTTCCAACTCCGGACGAAACGATAAAGAGCCTTTACCGTTCCAAATAAAATGAACGATTCACCCTGTGATATAATACTAGGTTATTTCAGCTATTTCATCACCAAAAGTCGACTCGTCGTCGTCGCGATTCATTATTAACGCGTATTAAAAGCGGTGCGTGACTTATCGTCCTGCGAAATGAAGTTACACCGTGAAAATTGGGCGCGTATACTGTAATAAAAGCAAATCGCGTTGTTCGAATAACTCGCGGTTGCCGCGTCGTCGCTTAAGTGGTATCATTTATATCTACGTCATTAGCAATACACAGGGATAAAATTTCTCATTAAACGATGTAATGATCAGCGTCAAAGCAGTTTGCCGCTTTAAAAACCCGCGAAGTTAATTTAATCGGCCAAGGGTGGGTTCAAAACGCGTGCAGGTCGCCGATTTAATCGCCGATTACGTTTATTAATATTGTGCCACCAACATTGCCCGGTTTAATAAAAACATGCCACAACCCATACCCATCTATTATACGACCAGGACGTTGCATAAAGCACGTGTAACAAAAGCACTAACCGCTGTAGCGCCGAAAATTATTGCCACCAAAAAAATGCCCCAGTAATTCGAGGAATATTTATACGCACTGAACGGATAAATTCAGTTATTAAATTTCACGTTTACCCGGAAGCAAGGAATGAAAATAGTGGAACCTGAGGTCGCCAAAGCTACTGTAGAATAGAATCCTCCGGGCGATTTCGAAAGAATTTACAGATCTTTCGGAAAAGAAAGGGAGCGTGCCTCTTGCTTTGGGGGCTTTGAGATTGCGATACTTTATTGCAATGTTCTCAAAAGAATGTGGCTGTACAGTGAACCTTGTTCATAAAATGTACAAGAAAATTACGCTCCTTTCATTTAACTAATTGAAATCTTTGCTAGTACAAATTTAATAAATGACTGAGATATGATTCAATATTTAATAAACTCTACCCCTATTTCTCGAAATCTGCTTAATATCCTCTACTAAATCGAATGAGGCATCTCCTGACAACAATGTCCTATCCAAGAATGAAATACAAACGGAAAGGATTAATCACGAGCCGTCGTCAAAGGATGTTCCACCTGACAAATGCAGTGGCGCCAAACAATCGGGATCCTATTTCTCCTCGGGCGTACAACTCGAGAAGCCCTTTCGCCCCAGTCGATCATAATTTCGTTCTGCCAAATTTCCTGCGATTAGTGCGACTGTGCGAGGCGGTTCTCTCTAATTAAATCCCTCGCAGAGACCCAAGCAAGGGGCCTCGAAACCAATGAATCGATCAAACCGCCGCGCCGCGCCGCGAAACAGACGAAGAATATCGTGCAGCAATAACGTTTGTACATCGATCTAGAACTCACCTCAATTCGATACTCTGGTTCCGCTTGTCATTGATGCTGACGATCACGTCACGAGGTTGTATGGTGTTGTCGCCGTTGCACTTTGTGGAAGTCACTTTGACGCACGACAGTTCACCAATCTCAAACAAACCGCGCTGTCCGCGATGCTACGCGAATCTCACTCGTCGGCACAGGGCCAAAGCGACATTTAGAACGGTCACGAGGGTAATTGAGGGCTCTCGAAAGAGCCGACGTTCGCCACGCGGTTCGGCCTCAGAGAAACGCGCACACCTTCGACCGTCACTGACACGCGAGAGACCAGTCAGAGCTCAGCCGATAGAGTTGTCATAGCACTGCACAATCCACGGGATGAACTCTTTTCGAAATCCTTGACCTTCGTTCTAGCTTTGTGTGCTGTTCACGTGCGCCGCGAGCGAGTCCTTATCGAGCACTGATCACAGAACGCGACGACAATCAACACACGGTCACGCGTCAACGCGACTATTCACTGACCCGCACGAATTTCCACGGACAAACGAGAGCGCGCGACGAGAACGGTCCGTCACATGCGACGCGGTAAGACGCTCTGGTTCCAGCAACAGACTACTGACAACCGTCTCCCAGCTGATCCGAGCGAACAGTGAAGACAGGGGCGCGAGAAAGGGGGAGACAGCGAAGGAGGGAAGCGAAAGTAAGAACGCGGGCAGCAAGAAACAGCGGTAGCAGCAACAGCAGCAGGAGCGTGTGCGTATTTGCCCGCGCGACGACGTAAACACTCCGCACGAAAGCTCTCGACTGGCAGGGATGACCGAGCGGGTACAGTTCAGTGGTTCGCGCAAGTGGCTCGGTAACGCGGCGTAACAGTGCGCAAGCTGTGCTTTTGTGCGGCAGATGCAGCACCCAGGTACGATCGGTAAGACTGACAGTTACTCTCTCCTTTTTCGCCTGCGAGTCAGCCTCGTCCCGCCTCGTGGCTCGCGCGCTTCCTCCTCTGCTTTTCCCTTCGTTTATATTCTCCTGCCTCCGTCGCGGCCTTTTCTCATCCGTGCGTGATCCTCGCGTCTCGTTGCGTGCGCAACGTTCACCCTTTTCCCTTTCCGCCGTGAGACTGACTGACTCCGACTGACCGACCGTTCGACCTGTGTACCTGCGCCGCGGCAGAGCGGCCACGGTGGATCGCGAAAAGTAACTGGCGAGCCGACCGACCCCGATTGCCTCGAGTCTGCGCCCTAGCGACATTTCTCGTGTACCGGATATAAAATATAGACGGCAGCTACCGTGTACGTGTACCTACGCGTCTCGCGCTCACCGTTCTGCTCCATTCTGCTCCATTCTGCTCCATTCTGCTCCATTCTGCTCCTTCGTTCTGCTTGCTCTCTCGATCACTCCCTCTCTCACCCCTACGATCTTCGTTTTACCATGCCACGCGCGAGTACGTTCCTCTATCGTCGACTACGTGGAAGCTTGAAAAGGAAGAAACCTTCGAAACTCCGCTTTTCCTTCGCTTCCTCTTCTCCAGTCACGCTTTCACTTGACCAGCTTCCTTCTTCTTCCCTGGTCTCCTTGACTTTGTTTGCCTGTTTCCCGCTTTTTCTTCTGCTTTTTCTTCTGCTTTTTCTTCTCCTCCCTCCGCTTTTCCAATCCTTTCCACCCCGTTCGCCTCTGTTTCCCTTCCTCCCACCTCCTTCTTCTTCTGTTGCTCGCGCACAGTCTGCCGCAGACTCGTGTCGTCTGACGCAGGGACGGTGACGCGTCTCGCGTTGCTGTTTCGTTGCTGCTTCTAGCGGAACCTTTATGCTTTCACTGCGACGGAAACTGCTCATAGGAAACTGCGTAACGTGACCCGCAGTATCATTCGAGTACTAGTGTTCCACCGCGACGAACGAAGTTTTCGATCCGTTTGAGATCGCGCCGGGGTTAGGCCCGCGTTAGCTGCCGCTATCTGCGGAGTGACGTCGTCATTTATTCACCAGCCCAACCCTACGTCGGGCTTTTGCGAAATGTATTCTAAATGGACTCAGTTGGATTTGAATGAGGACAAGAGCGATGTGCTCTAGCTAGTGTTTGCCTTCAACCGACGACGCTATCTCAAAGTCTGTCTCTAGGTCAAATTCAAGCGCGGATTATCCAAAACCGAAATTAGATGTAGGTCAGATTACTAGCTCCCTTGATGAATAGAGCAATTCCCACGGACCCAGTTCCAAAAGTGATTTTCAAACAGTTTCGCGAACGAATATCTCAAAATTGTGCAATAAATGGGAAATTTCATTGCGCAACTCGCTACAGAGATGAAATATATATAACATCGCTTGCAGAGCAACTAATTTCGCGAGTATTTTTCTTTCACCATTTCGCGAGCATCAATTTCTTACAAGCATTATGAATTTTCAGGCTACCTTCACGGAAGGGTTTTACCTCGAAACGGCCGCGCGTAATTATGTTTATCACCGTGCTTAATATACGTATTTATCACCGCGTTTAAAGCACGATTCAAGTTGGAACGTAAGAACCTCTTCGCCGTTATGAAAATGTCCTTCTGTATGGAGTTTTATAAGCCATCGGATATGAACCTATAATACACCCACGGTGCTCTCTTTTTTCTCGCAGTAACAACCTATTCGAAGCGGCTGAGCCACACCTTCGAAACACATTAACGCATCGGACGTTTATTTCGCGCGGGAACGCGTTTCCTTCGACCCTGGTGAACGACGAACTGGGCTATCGGTGCACGTCTAATGCAAATAGCACGAAATCCAATTTGCAAGCTTGCCTTGAGCATCGCGCGTCTATTACCGAGACAACGGGTCAAATAAAGTTGTTCGCAAATCTGGACTAACGTTCTTGTTGATGCCATTGCGATGTGATTTAAATTTTGTCTTCGTAGCACAGCTCCGCCACGCTCGAAGAGTTTCGATTATTAAACTTCCTTGTCCTGTTTGAAATATCAGCACGAAATTTAAGCCAGAAGTATTGAGGGATGGCTTCAATTGGAAATTTAAATACGAGGGGAATTGTTGGGAATATTTTTTTATACAGATTTACATATCTATGCCGAAAGTACCTGTATTGAGTAACCTTCATATTCTTCATTTTCTAGATAATTATTAACACACAGCGAGGCAAGTGACAAGTTGTGTCTTCGCCAGATCCTAGTTAAACAAATTCTATTCTTTTTTAACGCTTCTCGATTTGTTTCAAACCATCACTTAAGTACATTTATTTGTGACGTATCTATTGCAGCAAACTATATGAAATATGTGAGCAGCTGTTTATATTGCGTGATCACATTCTATTAATGCATGAAGCCCCATGTAGAATTCATAGATCAATGAAACGTTTCGATGAAACCGCGTGCCTCACTCTGAAAAGCTCAAAACCTGTAAATCAACGCTGAATTCCACACTATTCTCGAGCCCTTTAAGCATTGACTATTCGGTCACTTAACCAGTACACTATGTAATTCGCCGAAATTAACTGGAACGGAAAAATACCTTGCTTTCGACTGGCCACTAAATCGCGAGCAATCTCGATAAGATTCATTCATTGAGTGTGTAACGTTTAATTAATACATTCGATCGATGGGTTATTCCATTTCGAACCTTTGATTTCGCGTGGCTCACGTCGCTATCTTTAAAAATAAAATAGTGTTTCATTTCACACGTTAAAATGAACCGGATTGAGGGGAGTGTTTTAATGATATATCGTTATTAGGTTGGCAATTACTTAATTAACGAGCAGACGAAACGGCTTCAATAGACATCGTTGACAACAGTACTCCGTACAGATATCGCATAGTGCATGCACGACGTAATGCGAACACGTTAATTGCATTACCAACGCGAGATTAATAAACGTTTTGTGGTTTTGCTCTTTCGCGACTCGCTCTAACGCGTATCAACAAACAAAGAAAACAGAAGTCTCTTCCCTCGCAATTGCAAAAAAGTTCATGTATATGTATATTTATCCCGAATACGTTAAGAAAAAGTGCGAGGGAAAAAGGTGGAGACATAGAGTTTACACGTTCCTGCTCCAAAGTTGACAATTTCAGATCTCAAAGTTCGCGAGTAAATCTTAACTTCAAGAGGCTAAAAGTGGAATCAAAGTTTTAAGTTTTGCCCACGAGTTTTATCTTCCTGGCGTCATTTACGCAAAAAAGGAGGAAACGCGTGGGGCGGGGAGGAAAATTTTACCACCTCGAATTTTTCAAGACACATTCATATTCATTACCCTCACTTTGAGACTCCTCCCCGGAAATGAATAAATATTCTTGGTGAACATAGGGTCATTTGGATGGAAGATGCGATCGTTCTGCACGATCGCTGCTTTTACCTGAGTAGACTGTATAATAAACTCAAAATACGTGGCTGATCTTGCATTAACGAAACAAGAATCCGTGCAGAAATTTGATTTTGCTGAAACTTCGTACCATAAAACTGAAAGTTGAAACAAATTACTGGATGAAGCTAAATTCGGCACTTAACAATTTTGATCTCGCACTGAAACGTGCAAATAGTCGGTAAGCTTCGTTAAATGGCGGAGATAAAAGCGGCACGTAGGATAAAACGGCCGGATATTAATCGCCCATTAACGTTCTTGCATGCGTATCTGATGGCGCGTGCATGACGTAACGTGGAAACGTTAATTCCTGCAGGATATACACGTCGAGAGGTTTGCACCTTTGCTGTTTCATCAAACCGTGTACCACGAATAGCGGCCAGCGAATGGGGAACCCCGGCATCATTCTAATGCATCAAGCCACCCACTGCACGTGTATCGAACAGACTTCGTGCGTAACGAAACAACTACGTTCATCGTGATAATCTGGCTTTGAGCTGCAAGGAATTACGTGGTGAAGTCACGTTCCATAGAAACCCTGCAAACGTTCACGAAAGAATCATCGAAATCCCAATGTCAATGTTTATGGATACAACACTAGAGTCTATGAATACGACACCTAAATATATTCAATGTGTTACATAAATCAAAATTTCAGGCCAAAGAGGATATTAGATTCATAACAGGTAACACAGACGATTGCTTCTCGAGCGACAGTTAAACCAAAAGCATTCATATTTGTAAAGTAATCCAATTTCGATGACCAACTACTATACATTAGGTAGAAAAAAGTGCAGTTGTAAAAAGATTTTTCAAATAATGTCTTAAAGGAAAAAGGTCACAGTAAAATCGTGCAGCATTTCTAGACATGAAGCCTATCTCTTCCTCCCTTATTGTGCCGTATCTTCAACTTTCATGCCAACCGTAGTCTGTTTCTACTTAACAGAACAGTGGATGAGGACTCATCGGTGCATCCCAAGTCGCCTGGATTAACTCCGGTCCGCCATGGACCGATACGATTTCGACAAAGATGGCCGGACCGAATTTCCAGAGCAGGACTTCGTCTCGATCCCCCAAGGAGTCAGCCAGACAACACAAATCGCCTGGAACAGCCTCCGATACCGGTCGGCTAGGCCAAACTCGAGCCAAGCCTCGACTAGTTTCACACGAACGCATCGGACAAGGCCTATATCGGCCACCTTGGCCCGAGTTTCAGCAATTTAATCGATGCTGATCCAGGCTGTTTCGGCTCGATCGATCCAGCGTTTCACCGATGTTCTCGATAAGTCGACCTGGACGGGAACAACTCTGAATAAGCTTCAACGATTTCGAAACATTCAATTATTTATTCGATCAAGATGAAAGCATTTCACGAATACTAATAATTAATCCGCTTCCAGTTGGATGACCAACCGCAGCGCTTCAACATCTACTCCTGTCGATTTTCTAATATTTGACTATCAGTCTACTTAATTCGAGATTGATCTATTATATAAAAGTTAATCAAGTTCAAGCTGTCTCCTCACTCGTCCATCGATCACCGATACAGACCTGCACGTAAGTTTAGAACAGATCTCTCCTTTCCAGGTCGTTCGACTAGAATACGTGAAATCAGCATCCATTGAAACTTTGTGTCCGATTCTTTTTCTGGTTATTATTGTACATCCTGTTTCTCATAAAGATGGCTCAGCTTCCTGTAAAATAGATAAACAAGTACTATTCTCGCAGTCGAGACCGTCCCTTTCGCTGAATTTCGTCCTACTTACCTTTGCGTTTATTACATTTGCGAGGTAACAATGCACCGAGGGGAAATTTCCTGTATGCGCAGCGGATACCCAAACGTTTAAGATAAAAGTTGCAACTAACTGAGCGCGTTACGCGTTTCTCGGCTACGACCAAACAAACCTTAGTAATTGTTGCAACGTTTACTGTCTACGCGATCGTGGTAGAACTGCGAGTCGTAAATTACAACTATCCTCATCCAACTGGTCCCTGAACATTCGCCGCGGTTAGGAGTATTATTTGAAAAGCGCGGCGCATTGATATGGAGAAAACTTGGCTACCTGAACGAAGGGAGGACGTCCACGGCGACGTGTTAAAAATGAAAGGCAAGACTGCCGAGTACCTCGCGTATCATGTAAGAAATATGATTCTGATTGTGTCTGACGCAATAACATCCCCTAGACAGCTCGTGCGCGGCATGGAGTCAGGCTAGTCACTTGTTATGCATGATATATTGCGGCGTGCTTTCTACGTGTCTTCGTTATAACGCTGTTCATATCTCATCATCCAACGATAGCTAGCTCTATTATCTGAATTTTCAAAATAACGCGGCCAATTATCTGTATAGGATGCCGCTGCTTCTGCAACGCCGACGCTTCAAATTGCAACGTACCTATTATGTAACTCGTGAGGTAGAGGAAGTTTAATTAACGTTGAATAAACTGAAATCGATACGTTTCATTTTTCACTTTCTTTTCGTCGCGATACATCCTGATTAAAATCATTAGAAAATCGTATAGTTTCATACTCGCTACTCGATTTGTATCACCTTCTACGGGTGAGTGTATAATTACCAACGTCTTTATCCTACAGCTTGTGATAAATATTTGCAAACTTTTGATATGCTTCATATTTATAATTGTAAAAGAAGTCAATGTGATAAGTATATGGTATCTTTTTCCGTTCTTTTACGATATGTATCCAGATTGTTTAAGAAGGCGATCTGCAAAAGCTCGAAACGTTGCATTCACGTTAAAAAAGATAAGGTGTGAATAGCGTGAATGGGATAGCTCCGTTATCTAAATCACCATCAAAACCATTGACCTACATATTACGGCTGAACCATGTTCGGGAGGATTTTTACGGGTAGTAATAAAGTCGTCGTGATAGCGTGGCGTTTCGTATAACCGCTTATTGGTACTCGCACGAGCATATTTCAATGCTAACACTTTGTAAAGACGTTTCATGTTTCGAACTATGGACGGTTAGAGTCGCGTCGTTATCGAACTTCTCTACATAGAACAGATAAGCTTGTTACCGATAACGTTATGAAAGTCAATGAATTAACTGAGCCATCTCAGGGGATGGTTTTTAGAATATCTATACACAAGTTGTAACTTCACAGAAATACACCATAACCTAAGTTTACTAGCACTGGACCAATAGAGTGACTCATAGAAGATAATATAATAGTTACCTTAGATTGGTTGATATTTTAATTAACAATTTTCCACAGTACCGTTGAAAGAATACCTATATGTATTCTTTTTACACGATAGTTTTAAATTCAACCACTTCGTTACCAAAGGATCTCCTTTAATTAATTAATAGTTTTGCCCTAGAATGACGACGAATCGATATACACACTGCATTCATTACACATCACACGTTTTTCGTGGAATGTGTATCTCGTAATTGCAAACTATAATAGACATAGTAAATTGAAAAAGAAAAGACAAACGGTCGATTGTAAACAGAATTTAGTCCACAGTCGAGTACCTATTTGAGTATGAATGTAAATTTCGCGAGGTTGGATAACAGTCCCACGAGCCATTTTTGTTTACACTCACGTTTATACTTATAAAATTAAGCGACTCAATGGAATGCTCATTAGATCCCAGGCGATTTCGTCGGTCTTTCCGTCGGTCCCTCTTCTCTCTATTTCTCTTCGCGAAGTTTGAAGTTTATGTTTACCCCGCAACTTTCGCAAAGAATGTATCAAGTGTGTACTATCCGTCTCGAGAGTTTTACAGTTGCCATGAACCGCCACCCCGGCCTCGAAATATTCTGATTAAATGCCCAGGGAACGCGGCTCTCCCGCTGCAAACAATAAACATTCTAGCTTGATGAAAATTGTATTGCGCGATGAACTTCTTTCGTGGCTCGTCCCTAGCGAATCATTACTATAATTAAAAAACGGAAAATAATGTTGGATTCATTTTCTCTGTTAAACAGTTTACTGTTACTCTACGTTTGTGTGCCCGCTGCGAAAAAATGAAATTTTAAAATCCGCCAGTGTCCTGGTTTTGGTTCACCGAGGACACCGCATTCGTTTAATTTCTCGGAGCGCGACGTTAGCCCATTCGGAACTGAGAATGCACCATGGCAATTGGTGATATGCAATGTACGCGTAACCAACACTCAATTACTTTAAATAATTCAAAGGTACGTCAAATATGAGGCGTTCATAGGACAAAGCGACCAGCTCTTACACTCGACCAGAGGAACTTAAATTCGAATTGATTTTCTATGTGAAATTAAAGTAAAAGAATGAGTAGTCCAAAGCAAAGTCCATTTCTCTCACCTTCCAGTCATAACTGACATCTGAGAATCCTCTGGTAATGAACTCTCGGCCACGAATGGGTTAGACAGCAAACAGAAGCAGAGATTCATCCCTCAAAGCTGTCCAATAACTTAAGCGTCTGAAATAGGAGGTGGGAGCATTTTTATCTGTCGATGGGGGGCAAGTAGCGCGTAACTCCTTTCATATTCAATAATAACGTCACGCCACAACCTCGCGACGCAACTTTGAATACGTATATAACAAAAGTTGGAAACTTATAAGATGTCAAGAACTTTGTAAGATAATGCAACAAGACGCGAACGGGCTCTGGCAGCGCCCGACGCTCTCTCCCATAACTTTCCCAATTTGCTATCTATGACTGCGACTACGGATTCTAACTCGATACTGGGGCCCTTTTAATATTCATTAAATCACACCCCGCGTCTTGGGCGTCATTTCACGAGCCGCTTCATTGTCGGATAACCGTCCAACCATTTCTCCTGCGAACTCGCCCCGCAAGGAGCGCAGGAAAATCCAATTTTCACCCAGGTTGCGCATGTCACGATTGAGAAATCATCTCTTTGTTAAAAGTCGCGGTTTTTATAGCGATACGCAATCACCGGTGACAAATATTGCGGTATCTTCTTAGAGAGACTCATGAAATGTTTGCCAAGGCCGCAATCTTCAAACAACCTCTGCCGCTCGCTGCAAATATTTTCTAGACCCTCCGCGTCTTTCTTCAAGGCACGTTATTTTTAGTTCCAGGAACTGCTTTCTAATACGATTCTCTTTGCTCATCGCAGATTTGATAACGCTGTTAATAATTTCTTCAGAAGAAATCGCTGTTTCGTTGAAAAATGAGATCCCACTGTGATTAACCTTAGACTATCCTGACTATCCTGACTAAACTTGGATTTTCGTGATTATACTTCGGCATCCAAGTGTTCGCGAGAATAATTAGACGCGCATGCATATATGGAAAAATGCATCGTTTTCACCCTCACTACAGCGGCCACCATGAATGCATAAAACGGCCAGGTTCCACCATGAAATTTTCATAACTCGCGCCACTTGCCGTGAATTTATACCCATCGTGGCCGCATTGCCGACATTACCTTCTCGCGTTGCGCGACATTTTATCCAACATTTATGATCACTATAAGCTAAGATCGTTACCCCTATGGTCGTATTTTTCACCATTATCGGCTAATAGGGCCGTAAATCATGCTACGACAGAAATGACGAAGCGCGGTGGCCACGCATCGTCCATAATGACCAATGCCGCCGCGATACTTGTAACACTTTGACTATAGCACGAAGAACCAGCCCTGATACGCCGAGTACCAATCGACAAGACTGAACCTTCTTAAAAGATCTCAGATAGAATACTTCAAAGTCCACCGTAATAAACTACCCGCCAGCGTTAATACAGCCAGACGCTGGGAACGCAGGGGAGCAATAAAAGTCCAGCGTATACTTAAATACACCAGCAGACGCATAAACGCAAGAATGAACCGTACTCCAAAGGAATTTCGAGCAGAGTCGCATTCCTAGGGCACGACCACCCCGAGGACCGTATATCCCAAGAAAGCAACTGTACAATTATTGCCCCGAGACAACGGCAGTTCTTTTCGCCCACCGTCCACCCTGCCAGGAGACCCTGGGCTCGACAGATCCTGTCTTCCTTTAAAGTTCCCTGGTACCTCGTTCGTACATCGCGCGTGTAATCGTCGGCGAACGACGTAAGAAGCTTAATCCCTCGTTAGGTGCAGTCGGCGCTTCGCCGTCACGCCGATTCGTCGGAAATAACGGGGCAGATAGGCCGTACGCTTTGTCTGGAGAAGACCGCAAACTCCCAGCAGAGGACTCGGGGCATCCCGCGTATAATAGTCCGCTTTGACAAGTTTACGACGTTTAACGGGATGCAAATGCTCTGGCGCGTTCGCACGCAGCCCCGAACCGACGATAAAGAGTGGGATATATCGGGGATAAAGCCAGGGGAGAAGCGAAAACCGGCGTAATTACACGGCGTACGGTAATCCCCGCGTAACAGCTCGAGGACCACGGTGAACCCTCGAAACCCGTGTCGGCTGCGGGACTGGCCGAATGCCAGCTGCTAGACGCCCAGAACCACCAGCTATATTCCCTGTCGACCGCCCTTTGCGTTCCTGGTGCGTGTGCACACGACATAAACGAGCGAACGCAAGTACTAACGGCCACCAGTTGCCTGCTCTTTCCTTCGAATCGGGGATGGTTTATCGCCAGACGCGCGAGTGGAGATCGCGCTCGAAACTTCCGGCCCAAGGAGTCTCGAGCGTCTCGCTGCGCGGGAAAGTCGCCCTCTAGCTGAAGCTTCAGAGACGCTTTATAGATCTTCGGCGGAACGTTGCTGGTCGAGACTTCTTTGATCGATTAAAGAGCTGCCAATTCGCGGCTGAAATCTTCAGCCTTTTTAATTTTGCTCCTTTGAGGGTGTCGAGCAGCTGAGTTTGAGACTGAAGTGACTGGAGGAAGTAAGCCGGGTAAACGACTTTGGCGCAGGTTTAATGACTTAACGAGCGATATTGATGGTGATGGTTTGTTGAGTCGTGGAGATAGGACGACCGTAATTGATTTAAGTGGGTTAAGGGGAGTGGATTTTAAGGAATGGTGTTATTCTTAGATCTTTTGAATCTGTGAACAAGAGCGGCGTGGGAAGAGCGAGACAAGCTTCTTAAAATGCACTGATCGTGAATATTTCAAGTGTACACAGAAACTCAAATGCAGAGAATTTATGTTTCACCTAGGTAACCGCTAAAAATATTCCCCAGCAAAAATTCAAACCAAAATTGAAAATGGTCTCAGCAAGTATAAGAGAAAGACAATATTTTTCTATTACAAAGAAGATCGTCGAAAGTGCTTGAAGCATCATTAAGCAAGCCACCGTGCGCTCTTATTAAAACTTGCTTCTTTCACTTTAATAACTCCCACCCATCCTTCATCCTTCCATAAACCTAAAAATCTACGTAAAATCACACCCACTTGCTGTAAAATAACATTGGCTGCTTTCTTGAGATAAATTCCAGCGAAATCGAAAAGCAACGCATTATTAAACGAAAGGCAGTAACTGTGGTCAGTAGTTTCTTAGAAATTACGAGCAACTTCCCTGCAGACCAGAACGAAATAAATTGTAAGCGGGCTCTCGCATGCTTATCCGCCGTTATACGCCTGCCGCGGGAATAATTACTCGAACTGTAATTTTTACAACGGGCCAGTATATAAATTGGGGCGGCTGAGAGGGCACGCGACCTGCTCCACGGGAAAACTTGTGAAACCACGATCGAGTTTCAACTCTGTTAGACATCTACGATGCCAAGACGACCGCGAAGCAGCTCTCAAAAGATCTATCTCCTGGCTTAATGAGGAGTGAAACGCGACGCTGGACGGTAATGAAATCAATGTGCACCTCTGAGTACCCACTAAAAATCACACGCGCCATTTAACCGCGACGAATGAACGTTCCTGGCTATACACATTATCTAGAAGAAACAATAGTTGTAGAAGAAACTCTAATTATTCTTGTGTCCACCAATAAATTTTTGTCGGGAGGAGAGACTGAACCACCTCAAGTTATAATTTCTTATAATTCTATCTGTAAGTTTCTGGAAAAACATGGTTAAAATAGGTGCTTCACATGGCGAGGCGATTATGGCTGACTTATACTACTTGCCGACAAAAATTTCAGTACACTGAGTGATCAAATTATTATGAATATTTCCAAATTACCACTTATTTAAAGTTTGAGTAGGAATGGAACTTAATGGAGCTTCCAGCTTTAAAGTTGTTGGTTTTTGTTACTAAATACATAAAAATATATTTTATAATAAAAAAATATCATTTTAATTTACATTCTTGCTCAAACTTCAAATAAGTGGTAATTGCAAAGTGTTGATAATAATTTGTCCGACCACAGTAGTATCAGACACTGCTAGGTCAGACCTCCTTTAGAGAGTAGGTATTTCTTGACACACAAAATGGCGTTTCACTAAAATCTCGAGCATCGATAATGCCTTCAGTCTTTCTCACGATTCTCTGCACGCGTCTATCGATTGCCCGCGCGCCCGCGACCCAATTGACTGTTCCATTTTTAAAGCATGATTATCATTACGACAAGGCTGGCCGGGATATGGCATACGGCGCACGGATGATTACAATTTCCCCGGGTCGGTCAGCCACGGGCACAGCCATCCCACTTTTATTTCGATCGTAGCTCCTAACGAGATATTGATACAGCAACGAGAGACCAGCTGTAACTTTCTACCAGATCCCGCACATATAGACTCGTCCGCAGTCAGTCGTCGTTACGCGTGGGATGGGCTCGATAAATCCACGTTAGTATGTGCAGAGGGTCGCGAATGTAGCCTGTGTAACCACCCTTCTTGTTCTCGAGCATCGTCCGTAACATCGTTCCGGAGTTCCACGACGCCAAGTCGGACGACTTGGAAATTTATTATCGAGATGCGAGGAAAAAGCGAATACGAGCGGTGTCCTGTTCCCTGCTCCTTAATTCTCCTGAGGCAGCACGAGATCGCGGCTTTGGATTACCTGCCGCGGTAAAACAATTGCTCTATAGGAAACTAGGATCGAAACTTCCTCCGATATTACCGCTTAAAGTGCATTAAACGATTAACGAGGCGATGGATGAATATATAACGTTGATTCGCTGTACGACAAAATGCAGTGAGTTATCTATATTGTAAACGGACAATTAGCTGGACTGAAAATTGAAGCTAGTACGCCCATCGATGGAACTTTGAATGGCATAGCATTGGAAATGCATTTAGAGGCTCTTCCCGATATTGCGGATCCCTGTTAAACATACTTCACCTGATTGCCGTTATTACGGTGTAAGTTTCAGAGTTGCGGGGTGTAATCTCAGCGAATCTGAGGATGCTCTGGTGTTACCATCAGTACGATTATAGTCATAGAATCGGTCTGATGGATCGACAATGCCCTTTGAGCAAACCCTGCTTAATCATTTACGCTAGCTCTTATTCCATTCTGTTAAACACGACTCACTTTGTCAACAGCCCTACGTTACATCGTTCAAACACGTCCGCGTAAAAAATGATACCAAGGGACAAACCTACACAAGTCGGTGGCGAAATTATTTTTCACACGAACATGCGCGACAACGCACGGGTCACGATCATTGATAGCATCGCATAGGTATAGCGAAAGCCTTGAAATTTTAAACACTGCGGCACGTAATGACACCTCAATTACACGGGCTCGAGCTTCATTTTCTCCGTTGACACGGGGGCATTAATTAAACGACCTGTGCTCGATGTACTCGTTACAAAGAAGAGGGGCTCGAAAAAAAGCTGGTTCGCGCTACCGCGACCGCTCTGAATCCTTAACGAGGACACGTTTTATGGCTGGTACGCGATATCGGCGTGGCCGTAATAAATACGTCCGTGAAAATATGTTCATACGCGGTGAACAAATAAAATCGTCCATAAAAATCTGGCCGTTACGCGAGGAGTTCAGCGTGTGCTTACACGGGGTGGAATTTGTTCTTATGCGGAGCACGCAACCGGGCCTCAGAGCCCTCGTAAAGCCGCCTTGTATATAACGTCGCTTGAATGTACCGCCACCGAGATCATCCATCATGGTGGCGATCCACGATTTTCCTAGGCAAAAGACCCCCGCCACGGCCTCCATCGATTCCGAGTCGTTTCGAGAAGTATGCATCTAGAGGGATCGATAGAGACGCACAATGGAACCCGAACGCGGAAGCGGACCGGACAGGGAGAAAAATAGTCAAAGCAAATATTCGTCCGCGAAAGAAATCAAACAGCGTTCCGTCTGATCTACAACGGTGGCGCGATATAATGAGACAAGCGCGAACGAGCCAAAGGGCCTGCCACAGAAGTTTACATACCATTATTTGCGCGAAGTGTATTTGCACATGATTAAAATGAATATCAGTTATCTGCGGGTGCGAGAACGTATAACGGACTTTATCTTCTCTGTGTGGGTAGTGGAGTCCGTTCACTGGAGAAGTGGAACCTTTTACTGAATGCTATTATAGTTTCTCATGTGACTCGTGGACTAATCATTTACAATGACTTATCATTTATTAACAGTGAACTGTGATGATTGTGACCAGAATGATATCACATTTTTGTAATAAAATATGGATTCTGAGGTAGGACATTGGTTTATATGGAAATTTCAATCGATGAATAGGCGAAAGTGCTGCCTTGCAATACCAGAATCTGCAGATCGGACGCTGTCACTATTTTGTAGACGGAAGTAGGTATTTATTCTATCGATAGCGGGTTGCCCAATGGAGCCACAAACGAGACCCAGCCGCTAACGTTGAATTGTGACACAAAAGTGGTAACGGGACAGGAAGATATCGTGGATGTTAGGTCTATTCCTATACTTCGTGAATCCTCCTATGGTGTGTGCACGGTCATACCTATAACCGGTAACTCTCGCGATGTAGGATGTTCATTTATTGTAGACTTTTTAATTCGCCTACGACCCATATGGTGGGTCTGTAACATAAGTGTACTTCGTCATATACATAGATTTAAATGTATGTTTGTTTTTGTTAAAAAACAAAACATAATCACGATATACAAAATTATTGGTAACTTTTATAAAATACAATGTATTTTGAAATAGAATGTATGTCATTTAAATGGCACGATACGAATAAACGCAACTGCCTAATCGTGGTCTTTTACCATCCCTCCATGGCATCCCTCTGACATTTAACTAGCGACGCCTACTTGAAGTCCTACTTAACTATTAACAGGGTGAGTACAAGCTTATTCGAAATTTTCTAAATTCCCTATATCTAGTTCCCTATGCAAACAGTGACTATAGATGGTTCCAAGCTACCCAAATGCCTGTTTTCGAGGGTCATGAATTCCGGGAGCCTCAGACACCCCCATGTAAAGGTAGGTTTCTACCCACAGAAAACTGCGATATCGACAGTCGTGCCTGTTTTATATCTGGTCGGTGGTTTTACCACAAGGAAGTTACTACGAGAGTAGGTACACAGAGAAATAGATGAAATCAATATTCCATAGATCTCCCTTTAAAAACATATTCAAAAAATCTTCTAAGAACTTACAGCTATTAAGCCAAAGAGATGATTGAAAGACATGTATACGAAATAGAAATAATAATAAAGAGACAAAGCACAACATTTAGTCCAGTAGTGGGCGAGGTACATGTAAAAAAGGGAAAACAGAAAAGAGGGGTAACAGTAGGAATAAATTGAAAATTTGAGCAAAAACTCATCGGTCATCCAAGATGACCACTGGTCATTGCCAACTGACCACTGGTCAGGGGTGTCCAGGGTGGTCCAGGCCCAGCAGTCCCTGCAGGATCCCCAGGGAGGTCCGCACCCGCCGGAGGACCCGCGACGAGTGAGACACTCGTGCTCCTGCAGGGGTATTTATACTGTCTCGAGGAAGATGAGAAACCAATCAGAGAAGTTCTTCGGTTGATTAGAATTTCGAGACCGATCTAACGAACAATATTTGGCGAGAAATTGATATTTTTCATAAAATACTCACCCGAGCAACAATTTCTGGCACACATGTTGTTAATAACAATCACACACAGTGTGCATTTGTGTCTTCTTAGTTAACAAATGTGGAAATTATTAACTTTTCGTATATTATTTATCGTTCGATTAATCTCGCAACTCTTGAAAACTTCTTAATATTTCTTTAACTAACAATTATAAATGTTAATAACTTGCATCAGTCACTGCTTGCGATTGTTATTAACCCTCGGACAACAAATTCTGGGTCAAAAGTGACCCTGAGACGGAGTAGGACCCTGAGTAGGAATATTTTCTCGTTTGCCTGCACTATTAGCGTGAGAAGAATACATTTCCTACATTCCCCGCTCAAAAGTCGCAGAGGACGCTCGAAAACCAGTGGTTTCTCGAGCCGTCGGTATTTCAGAACATGAGACACGGAAGTCCATTGAATGTCCAGTCTATCCTGTATACTCGGCTGTGGCTATATATATACTTTTTTACCAGAGCGGATAATGTAGTTTTTCTACACAAAGGTGAAAGATGGACTGATAAAACAGGCACTCTTCTTTTACTGTCAAGCTATATTCGATTGCTACGGTGCGAAGTGTTTCATTCTTTTATACTGGAATGGATCAGATGGCGCGTGTTCTCGAAGCATAGATTCATGACCCCTCGAAAACACGGAGATGGGAAGTCTTAAAAACATCTACAGTCACTGATACAGATAACTAAATATGAGTGACTTCGTTCAGATGGCGCAGGAGGTTTGTTTTAAAAAATGACGCACTTCAAACAACCTTATCAGTTTAAGATCATACCGTATCCAGTCTACTATATCTAGATCAGTGATCCAACAATCCAACATGGATCGAGAACGCAAGTGGAATTCGTGTTTATGTATGTAAATTGTTGTTTTGAGTTTTGTGAACTTCTTCTATGAAGTTAAAGCATTGGCATGCAGCTCTGAGTCTCGTGGACATAGGTTAGATGTAAGAAAATACATCTAATTTGTAGTAGAATTAGACGTATATTTATCGCAAGAAAGTTGTTCATATCAAACACGTTGGTAACGTGAAACGAATATGGGGAAGCTGAATGTTACAATGTTACGATATTTAACGCGGGAAGATTTCCGTGTTTTAACAGCGGTAAGTATGAGTCTATTATAAATAACTTTCATTTTTATATATCTAAAGTTAATTTTAATTTTAATTGTAGTCGGTCTGTTATAAGGTTATATTTCCTTTCTACATTAAAAAATGTTTTTATACATTAAATTTTTACGTTGTAGATCGAGATGGGAATGAAGAATCATGAACTTGTCCCTGCATCTCTTGCGGCTCAAATAGCAAATTTACGTTATGGTGGAGTTCACAAGTTATTGAAAGAACATTGCAAACATAGGCTTCTTAGTTATGAACGTGGAAAACATTGTTAGTTGGAATTATAAGCATAGAAGCAAATTGTCATACTACAGTTTAATGGCCATTAATATTGTAAATAAGTTTTTGTATTTTGTAGATGATGGGTATCGATTGACAAATGCGGGTTATGATTATTTAGCACTCAAAGTATTGGCACAAAGAGGTACTGTTTCATCTTTTGGCAATCAAATAGGCGTGGGAAAAGAATCCAACATCTATATAGTTGCTGACGAAGAAGGAAATCCAGTTTGTTTAAAATTACATAGATTAGGAAGAACATGTTTTCGGAACATTAAGGGTAAACGAGATTATCATCAACATAGAAAATCAGCATCATGGTTATACTTATCAAGAATATCTGCAACAAGAGAGTTTGCATACATGAAAGCACTCTATGATAGAGGATTTCCAGTACCAAAACCAATAGATCTCAATAGACATTGTGTCGTTATGGAGCTGGTTGAAGGTGGACCTCTGTAAGTAAAATATACATTCTTGTGTTTTGTATTATATAATTGAACAAATGTGCAGTTTCCAGATAAACTTGTCTTTTTTCATTATAGGTGTGGTGTGTATGAAGTGAATGATATTGAGTCACTTTATGATGAATTAATGAATTTAATTGTAAAACTTGGAAATCATGGAGTTATTCATGGTGATTTCAATGAGTTTAACATCATGATAACGAACAGTGGAAAACCAATTCTTATTGATTTTCCACAAATGATCTCTACTGAACATGCTGATGCTAAAATGCATTTCGAAAGAGACGTGAACTGTATTCGCGACTTTTTCAAACGACGTTTTGCATACGAAAGTGAATTGTATCCAACTTTCCAAGATATTTCGTAAGTAGTAAAACAATACAATAAAGCTCCAAGAATTAAATAACATTTAGCTATTTTTATATATATTTATAATCGTTCATTTATATTCAGGAGGGAAGACTGTATTGATGTAGAAATTAAGGCTAGTGGCCTTACTAAACAGATGGAGAAGGATCTATTAAGAGAAATGGGAATGATGGAAGATGATGAAGAAGAAGAAGAAGAAAAAGGAGAAGAATTAGAAGGAGAAGAGCACCTTGAGAAGGAAAACGACGAAAAAAAGGAAACTATAGATGAAAACGAAATTAACTATTTGCAACAAGAAGTTGAAAACTCTATGAGAAATGATTTTGAGCGCACAAGAAAATTGAGCAAGCCAATAATAGCAACAAATGACAAGGAACACTTGGTTGCTTCCTACTTAAAAAGTCAAAGTATAGAAGAAGGCATTCGAAATATCGATATAAAGAAATCATCAGAAGAGACAGAGAATTCAAAACCATATGATTTAGACGTAAAATATAATACGGAGTCAGTTACAGAAGTATCCGATTCAGAAAATGAACACGTCCAAAGCAGTAGATACAGTGATTCGAGGAGCATGTATAGTGTAACAACAGCCAGTACGATTGCTCCAGAAGTTATTAAAAAACGGATACAGGTAGCATTACAAAAACGCGCAAAGAGAGAGCAATCCAGGAGAATTCTTGTAAAGGGCGAAGCGAACGCAGTAACAAGAGTTAGAAGAGAAAACAAAGATACAATTAAACAATCAACTGGAATATGGGGATGGGAATAGAAGTACATTTTTTATATCCACTGTATATACCTTTTAATATATGAAAGAATTATACTAATAATAATAAAGTTTAGTTCACTAATACATTGAATTCGCTAATTTACATTTTTTTAATATACATATTATTATAATTAGCGTACGAACTATAAATTTCAATGCTGAGATTGCGTATAAAACATTTTAATACGTGATTTTTATATTTAAGTGGGTTTAGATAGGAATATTAGGAATAGAAAAAATCGAAGAAAAAAGCAAGGGAAAGAGAAGCAGAAAAAGAGGAGATAGTGATTTCGTAAATGCGATTTATCTAATCTTTTTTGTTTGACAATTCAAAATGTATTTCTGTTTTTAACTCTCATCAATATGTAGTCCAAATAAATTTTGTACTTTCCCTATTTTATCATAACTCTTATAAGGACTATACGATTAGAAAGTACTGATACTTCTGATAATTATATCATTAGTATTAAGTAACGCCTCTTCAAGTACTTACACCTATAGAATGATAAATTACTAAGAAGCAAAAATTATCTTAATTGATAACTATACGCCAAAGCTTGTTTAATATTTTGATAATTTTAATGCGTTTTTTAAGTTTAATGTAGATAGGGGAAAACTTGCATCAATTAGATAAGATAGCAATCAGATTGTTTGCTAATGATATAAAGATTGAAAGTTGTTTGCATACCCAAATTCTGACACCTTTTTGAAAACCGATATTTTTTACTTTTCCACGTACACACTAGCAAAAGTTTCTACCCGTTGTTACATAATTTATTAATAGAAATTCCATGTTGCGAATTATAAAGCTTAAATAAAACCATCTAGTGAAATTGTACTGAATAAGTTATTTTAACTTTGGTTCTTTATTTGATAACTACACAACCATTAAAATGTCTCTTCAGTCTTTACTTTCGATAAATGTATTACATATTTCGTAACAGATCAACGATCCTGAACTTTAACCCGAAGAGTCGATGATGACCGATCGGAGCTTTCTTTCTTTCAATTCGATTTAAAAAAAGAATTCCTAAATTAGAAATAGTTCGCGTACACGACGAGCAAAAAGAAAGGTGGAGTGACAAAAGCGCTAGGATTTCGACAGAAGTGCTACAAACGAAAAAAAAAGTGGCATATCGCTACTGTTTAACGAGGAACGGTGTTTGCCAAAAGAGAAAACGATTCCATAGGGTAGGAATGATAAGACAGCTCGTCGCGGTGATAGGGAGAACTAAGCTTGCGGTTGCTTATATATAGACCGCGCGTTCTTTCCTAGTTCGAGTCTGGTTCTAGCATTTCTTGCGAAACTTTTTACTTCGTTCCACTTGAATTGTTTGAATTACCGTTGAATTTGATCATGGCCAAGGACAATCTTACAGCTATTCTCTATGGCATCAATGACATTCGACTGGTTAGTATTAATTTCAATAAATAATTTGCGCTTGAGTATCAATGAAAGCTTTTTAGATAACGTTCAATCCTTTTTTATTTTCTTCTTTTTTTTCGTTTCTTTGAGCTCCATTCACTTTTCTTTAGTGATATTTATAATTGGAATTAGAAACTGTTAATTAATTACTGACAAAATGTGAACACTTTAAATTAAAACATAGTATTGCGGTTTTAGTTCTACTGTTTTTCATATCATAGAAATATGACGATGATTTGATAATACAGGTAATAGAGCATTTGTAATATAATAAGTAATTGCATGAATATATTTCTGTAGGTACTATGATGATAGTACATTACTTATTTTCTATTGTTTTTTGACGACATTAACTCCGTTCATGACACACAGTAGAATTTATCTTTTAATGAGTTCGATAACCATGTAGTGGAAAATTAATGCTATTACATATATTTTCCTGAAACATTTCCTTACTTTGACAACTTTAGGCATGATGATAGCTGAAACTACCTCAATTATTAATTCAAATGATCGATTTTTTTAACATGATTAAATTTTAAGCAATCAGTATCAAATCTCAGACCAGGTAGGATGGAACGAGACAATATAGTAAGAAATGAAATGGAACAGACAAGATGAGACGAGACGATAGACGACAGAATGGAACGAGACGAATCATTTACGTTCATAGAAGGACATAGTTCTCTATTTCCGACCTTACTTGCTTGTTATTTGACATTACCTGCACACTCAATCTCTTCCGCGTCATTACCGTATTAAAACTGATTTTGTTTAATGAAAATGGGGCCGCGTTAAGAATTTGAATAACATTGCGTCTTTTCATTTATATTTTTCTTGAAATCATCGTAAATACAGTTAAAATAAATGATTGATTTTTGTTCTAAATTTGTATTCTTTTTATTTCAGGAACAAACTCCTATCGAGGAACCTGATCAGGATGGTAAATATTTCTATCTTATTTAACAGCGTTAGACACGTGCACTGATTTCAGTTGAATTCACTTTAATTACATTAAGTTAGTAATCACTGAATCGTATCTCCCTTTTCGTCATTTGCGGAGGCTCGCTCAGTAATCTGTTGGCCGATACAAAATATAAAATATAAGAGTAAACATTACGACCCACGTTGACTACTCCCAGCAAAATTTCGTAACAGCATGGCGCAATGATAAAGCGTACGATAATTGTTGCGTAATAACTCTGTTCTAAGTCATTCGTATGAGTTACTGTTTTCTACGAATGTGTGAAGAAATGATGAGATCTAATTACTAACAAACACGAATAGATACGATATCTGATATAAGTAAACAAGCTCTCTATAATTCGTGTATTGTTATATGTACGTTCGAAAATCGTTTGGAATACGGTATTACTGTTGGTGTTCTATTAAAATCAGTAAAAATTATTTTACTATCATTCAAATCAGTTGATTAAAGACAACCGAAGCAGTAACGATGGTTTATGACATTTTGTCATAAAAATCTTATTACAATTTTTTAGAGGTTCTCCTGGAAATGGCCTGCGTCGGAATTTGCGGATCTGACGTTCACTATCTTGTAAATGGAAGAATAGGTGACTTCGTGGTGCGTGAACCTATGATTATAGGTCACGAAGCTGCTGGCACAGTCGTGAAAGTCGGAAAGAACGTAACAAATTTGAAGGTAAATGTACAAGATTTTTGTTCCTTATTTTTTAATCCTCACCTGACAGCTTTTTCAAAATCAATTCTGTTATTCCCTATACAGCGTTTGAATAGGTGCTCTCTACGTAAAAAGCTAAAACTCAGTTTTTGTAACACACTTCTTTATGTCAAGAATCCTTGGACGTCCTAGGGACGCAACAACGAATACTCTTGTTTACGAGTGTAATAATATTTACTGTATTTTCGATTGTAGGTCGGTGATCGAGTGGCCATCGAACCTGGAGTGTCTTGCAGAACATGTAAATTCTGTAAGGAAGGTCGATACAACTTGTGCAAAGATATGGTATTTTGTGCCACGCCTCCAGTGCATGGCAACCTGAGACGCTACTACAAGCACGCGGCTGATTTTTGTTTCAAGTAAATTACATTACAGTTTAATATTATCGTTACAAAATTACGCGTCTTTAACTATTTACTATTCGTTTCTTGAACTTGAATTATTGAACGCCTGCAATTACTTAGGCATACAAGTAGTGTGAACGCTTCTTTCTTTACCAATTTGCATCTCTATTTTTAACCGTTGTGAGCGCTCCTTCTTTCTCTACCAATTTGCATCTTTATTTTTATCTGCACCTTTATTCGTCACATACCCGGCGATTAGACTCAATTTACCAATGCATGAAGCAATGCATAGCTGCGAAGGGTTGATATACGTATCCATTATGTTACAGATTGCCAGACAATGTATCGTTGCCTGAAGGAGCTTTACTAGAGCCTCTATCAGTTGGAGTGCATGCCTGTAAACGCGCGAACGTTGGTATCGGTTCAAAAGTGTTGATCTTGGGCGCTGGTCCTATTGGACTCGTAACTCTTCTGGTCGCCAAAGCAATGGGCGCGAGTAAAATTGTCATTACTGGTAAGTTCTACTGCAAAATCTACAGTATAATTGAAAGTATTTAGGCTGAAACCTGTTTTTCCGTTTTTAGATTTAGTGCAAAGCAGACTGAACATTGCGAAAAAGTTCGGCGCTAATGAAACACTGTTAGTGACCAGAGACAACTCTGAGACTGAGGTTGTAGAAAAAATCCGAGAGCTTTTTGGAGAGGAGCCGGATAAAACGATCGATGCCTCTGGAGCTCAATCCTCTATTCGTACAGCAATCCTCGTAAGTGTTTTCTTGGTTACTGAGAAGCCAATTCAAAGATTAGAACGTATTCTGCTACATACTGCACTTATTTTTAGGCAACTAAATCTGGTGGAATGGTAGTTTTGGTCGGAATGGGCGCCCCGGAGGTCAAACTTCCATTGATCAACGCACTCGTAAGAGAAGTCGACATCAGAGGAGTATTCAGATATGCAAATGAGTATGTTCTACTTGCTAGAATTTTTAGAATTGCTCTATTTTTAATGTAGAGTTAAATCTTTTTGAAATAGTATGGTATCTTTACAAAAGATATAAAGGAGACTCGACTCTTTCAGTAGTAGACGTAATCTATGATTGATGTTGTTTGAACAGAAGAAATATCGATTGAGTAGTTTCCCTGCGATATCAGTATGAATGGATAATAATGTATTCTTGCACGAATTTCCGTCCTAGAACTGTCAATCCTTACTTATCAGTTCGTTGCCGATAACTCCATATTAATAACACGAAATATATTAGAAAATAAAGAGCTATACCTTAAACAATTCTTTTCTTCTGTTTTTTATAGTTATGCCGACGCTTTGGACCTTCTGGCTTCCAACAAGATAGACGTGAAGCCTTTAATTACGCACAATTACAAATTGGAGGAAACCGTACAGGCGTTTGAAACGTCAAAGTCAGGGAAAGATGATGTTATCAAGGTCATGATACATTGCAATTAGAGGAGAGACAAGAACGTATCTCTTCGTTACCTTTTATCTTTCATCTAACAACACATTTCGGTAACCATAAAGTTGTTATGGAAGCTGAACAAGTGTTGCTTCTAAATGTATCGGTCGAGGTTGTTCCTCGCGAAATTCAAAGCAACGTTTGTACATCCCGTAAAAAATTTCTGCTACTTAGCTTGAATTATTGACCAAATGTAAACGAAGTTCACGGTCTTGAGCTCTTTAAGAACAATGATATTGTACATACCGTAACTTCTACGTGTCTCTGTCGAATCATGATACACATTGTGTCATGGGATAATTGAACGATAGTAGGTATACCTACTGTACGAGACGAGAACGCGTAGATTATGTAGCTATTATTTTTACTGAGATCGCGATAAATGTTGCTATGGAAAATTTCCTCTTCTTTTTATGACCTGAACATTGTGCAAGTGCACTACGAAAATATTGTTATGTAATTCTGATATTGCGATCTAGTCTATAGAAAACATGGATTGTTTGAATTATTGTTAATTAGAATTGAAATTTTAACATTTAGAGGTTGATTGAGCGCTGATTAGTTTTAAGTAACTACAACTCGCATGTTTCATATTGAATGTAGAAGTTTTACATGTAAATAAAATAGTAGTTTTCATCTAATACGGTTACCTCTGTTGATGTGCTAATACCAAAAAATTCTTTGGCTTGATATTGAAAGATATTTTAATTCTAATAAATGTTGTTTCGAATAATCTAGTATTACGATTACGAAACGAGCATAAGTGTTTTGAAACTGAAACTTTCCACTATGTTTAATTTTAACCATGCCCTAAGTTTAGATGAGTCGATAATGTCAATTGACGTTGTCAGTGATACATAAATCGTCAACAGAAAAAATGTCTAAACTTAAAGATTTC
Organism: Calliopsis andreniformis; assembly: GCF_051401765.1. Taxonomy (NCBI): domain Eukaryota; kingdom Metazoa; phylum Arthropoda; class Insecta; order Hymenoptera; family Andrenidae; genus Calliopsis; species Calliopsis andreniformis. The sequence continues at coordinate 27,844,684 of NC_135064.1, forward strand.
ATATTAGCCGAAGAATAGCTACATAGAGGTGTACGTATGGGTGTACATATCGCTTTTAATCAGAAGAGGGCTATTTTTGCAATACGATAGATATGTTGGGTGCCGTTTCAATAGCTCTATGAATCAGAATTATTCACGCAGAGAGGCTTAACCATCTGCGATATTGTCTGCTAACAATGACACTGCATGACTTCTTCTATTAGCCTTCTACGTTACCCGAGAGGCACTTGAAACAAGCGGTCTGTTTTCGAGTCACGCCCGTGTTCTGCTAGAGCAGATTTGAATCGAGCGCGTTATCGAGATGCTCTCGTGACATCCAGCTATACGCAGCTATGTTATTCCGGAAATTGGCAAATTGCAGGAGCATTCTCGTATAACAACTAAATTGTTCATTCTGCTATAACAACTTGTTATATATATCTACAATTTAGATAGTTCAGTTCCTACCTTTTTAGTCGTTCTTTTATAATTATATTTCCAATTGTTCAGGACTTTTCTCACTGTTAGATCAGAGAGAAGGCGATAGAAACGGGCAAGGGGGATTTTATTGAAAAATGCGAGAATAAAACCGAAGGAGGATTTAAAGTTGAGAGTAGAATAGCGTGTAGTAGGGGTGAAAAGCATCGGGGCGGGATGCATTATCGTGGCGGCGGATAATTAATTAGAGTGGCAGCGGAAATGTAAACAGAGATGCGGTCGGACGAGGCGACTGGTGAATTCAGTTCGGCCAACTGGAAGATTTCGGTGTATTCGGTTTGGTCTTTGGAGCAAACACAATCGACGTTTGTGTGTGTCCCTTGAGAATCAACATCGACGTTGTGGGTGGCGACGAAATGGACGCACGACGAACGCTTTTCCTATCCAGTTTCGCGTAATTATTCGCGATGCTAAGTTGTCTTTGCTCAATATACATATAGTGGCAGGATCAATGATAATTGTATACCTAAACAATACCCCGATCGTTGTTCTGTTTAATTATCGTTGATCATTTTTGAAACATTGTCAATCTTCGAATTCATGTAACTTTATGTAAAGAAGTCATATACTAAATTTTGTCGAGTCATTTTAAAGAACAAACCCCCACTTTCACATCTCTAAGCTGAATTTTCGTGAACATGTTTTTACACTAGGAAGTAGAAGGAAAAGTGAAAATAATTTTTCTCTAAAAAAACTGAAAAATTGAAACGGTTCTTTTGCCTTACAAATTTTTTTGCACGATAAAAATCACTATGTATTTTAAGACTGAAGTCTCGCATTTAAAAAAAAACTCATAAAAACTGAAGTACAATTCTTTCTCAGGCTTGCCACGAGATACCACCTCTAAGTCCACCGATCATTTTCGATAAACTATTTATTTTGGGTTTCAATCAAATATTGATGGTTATCGAAAGATGCAGACAGATTGCTATAAATTTATAGTTGCTCCAATATATTGTGCACAGAATTTACCTCGTTCCATTGTTCTTCGGATCTGGCGATGAAAAGCTATCAAGATAGTGTTATGTTTATAGACGATGGTAATACGATATCAATTGAGCTGGCTAGTTTGTATCGCGTGTAAGTCGGTAGACCGCAGCCAGATTCACTTTCACTTTGCGGTTTTCTCGGCCGGCAAACCGTGATATTTCATGGAAAAATATACTTTGGCAGCGGAAGGAAATATTTGAGGTGCTTGGGAGTCACGGAAATGACGTGGAACGTCTTCCCGTTTCGATGTTGAGGTCTTGCGGTCACCATTCGTTACTATCTTCAAGTGAATTGTGAAATTTATAGACGTTCTAAATTATTCAGGTAACTACTTTAAACGATATATCAGTCATTTGTAGATGATGATATTTAACTCTGCTGATATGTATTTTAACAAATTATCTTACTTTACACGTTTCAGGAATACTGAACAATAGTGTACGTTCCACTTTCATTTATGTACCCAAGCTGTTACTTGTATAATCTTGTTATATTCATTGGATCAATGAAAACAGCTTATTTTCAATTGACGTACGTATTCTATCATTCGGCGATTATCTTGTATTTTTTATCATTTAAAACTTCAATGCAAATAACTGGCGGGAGAGTGTCGGTTGATTTTTATACTTCAGATCAGTATGGAAAAGGAAAAAATTATTTGAAAATCATAAGTGGAAAATTTTCTAAAATATATGTACATCTATGAATTTGTAAGTACGTTCAAATATTGTTCCTAGATGTATCCATCTATCAACTTTTGATACAGTTATCAGTTAACTATTGAAATGATGTAATAGTCGGCAATTCATTGAATGGAGTGCTTTTAGATTGAAATCACGTTAATGGAATCAGTTAGAAAGTAATCCATTTTCCTAAGACAAGAAACAGGCCACACCGAGATACACGTAATTGCGTTAGAGTAATTACGTTATACATATACCTACAAATAAGAGGGAACTTCCCAAATAACAGTAAATAGTAAAGTGATAATGCCCAATATAGATACATATGACCAATGTACAAAAATTGAAATGCTTTACGTTGTTAAAGCAAAACAAACTCAAACACGTATAGGTAGGTAGGTACTTTCCAAACGAAAATTTTCAGGTTTGCATTTATCTGTTACAGTTATCGATGTGCACCAATATCGAAAGGATTCTCGTTGTTGATAATTAAGAAGCATGTTGGGATTCGTGGAGCGGAAGATGGAAAGGAAGAACGGCAAGACGAACTACGAGTGAGAACCGGAAAAGGTGGAAGGGTGGTAGTTATCTCGCGAGTTCGCGTGGGAGGTCACGTTGGATAGGGGGTAGGTGAGCCGACCCACGACCTTCGACCAATCACGATTCTGGCTTGAAACTGGGCTGCCAATGGGGATGCCGACGGGGTGACCTCGTGCGCGATTCTCCTTGCACTTTATCACCGAGAAACCACCCCCACAATGCTAAAAGGTGAAACCTCACCTTTCCCTCGTCGCACGCACGCCGATGCTCCAACCAAATGGACAGACGCTGTTAAATACAGTCCTTTTCATCACCTTTTTTCGATACACATATTCTTCATCTTTCAACGAATCCTCATTTGCAATTCTATAAGTACCACTCTTTAACTGATTGTTGATCGATTGCCATGAAAATTTAATCCTCTTCTAATGAAGCAATAAGCGCAGAGCCTTCAACTTTGAAAAAGTAACCATTTTTTAATGAATTTTTCAAATTGGGAAGGAGAAAAGAATATTTTTACGTGAAACATTGTAGGCATTAAATATTCCCTAAGAGGTCTCTTCGTGTAAAGCTTCTTGGCAACCTTTCGAAGGCTTTCTAGAAAGGTTCTTGTCCGATCCGACGTTTCATTAGTCCTTTAATGCGTCTGGTACCCTATAGGTCGTTGTTGTACCCGAGAAGGATCTCTACTCTTTTTTTCTGAGCGGAACGGCAAAGATGCGGTCGGGATATGGTATGCCGGCTATGTGCCGGAGTGACTGATGAACCGTCGGCTAATTACCTTCTCTCTGTGCCTGGTAATACGAACGTATTAATAACTCACATTTATACATCCGTGAAAAATGGCCGCTTATCTCTCGTCTCTCATACATGGAAGATTACTTTGAAGTTGTGCCATTTAAAAACGCTTGAAAACTACGGAAAAAACGCAGAAAACAAAAATACCTTCCCAATTTGTTCGACGTATGTACCTACCTAGACTAACGCATGCAGTTTTGCAGAAGGGTGATTTATTCGAAAAGTTAGAGTGTCGCGCGTCGTGCACGAATACGCGATACTCCTTGAAAATGGGCAGATTCAACGCGATATTTCGAAAGATCAAAGCATCTCGAAAACGTGTTCGCTCTACTCCAGCTTTGACCAAATAGAAAGCGAGCATCGTGCTTTTCCAGACGACTGGGCTCTGAAACTGAGGATGGGAAGTAGGAAGTTGATTTCCCTCCCACCTTGATCTTAGCCGTAATCTCGAAGAGCGACGAGCGTCAAAGCTTCGCGGGGATTCCTCGACGATGCGTCTCTCCCCTGATGTTCTTCCTCCCCCGTTAGTACCGCCACCATCCTTGCTCTTGATCGTTATTTTCCGGCTTTTTTTCAAAATCCTCGAACGAAAGTCAACGTTCACCAACCAACAGATCCTATGTTCAACGAAACAATCTTCTCGAAGGCTACGATCGCTACTTTCGCAGTCGAAGGATGAATCTCCGCTGATGGAAAGCACGGGTTCGGCGTTGCGCGAAAGTATCGTCTTTCCATGGTAATTCATAATTCAGTCGGTTTTTGTCGGAGCACTTTGGAAATATTAAACGCGGTAGAGGCAGGACGCGGAAGGGATATCACGACAAAGCCGCGGCAGGCTCAAAGAGTTCCTAACCCCGGGTTCCAGCTTTGCTTTCCAGTATGTACCCCGCTACTTCTACGTCGTTCCTCCGTTTCACCCTCCGTCCTGCTTCATTCGAAAATTCGAGCGAAAATTGCTAGATCGTCGATAAAAGTGGAGGCCTAGGTACTACTCACGAGAAGTTCCTTGCTAACCACCGTAATTGAACTAAAAAGGAAAAGGTCTGGAATTGAGTTCGCGTGAAATCGAAAGGGTTGAAAGTACGACGCGAGTGAACCTTCGGAGCGAGCAGCTGTCGAGCGCGCGAGAGCGTCCTCGCGAGAGCTGGACCTCCCCCGCGTAATATACCGGATATACGTGTATTGAGCGGCGCGAACACGACCGACCGGAAGTAATTAGATTCGCATTCAAAGCTCCCCCCGGAAGCGTCGAACTCCGCATCGGACAGTGATTCGAGAGTAGAGGGAGAGGTGGGGTTGCCGAGGCGAAACGTTAGTACGCGACCAGAGGGTAAACCGCAATAGCGACGAGGGAGGAACGATACTTCCCGAGACACTTTTCTCCGCAGGGAGCTAACCGAGCGCGCATTAAAAGGGCTGCGCTTGAAAAAATTTGACAAACGACGCGAGCCGATTACGGACGAGGTCCAGGAAAACTCATCGCGATCGCAGTGACCATTTCCGCCGAGTTACAAGGTCCGAGTTTTGAACGTAACCCCTAGCCTGGGGGAGGCAGCGGACGAAGAACAGAGATCGTGTCTGTATAGCCTCATCCCAATACAGACACTCCCTCGACTTCTTTCCTTTCGTTTCGTCGATTCGAAGTGTCGCGAGTTTGTCGAGAAGGAATATCTCCCCACCGATAACTTTTTATCGCGGCTGACTTTTGAGCAAGAAATATGAATTGTTAATAGGAGGTAAAAGCAATTTTATGTACTCTACGTAACAGCACGGCGATATATTCTTAGAAGCGGTCTTCCCTGTTGTTCACTCCGTGCTGGATCGCCGTGGCTCGCTTCGCCCTGCTCGGTCTATGTAAATCGAGTCGACATGCCACCCACCGTCTCTCCTTACCTTGCCTCCCGTCCACCACCCCCAACCGTTCGCATATATTAGTTTTTATTTCGTTTCGCATTTTCTCTCCGACATTATTTTCATAAGAGACTTTTCGCTCGCTTAAATTCTCGCCTTTCCCGCTCCACCTCCTCCTCTGCTTCGATGCACCTTTCTCCCTCTGCGCAATTGCACGGTCAACGTTTAATAGAAGCCACGAACGAATAGCCGCATCGACTGGTGCTTCGAGAGGGGCGAAAAATTTAATAGAATCGGACGGATGATCGATGTAAGATAGTTGACACGGAATAGCGAAGATTACGAGGGGGGTGCTGGTTGAGCAGTTCGCTCCCGACCTCGATGCGGTTTGCGCACCGTGAGCAAACGCTATTTCGAGATGAGCGATCGCCCCCTCGAGACAGGATGAGACGAAACGAGACGACACGCGAGCGCGACGATACGCCTTGCTTCCCTATCCCAAGTCATCCTTTGCCTTATCTCTCCGCCATCCACGAGACCACCGTCCGAACTAATGGAACGAACGTCGAGAAGGTTCGCCAAGATAGTTTCACGAGGCAAGCGTTACGATCGTTTTTCCCTTAGGCCCTTTCGAAGCAAGGAAAAACCATTTTTGGGTAAGGAAAAGGACGAGAATTGCGCGAAACAGTGTACACGAATATACTTCTAGGTATTCGAATGGATAGACGAAGAAGTTAAGAGAGGGAAGCAAAGTATCAGCTAGGTTTACAAAGGGTAGGTGCAGGTGTCTACGGGCACGGAACCGAGCAAATCGGGAATCGAGGGCCGTGAATCGAGAAGCCGATCGAACGAATCTAGAATGGCATCTGCGGGGGCTACGAATCCCCAACGTGACAATCGCGTCGCGTCCGTCAACGAGAAGGGAATAAAAAGAACGGAGAGGGTGTGCCTGGGTGGGAGGAGACGAGGGCCAGTAGAGAGACCGACGAATCGACACAGGGTGTTTTAAAACGAGTGCTATCGATAATCGAAATCGCTTCGGGGGTTGCGGTTGCCCGGGGCTCTAGGGTAAATCTCGATGTTCGGCCTCTTCCTCCCTTGGGCGGTGTACGGACGCGAGCGTGTACATGTACGCGCGAGCGTGCATTGACAATGCAACCACGACAACCGACCGCTGCGACAGAAAGAAAAGGGTGGTCGTCCGCGCACTCGCGCAAACGTTCTCCCTTTTCGTATCGTTGCATCGCTTCCTTTCGGCTCCAAGAACGAATCGAGTGCGTCCTATCGCTCTCCAGCGTCTTGTCGCGATACGGTCGACCTTTGACCCACGTTATCCGATCCACTCGAACCGTGCCACTGCATCGTTTCGCCCTATTTCGTTCGCTCGCGGCTCTGCCATTCAATTGGCTCCTGGCTATTCTTCGGCATCTAACGGTTTCGCGATATCAAGCACGCAAACAGGTGGCCCGCTCAGCAACCTCGATGCTATTCACTCGTTGACCGAAATCGCGCGTAACTGCGCCTGTCTACCTGTCTATTTGCCTACCGCACTGCCTATCTGCTTGCCTGCGAATCGACGCGCGTCACTGCACCCTGATTTACTCTACCGAACATCTGTTTCGATTCCTATCGCGACACTGCGATCGTTCTCGCGATCGCGTTGCTCTCACGCGATTTATCGCGTATCCGCGACGCGGCTCGCGTTGAGGATCGCTCTTTTGTCTCGATCGCCGTTTCCGCTTTTGTTTTGCCTTTCAAACAGTCGGACGATCAACGCTTATCGAACTCCCTGCTGAAATATCTTTGCACGTACAGGAAAACCTTGATCGTTATTTTCTTCCGGTTGGAAGGGAACCGGGGCATTGTCACGATTCAGGGCAATGTCGTTCACACGATGCACAAAATACGTGAGAAACGACGTTGAACTGCGTCGTTTGGTAGGTTATTGTAGATACAAATCCCATTTTTAGCGTGTTGCAGGCATATGCAGCAATACGCATTATTAATCTATCCAACTGTGTGCAGTATAGTAGTGCACGCTTAGTTCCAATAGGGTTGTTACACCAACATTTTAAAGACACGGGCCCATTACTCATTGCCTCGAGGTAACCACCCAAATCTATCGAAATCTGCTCGAAGTGGAGTCTTCTTCTGGAAGAAAATCTTGACCTGCTACAAAATTGAAATGTGCACCAATGTAAATAGAATGTAGGACTGATTCCTTTCGCGTAGCAGTGAAGATGTTTTTGTACATTTTGTCTCGCGTAACGTTCGTATCCCGATCGTTTGCAGCTTCTAAAGGAAGTACTAGGGCGGAGCAAGGGAGGCGGATCGAAGTCTATTTTATCCCTTCCGAGAAGTTCCAGCCGACGGAAATTCTCCTACTCGGGGATCGTTTTGTCTCTTATTGTCCCCGCGGACGAAACGGCGCGGGTTAAATGTACCGAACCTCAGATAATAAACAACAATAATACGCCCCTGAAATAAATAACAGTTGACGTATATCGCGAGAATACAGAACTTTTGTCCTCGAGTGGCACACGCAGTCGTTCGTCATCCTTGAAAGTCGTTCCACGTTGGAATCGATAACCCACGAAAATTCGCCCCCTTCCTGTCGCGTTTCAAAACTTTTCTCGAGCATCGGTTTCGCTCCACAGGAAGTCACGTGCCCATGGGGATACCTCGAGAATCGGCCTCCGATTGCTGTCGCCTCGAACTCGTAATTAAGTAGGCGTGTTCGTCTAGGAGGAATTTCGCCGAGAGAGAGGAGATGAATTCGCGAAGAAGGGCGTTGCGAGAGGACGGAAGAAGGAAGGGTAATGGAACGAGGTACTGTATAAGTGAACGTACAGACCCGGACGAAGATAGATGCGGAGAGTAGCAGCGTGGTTCAATTTCACGAGGTGTAGGCAAACAAGGGAGATCCGCGAAGTTTATTTGAGTAGAGGCAACTGCGAGGCGTCCTTTAATTTACCCTCCTCCACTCGGTGTATCGATACGCGTCGCGTAACACCGCGACGGCCTACTTACCGACGCGACGCCACAACCATTCCGCGTCGTCTACAACCGGCCGTGCTTTCGTGCAGTCTGCGCAAACAGAAGGGGTGCCCTCGGTCGTACAAACCTCGAGGGCAATATGGAGACTTTCGACCCCTTCCCTTCCTTTCCGAAAAGACAGAATTTTCGAAACCATCTACGGTGGATTCGCCGATGCGCTGATACTCCTTTTTTAAGGAGCTGACCGGGGGAGTCCCATCGACGCTATCGTGACTGGAAAATCCTACCTATAAACGAGAAAGCTTAAGCGTGGTCGATCCTTTGGATGACCGAAGGGTTGCGTCTTAAAGGGATCGAACCACGAAACAGAGAACGACGGGGCTGAGCAGGATGAAAGTAGGAGAGAGAGAACTCAAGGAAAAAGGATATAAACGGTGGAGGTGTCGTTGAAGACGGAAAGAATTGGAGGGAAGAAGGAACGGGAAGAGGAAAAAAGGGAAATGTATAGAGCTAGAAAGAGAAAAGCATAGTAAGGGCACGAGCGCGTATCTTACATTCAAAATAGCAGGGATAAGAGTAAGCTCAGGGATACGGTAGAGAAAGGCAGCCAGTGGCGGAGGCATACGAGGAGCAGACGAAGTCGAAAGTCTACCGCGAGGGAAAATCCGAAAGGTGGGGTACGCAGGTTGTAACATGCAAATTTGAACCTTAAGGGTTTTATGTCGAGCGATATCTCTGAATCATCTCCCCTTCCCTTTGACCGCGTCGATGGTGGCCCTTGGAGGATTTCGACCGATTTTATCCGATGTAGAATTGTCTGTCGCGTTCAGAGAGAGAAGGGGAACGCAGGTTTTCGCTAGTCGTTTCCTCTTTCGGGGATCCGCTGGATCGGCGTCCGCACGTCGTTAGTAGATGCTATCCCAGCTATCTCCCGTCGTCGCTTCACCGATCCTTCGATTCTCGTTTCATTCCAGGAACCGTTCATCGCCGCTGATCGAACGCCTCTTCGGAACCGATCGATCGGCGAGTGGTCCAATCGAACGGTCCACGGTACGCCGAAGAAGCGCAAGGTTTCGCGCACCAGCGAAACTTTTCGAGGATTTTGATACACAGGAAGCGGCTTAAAAACATCGACCCATTCGCGTGTTTTCGCGTACGCGGCGTGTTTATGAAAGCGACGCGTCGCGGCGCGCCGGGACCCCCGTATCCGATTCAATTTAGATTGCGATCTCGATCGGCGCGCACCAATAAAAATACGCGCACGGCTCGAACGACGCATGAATTACGAGGCGCCGTATTAAAATCGTTCGCAATTCCTATCTGATCTGGTGCTCGGCACGTCGTATAAGCGGATCGTTTTTCTCTCCGCGGGTTGATTTTTCTCATCGGAAAACGATCGTTTTCTCGCTTTTCTGAAATAATCATCGAGAGCAATGAAAGGAGTCCTCGTGTATCGAACGAATCAGTCGACAGATGGCAAAAATTGTATTACCTGAAGGCGCTCCATTCGACCAGCTATGAGCCAGATAACATGGCAGTAAAAATGCTGGCGCGATTTCTCACTGGGTTAGCCGTAAGTGACCTCGTTGCCTCGTTACCAATATCTACGATTAGTCAAATCGGCCTGCGACGAAGTATGACGTAGATCGATCGTGCGGATTTTAATATCTCGAGACACATTGGCTGGGCTTACCATTCGGTAGTCACGAGGCACTTTGCTCATTCATCATGGTAACGTAGTAGGTTACAGCGCGGAGGGCGCGCGATTAGAATCAGTTACCCTTTACTTGCGCGCGTTTGCCGTCCCTGCGGTGATGGGTAACCCTTGATATCCTGGACAAGGATATCCCCTCGGGTGCCATCTGCCAAGGCCCGCTCCTTCTATCTCCCACCGTTCTTCGACCTTCTATTTTGCGGCCGCGTCCTCGCACGTTACCCCAAAAGATTGCACTCTCCAAAAATTAATAAGTCATATACAGCTTTGTCCATCAGCCTCTATTCTCTTTCGCTTTTTTCTGAGGGCCACTTTGATCGGGATAAATGATATACTATGATGATCTTGTTGAACACACCAGCTTTGTTCTACCATTCTGTTAGCCAGCAGACATCTCCTTGCTAAAGCTTTTGGAAGAGTCCTTGATTTAGTAAGGCCCTAACATCTAGTTATCTCAGGACTGCGGTTACCCTGAGTACTGAATACTGACGGTGAGTCTAGTGCTCCAGTTGTTATATGTATAAACTTTACTAAAATAGATTATTTTTCATCCAAGTTTCCAACAATCTACCATCATTTTCACCAGTTACATTGTATGCCAACAATTCGCAAGTAACCCATCCTGTCTTGCAAAAGAAGCTTAAAACATTTCGATTATGACGAGCTGCACGTCCGAATTTTTCACAAACTACTCTTTTGTTCCTTATTTATTGCGACATGAATAAAACACGGAGGCAGTGAAAGAGGCGAAGGCTGAGAAGGGGAGTAAGGGATGGGCGATGTATTAAATGCAGTATAATTTTCAAATTTTGAGAAATAAATAACGGGTAAACGATAGGCTGACTCGCGTAGGGTCCCCTCCTCTTCGACGTCTATGTTCCCCTCGAAAACGCGCATAAATTCTCGAGGACGACGCGGGGTTTCGATTCGACAGAATATTCTCTTTCGGAGCAAGGGGATTGCTTTAGAAAGTATCCCATTATGTTCGCGCTGTTGCAGCGAATCGTCCAACAAGTGTTTTCGTTCCCTCCGAGGCAGTCGATCCGCGAGCCTGATTGCCACGGCGAATCAGAAGTTTCTGTCACTCCTGTATACCATCGGTAACTAGTTAAGGAAGGACGAAAAGCGAAAAGGTAGGAGAAACCAGAACGAAAGGAAATGGCGATGGGCGGACGTCCGTGAATCGGGCGAGGTGGAGAGACGCAGGTCCCCGACACACGGTACAAACGTTTCTACCGCGTTTCTTTAATTGGTGGCATTAATCACGCGTAATTACCAAACATCTTGTAACAGCGCAAACGGCTGGACCGTAAGCGTCTCCTAGGTCGGGTTTGCCGCAACTCTTTGACCGCAGAGGCGTAGCGCGGCCTGAAAACTCGTACCTGCGTCACTCGATGGTCCAGGGTTTCCCTTCTTACGCCGCTGCGGATTAACCCCGAAGAGCAGTAACTGGCATCCGCGACTGCAATTAGTACGATACCGCATGGAGTGGTTACCGACGTCCGGAGGGTCCGCCTAACCCAGACCTAACCCAGACCCGGCCACCATTCGCATAGCCAACCTTCGAAACGTCGCGCTTAACGAACGGTTAACTACCGTTTAGCGACGTACATTTTCCAACATTCTTCGACTTGCCTTCCACCCCATCACCTCCTCTTGTCGCCCTTGTTCACTCACTTTATCTCTCTTTCATCTCTGCGTTTGGGTGACATATTTTATTCTCGCTAGATTACTTATACAGTTGTGCAATAGGGTAGAAATGGGCCTCCATAGTTATGGTCTAACAGTAGATAGAGGTAGAAGGCCAACAAGAGTGGCGATGGAATCGGCTCTGCCACTGGGATGAGGGTTGGCATTAACGAGACCAGCACGCATTAGCCAGCGTCCTGCAATATTAACCAGAGCACGAGTGTTTTGCACCGAATTTGGCTTCGGCCCCGTCCGGCTATCGATTTCATCCACCGTGTGGGACGGAGAACGTTTTCTTCCGGTCTTCTCGGTTGTTCTTCGCAGCGCACTTCTTGTGATTATGATAATCTCTTCTGCCTCTGAATTTTTGACACTTGTAGCATTTTGTACCGCTCTATTTCAAGCCAAAGAAGGCGATGCTTTTCATTTCATTTCTGCTCACAGAGGCATTGTTTTCTAGACATAGTTAATGAAAAATTTATGAATAATTTGAAAGTAATTAACCCTAAAATGTAGACCAGCAAAATCCACTTTCTCCAGTGAAACTCTCCCTTTGGACCCGGCGAATTTATCAGTCCGTCGAGAAACAGTAGCGGGTCGAGCTGTATGCGCGCAGACCCGAGTCGCCACGGGAGAAGGAGATTAAATATTCAAACGCTTTCCATTAACGGTCCGGTTTATACTTATCGAGGATAAAGTCAAAGGGGTGCATTGGCGAGTCACGGTTCGAATAGAGAATAAAGGGTGCTTTTCAGCGAGCACGAAGATGCGACGCGTTTCGACGCCATGGATGGAGAAAGAACGCCGCACCGCGCCGCGCCGCGCCGCGCCGCGCCGCGCCGCGAGAAAAATCGGGAAGAAAATGCGGCGTAAATTGGCTGACGGATTGCGAGTAACGGGCCGGAGACGAGGTCGAAAGAAGTGGGAGTAGGACGGAGGCAGAGTGGTTTGCCACGCGGACTGCCGTATGGGACGTAATAGTTTAATTCATATGTAAATGGAGTGGCGAAGCACGGGAGAAAAGTCACGGGTTCTGCTAGGCGGAAAGGGCGCGCGACCAATTCGTACACATGTATGCTCGACCTCGTAAATCTGTAACAGGATACTCCTCGTAATTACAATTACGCCCAGTTCGCATAAACGTCTGTCCTACTTGTATTCTTTCGCCAGTTGCGCGTGTATAAATTTTCTTCCTCGTTTTCGCTGATAAATCTGTCTTCCACGTCTCATGCACTCATTATAACAGGCATGAGCGGTTAAAGGTAGAATTTTCTATGCACGACTGCTGGCGTGATCCATCACTGGACTCTTAACAACACTATTAATTAATTTACATAAAAATAGCATGTTGGCTATCCTTCTGCGCGGCTCTAAAATTCCAACATGGTTGAACGATTAACGCTGAAATTCAGGTTTGTTGCACCATTATTTCTATAATAATAGTTAATGAATTCGTCGATGCTCCGAAGTGAGAGGAGGGAAGGTAAGGAAACGGTTGAATGCGAGCCGGAGTCGCATACGGCTGGCGACGAGCAATTAGTCTAACCGAACAGCACAGCGACCGGATCATCGCCGACAGAGAGTTTCACGTAGATTCGGTCGTCCGTCCCGTACTCTGTGATTTATGTTTGCCATACATTACCCACCGAATAATCCCACGAAAGGGTATACCGCGGCCGAGACACTCCCTCGACCTCGACGCCTGTGAACACCCTTCCCCTAGGAGGGTCCGCGTGCACTGCGCCTGCCACCCGCCGTTTAACCGCTACTCGTTGATCGCTCTATCTGTTTCAATTAAAACCATGCTCGTTGCGACGGTCCACCGACGCGACAGACCGTCCTCTTTCGATCGATCGATTCTCTTTAACTCGTCCTCTCGCCCGCCACTCGACGCGCGACGCCTCGCTCGTCCAACCAAATCGCGAAATTGTCGCGCGAATCAGCGAGTCTCGATCAACCTGCGATATAACACGTTCTACGGTACACGTCCGAAACTCTGCAAATTGCTGACCACGCGGCATCGCGTGAGACACCTGGGTTCAGCTAACGGTGAGCTGCATGGCTGGCAGTTTTCAGACAGAGCATCAGTTTCATCTCGACAGAGAATACGTTAACACTGACGAGGTATCGAGCACAGGCGAGATGATCTCTCGCAGTCACAGCGGCAGCGATCGAAAGCGCGACGCCAGTCACTCTGTTCGTCTCGGTTACGAGATTATATAAAAGTCTCAGGTATTGTGCGGAGGGGAACAGGTGGGCGGAGCAGTTCGCATCTGGTACAAAGAGTGGAATCGGTGTAACGGGTAGACAGTTGTACTCGTAGGAGCCACTCCAGTGACTCGTTACACGCGCGTTGCGAGCCGCGTAATCGATAGCGTTGTACTAGTCGCGTGGATTCCAGGCTTCGAAGGCGGCAAAGGCATACTGTAGAAGTCGGTGAACGCTAGTAACGAGGATCGCTGCCGATGACATCCCGTTTGTCCACAGTGGGACTTGCTCGAGGCGGAAAGCTCGTTGGTCTTGTTTGCTGGTCGCTCGAAAGGCGCGAGCTCCTCTTGCGCGAAAATCCGTGACGCGTTATCGAGCGGACGCGTTCGACGACCTGCCGCCGGGAGAGCACTCTGCCTCCAAAGGAAGTCCGCGGCACTGTCTTTGTTCGGTCGTTTCGCGGCAGCGACGGCCCATTACCGTCTGGATTAGGTACTCGCCTTGCGATCGCCGTGTGAAGCGCAACGTCGTTACGCTCTCTAAATGGCTCCGTGCTCGGCGGAACCAGTCATTTGCGATAAGGGCTCGTTTCGCGCGAGACCACTCTGTATCGTTCGAGAAGCTGCCACAGCCCAGGAGGGAGGACGCGAAAGGAGGGTGAACGCTGCGACGGATCGAAGAAGGAAGAAAGTCGAGCATCGTCGCGCCCGCGGTCGCGGCCGTCGCGGAACCAATTGCAGTCGTCATGATTAAAGTGCGATACCCCTCTCCTCGCTGCGAACCGGATAACACATTATTCGCGCGAAAGTCTCTTTTGAATATTTTAATCTCGAGACGGATGAGGAGCTGCGAGTTTCTTCTGTACTTCCTTGTGCAATACACGGAGAGTATCTATATCTTGTGTTAGATACTTTACCGACTTAGTGTATGTTTTGACACAGCAGTAATCACACTCTTTTCGTATTTCATCTTTTCTACTCGGGATCACTATTATTCGGTGTAATGACAACGAGAGTGCAAAAGAATGTTAACTGAAACTTGAACTGTGAATAAATAGTAGTCTTCCATTCTATGTATGAGTTTTGCGGTAAGCTGATTAGCCTAGATCCTGCTGCTTTTAATATATTTATTTAGATAAAAGGGCAGTTAGATAATCAAGATCCAGAGGGGTGGTCGATCGGGGAAGATTACGAAAGTGAAAATGACGAGGACATGGACAGCAAAGAGGGGCAGGAGTAAGATCATGAGAAGCGTTCTTTCCGGGAGCGTGGCGGGAGAGTCGATGCGACGCGGTGCGACGGAGCTAAGGCGCTAGGGAGCAATTCCCTTAAATGCCCTGTCGTCCGCAAAAAGCCACTCCGTCTAAAAAACAGCCTGGTACGTGCCGCGTCCGTGCGCGCTCCCCCGCACTCGTGTGCGTGTCGACTCGACACCCGCCACTCGGTCTATCGCGTTTCGGCCGCTCTTTTTCCTTCTCGGGATTATATTAGTCTTTATGGCACCGATAAAGTGCACCGTCGATTTCTCTACCCACCGCACCCCCGACCTTTTTCTCACACCCCTCTGCCCGATTCACCGCCTCTTTCACCCGAATGCCTGAGTTTGACGTCTCACCCCTGGCCCCACCCCCGCCCTCGCCCTCGCCCGATCGACCTACAATTTTCTTCGCCGCAATTCTGTCGTCGTCGAAAGCCTAAGAGCAATGGGATCGGTCAGTGTGCTCTCTTTGATTTACCGTCTCTGAATGGATGCGGAAACAGAAGATACCAATATCTATTACAGAATTCACGATCCCTTGTTTCAATATGATACCTTTATCGGGAGCACAAGAATATCTGATAAAGAACATCGTATACTCATACTCTATAGCAATAGTAGGTCTTTCAGAAGTGTATGGAGATAAGCTGGACTCGGCGCCGTAGAGTTGATTGCGTCACGTGCATCTGTGTGTAACTGTTACGTATTACAAGTGAGTCGTTCACTACAGAGATATCATAAGAGGCGTTTCTTCAGCCGGATCTGTCGAAAGTGAAGGAAGATTTAAATACTGTAATACGCAGTGGTTTTTCCAGACTTATAAAATCCAGTGGAATCGAATTTTGCGGTACATTGAGCGGTGCGAGATATTTCCAATATTTGAAGCCGTGTCGGAAATCACAGTCGCTTCAGGAAATGAAACGTGTGTCTAATTTCCAATGCCCACTCGGCGTGTATGCGCGCCCGAATGATCTCCCTTCTCTCGGCCCTCTTTCCGCGCCCTACCAACTTTTGCGCGACACCGACAACCGCTGTGCTACCGCATCCGCCATTGAAAACGAGTCGTCTTCCTCTTCAACGGTATGCTTCGCTCAAGATTCCATCGAACTCTCTCTGAAGTCTTCCTCCCTGAAATCTAGGTTCGTCTTCTCTGATTTCTGTCGGAAAATCCCTAGAGCTCCGGTTCGAGATCGGTTGAGAGTGAAAAAAAAAACGGTGGTTGAATCGTGTACGCGTGTCGCGCGCAGCTAACGAGAGCGAAAGTTGTAAGAGCGAAAAACCGCGACGCGTGGGGTTGCGGCCGGGACTAGAGTTGCGGTCGGGGGTTGAGGTTCGAGGGTTGGAGGCTGGGGGTTGTGGTCTGGGTTAGCTCAGGGGGGCTGGGATCGGAGTTGGGGTTGCGCATCGAGGAATTCGCATCCATCGCCGAACGTCGGCTCCTCTCATCCCTCGTTCGCTTGCTTCTCGCATTACGTATGCCGAATGAAAGTGCCCGATCCGCCGCGGTGCGCATTATCGTCTATCGAAAAAATATGAATAAGCTTTCCAATTTCCGACGTTTCGTGACATTTCTCTAGGAGGGTGGGCGGTTTTCAATGGAACGCCAACGATACAGCGAAACGCCATCCGTTCCGATATTTCGACGCGTTCCGCGCATTCGCTCCTGGATTCAGCTTTTTCTACGGCTCGGGGATTGAGTCTCGTCGTCTTCGTTGCGATCCTCCTTGGTCGACCTCCCACTCGCGACAGAACCGATCGCGACGCGAATCCCGGTGAGGGTTATCGACACGATCAGCACGAAAAAATCCGAAATTGTACTAGGATCCGAATGGAAGCGTTTCGTTAAAAGCTCGATCGTTTTAGGAAGGAATGTTTAAGGGCAATTTTATAGTGTCCGGCGCAGAGGTCAACCTATCCTCGGATACATCACCCCAGACCCTCGGCGTCTCCTTGATGGATCGCGGTTCTCGTCCTCTCCTTCTCCCTCTCTTCCCTCGGCCTTCCGTCTTTCCTACCACCACCGACCTCAGCTCTGCTCCCGTTCACCCTCTAGTCCGCATCCCTGCTGCCACCCCGTCCAAACCATCCACACCCTACGCTGTTCGTCTTCGATTTCTCATCCCGTCCGATGGATTATGCATCTCGTTCTTATCTTTATTCTTTATTCGTTTTACGCGGACGCACAGAGGCTTCCTTTCTCTCTGTCGACACCGACTTATCGCGATCGACATCTCAGCATGCGAACGATACGAGCAAGTTTGCAGTTGCGTTTTGCTGCTCGCAAGGGTGGTTTTTGGGGCAGGAAAAAATGTTACCAGTCGCATGCTGTCTTTTCATCTACTTTCGTACGAGCCAGAAGATCGCTCTAAATCAAAGGGAAAGAGGCGGGAGAGGATAGAGAAGCTGCAGGTAAAGAAGTCCGCATATCCAGCGCAATTTCTGCGAAACGGGAATACCTCTCGGTAACTTCTTGCTTTGAAATTCCGTCGATACATCACGCCTCTGAAACTTTGCTCGCCCCGCCTTCGCCACCTCCACGCTCCGCCTCGCGGCGCCAACCAACCTTTCCTTTACCTTCTCTCACCTTTTCTTTTCTTCCTCTTTCCACCCCCACCCCCATTCCTCACCCCACCCCATCCCTCTGCCACTGTCTGCATATCTTCGCATCTCCCTCTCGCTTCTTGTCGTTTTCTCCTTCCTCGTCCTTATCGGGTTGCCTCTTCTTTTGTCATCGGTAAACGATGGTCGCGGCCGATCGAGAGCCAGCTAAACCGCTGACCCGTTGACCAATGGCCTACGATCGAGAGGTATTTCAGTCTAAAGTCGTTTCCATTTTCTCAGAGACTCGAAGGTCCCGAGGGAAGTCGCAAACGTGATTTCGTGGCGACTGGATATTCACGCACGTGCAAAAGTACGCTCGATAAAGGACATCTGGAGGGTGAGAATGAAGCGGAACGGGGGTTGAGGTAGTAGCTCCAAACGAGCAGCTCTAAAGGTGCCAGCGAGTGTGCACAAGATCAAGCACGAGTGGGAGGTAGCAGTGATAGTGGTTACGCGTAAACCCGTATGAAATAGTCAGAGGAGAAAGTGTAAGCCGAACGTTTGCCATTCTGAATACAGCAAAGAAACCGTAGTCCCCAGTCGGCGCGCTTGCTCGTTCCGAGTAAACGTTCGCGAGAGGGAAAAAGACGTTCTCCTTTGGGCCTCCAAGGAGCACTCTTATCTCTTTCGCCACTGTTATCTCGCAAACATTCGGTTCAGCTCTACGCCCTGCTCTTTTACCTCTACTCTGCCTCTGATCCTTTAGCCTGGACACCTATGCACACAGGTTCGAACATTCGAACGTTGAATTTCCTTTAATTGTTCAGGAAGCTTTCGCGTTTGTTTTCGATAAACGTGGATCATTTTTCTGAAGCTCAGAGGAAGTTTTGTGATTTCCGCTAACCAACCACAGCGCTTGGTAAAAAATTAGACATCCTGATTAAGCTTGATTTTACGATCCTCCTATATCTATTGTTCAGTGATCGCATCGTGACGGCCTTCTATCTTTCCTGCGATAACGCTTGTTCTTTCTTGTCGTCTCTCCATCCCTCCGCTTCTCCGAAGAATGCCAAAGGCGAAACTGTGACGTTGACTAGGCTTTGTGTCGGGCCATCGACGCCTCCGCAGAAGAGGAAAGCACAGTTTCTCCGCTAAACTCTTTTCACCAACCGAGATAAGATTTGAGACGAACCTGACAGTTTATAAGTGACAAGCGGTCTGTGGACCGCGTCAGTTCTCAAAGAGGAACCGTGGCGAGGCAGAACTTTCGTGTAACTTAGCCTCGACGCGGGAACATAACTTTAATTACAGAAGTTTCTGCATTGTCCAGGAACACAGGCACGGCAAGAAACTGAGCTCTTTCTCGTGCCAAAGTTTTCCGCGTGCTTCGAAACAAAGCGATGAGGACCTAGCGGCAAAGAGGATCGCGAGAGATCAGAGAACAGGATGGAACGTCCTAAGATGCTCTTCCTTTTCCTTCCCCTCTTAGGACCTAACCCTCCAACCTTGTCTCCCTTGCCATCTCCCTATCTCTTTTAGATTAATATATCGAGAGCTTCGAAAAAGTTGAAAAAACCGACCTGAATAAGGCGGCTACGTGAATGGAAAGGAACGAAACGAGAACAAAAGAGAGTATCAGATACAAAAATAGAATAATATGATCAAAGTCGAATGAAATTAAGGTTGAAAAAGACGTTATTACTGTTTCGTGGTAAAAAGTTCTGCTTTTTCCTTTTCCCATGTAATAAATAGACGAAACAAATTGCTTAGCATAGAGCTCTATGTAAGAACGAGGGAAGAAGAAATTGGCAGGTCGTTTTCCCATTCCTAGTATAGTGTTCCCACGCGACGCGACGCGTTCTTCGACGATACAAAGACGAACGATACAAGCGAGCGTGGCGTAGAAAGAGCTCGTCCGACACGAGTTGACATCAGCACGCGACCAACAAAAAACCGAGTGCGGGAGCTTCTACGGTACTCTTAATTATCTTGTTAGGCGAGCAGCCGGCTGCCACCGTTCCTACATGCCACAACCCGTTCTCTTTCATTCTTGCTCGCGTTAACCGTTTTTGTCCCAAATCTCATGGCATTCCTTTTTCATTCCCCTTCCACACATTTGCAGTTTTCTGTCACTTCGACGATCTCTGAACGGAAGCATCGGTGATCTTACTTTCAGATGAACCGATCCAGAGATTATTCTGCGAACACTTTCAAGTTAGGAAGACACAAGATCTGCAATATTGAAGATACTGTCGTTATGGCACTTTGACAACGTCGAGGCGAATCGACTGACTGTGAATCAGTCCTTATTTTTTAGCGGGTAGCAACGGCCTCCATGGTCGAATGTAAACCCTTGGCTTATTAAACGGTTGACTCAATTCAAGAACAAATTGACAGACAAAGGGCTTAAGTCGAGTGCTTGCTAACATGCAAACGGTCCCATCCAATTGAGGACCACCCAACCTGCTTCTTTTATCTCAAGACAATTCGTATCTCGATCTCATTGACTGTTCCGTTTCTCGGAGTACGACGCAAAGAAAGGAACACCCGATCGAAGTTTCACTCCCTACCAGTCACAAATTCTCTATCTCCGTTGGCGCGTCAACGACTCATTAAAATCTCGTTGACGAAAGATTTTTATCGATTGCGAAATGGTCAAAGCGGCGTAGTTTAAAGCGATACATCGCTGAGTAATTTGTAGACATGAGGGTAAGTAAACGAAGCGGTACGAGCAAACGGCGCCACGAAGTCATAGGGGTATTCGCTGCGTTGATTCGAGCCGAAGTCCTCCTTCTCACGAGGTCGACAAACGATTGCCGCTAGTATTTCGTTTAATCAAACAGCCGCGCATGCGGGATCGACCCAAAAATTATCGCCTTTCGGGGCCATCAACACGGGCTGCCGAGCCGGCACAATAGTTGCCTGTAAATTGATCGATCGACTTTATAATACAACCATGATATGCCGCCTTTTTTAATGAACCTTGTTTATGTATTTTTTCACTGACACTGTGTAGGCAGCCCTCACTACGAAATGGCCTTAATTGTAGGAGGAACAGCTACATAGGTGTAGGAAGAAATCGAAAACCAAAGAAAATCGCTGGAGCGCGCAACACTCGGAAATCGAGAATGGTTTTAGGAGTGTTTTCGTGTAACCTGCCACCACGAATTCTAGTCAACTTTGGAAGATCCCCAGAGTACGTTCTTCTTTTACTTTTCCCGGACAAAGTGACAGTTAATCGATAGCCCGTCAAGTTTTTCCTTCTTCAATCTAGTCTGGGTGACAATTTTTTGAACGCATCTCAAGAATACCTCGTGCGCGTCATTTTCAGCGATTGTTAATAATTTAACAATCGATCCTTTCGATGAAGAAATAATTCTGTCTGTTTCGAAGCATGACCAATATCAAATGAGAAATTCCCTTTTTGCGTACATTATCTGTCGCCATTAATTTCTCTGCGCGATAAAGCTACTAAATAGATGTTGGTACCTATATCCTGTTTCTTTTAATCGTTTCTTAATGGCCAGGCGAATGTTGCGTCTTGAAAGTTGTTGTGGTAATTGCATCGTTTCTGCAAGTTGTACCTATTCCTTGATGCATGAAAACAAGAGCAATCATAAACTGAACGGAAAAAGAGCAAGAAAGAAAGAGAGAAGTAAGAAGGGGAGAAAGGGATAGAAGAAGGAGAGAGCCTATTGCTGACTGGAGACAGATAGGTATACTATATGACGTTATATGGATAGAGGAAGCGCGACGGGTGAATGTGCACGTTTCTCTAGATGCGATCGGACAGATGCGATATTGCCGTCGTAGCCGTGGCTGGCCTGTCGTGATCTTAACATTTCCTGTCGCGCACACGCGAGTGCGAAGTCTACGCAACCTTTCCTTCGTGTAAACGTGTTTTTTTATCATTCTCTCTTTTGGCGCCTATCTGTACCTGATACTTCTATCCTCCATTCACTCGATCAAGCTCATGAAATTCCATAAGGATGATAAAACTCTTGTTCCTCTTTGTATTGAAACTCAATCTACCTTGCTACGTGAAGACAGCAATTACTCGTACCAAAACACATCAAAGTTTTACTACTAAAGTTTGAGTAACCATATAAACGTAGAATTTAAACGAACCTGAACAAGATAAAATGAATAAAATAATTGAACACAGAAACATGCGTGAGATAATTTAAAAGAGATGTCTGATGACAACAAGCTGCCTTCAAGACGGTGGCGTTAAAGCGTGCTAAATGGCGTCGGGGCGTCTTTGAGTAACGAAAAGGTGGCAAAGGAATGATCGGCAGCTGGTCGTGGGACGATCAGCAGCTTGTCGGCATTGCAACTTCGTGGGCGTGTTCCGTGTCGGGTAAGGTATCACGTAACGAGCTGTGAACGACTCCTAAATATATCGGGACAATGTGGAGCAACCGCTGTCCAGCTATCGGCAACAATGAAGTCAATGAGACAAGCGCCGACCCGTGGAAAGACTCGATCGTTCCGGATGGCGCGGGCTCGTGCCGCTTTCGAGCAAAATTCTGAGGGACCGCAAACGTCTCATTTTGCTCGGGTCACGCCCCGTCGCAACGAGCCGTTTAATCGTTCTTTTCAATAGACCGACGTGTCTGCCAGCCAAACGCACCTACCGCAAAGCGTATTGTCCTTTGACTGCTGCATCTTTCTCGACTCGACCAGCGCGTCCACGAAACAGAACGTTAGACATAACTGACTGGATGGCCTAAGAAGAGGCAAGAACGTTTGCTTGACTCGTGGCAGACACCCTGCTGTCGCTAGCGATGTTAGCTACATTTAGTCCTAGATAATCGGACTGATCTAATTGCCTAGGGACGTCCTAATTGCCTTCACGCAGATCATGCCCCCTCGTTCTCGATTGTAAATCGTGGTGAAATTGGATCGTTCGTAGGATGATACGCGGAAGGACGTTTTACACGGTTTGTCGGAGGGGAAGAAAGAATAGGAGCACGTGTGGTAGCAAAAGCGCGACAAACTGAAGCGTACCGCTGCTTTCGGGAGAACGAACGAGCGAGCAAGCCTCGCCATAAAACACGGAGAATCCGGAGCTTTATTTTATTTCATTCAATTCTTCACGGGCGACAACCGCCGCGGGAATATGGAATCGAGTTGTTAGGCAGCAGCTCGCGGTGGATGACGAGATAGAAGAGGGTAGGTGGATATCGGTAGTTTCGATAGCAGGGGCCGACTCCCAACGACACACGCTGCATAAGCAAGTGCCGAGACGCGGAGCGGCCACGCGCTACCCACAACTATTGCCTACACCCTGTTCTTCTTCTTCGTATCTTTTTCTTTTCATTTCTTCCTCCACGTTCTATTCCTTCCTTCCATCACCTTCGGCCTGACACAAAACTAAGACTTTTAAATTAACAGGAAAGTTGACCATATCCAAACTCCCATTACTCGAATGTCCTAATGTTCGTCCACTTATCTAAACAAAATGTCTCCTAACAATCTTGTTTTTCTTCTGTCACAAATAGATGGAATTACTTGTACTCATAGTGCGAGGTAAATGTATAGTGTACTTTCACTCTATCTAACGATCACACTAACAGCTACGATCATTTACTATTCCTTGAAACTCTTTCACGTGGTCGGAACTAGAAGGATGATAATGCGGAGAGAAAATGAAATAGTTTACGCTCGAGAGGAAAAATGAGAAAGAGGCGGCGGGATAGGTCGGTAGTGGTATTTCGCGGGAGAAAAGTCTCGGAGGATGAGGTCGGGGGAATGTCGGAGCAGTCAGAAGAGATGGAGGAGGAGGAGGTGTGGGCGCAGGAAAAAAGCGATGCCGTAAAGCACTCAGCGGGGAGCGTGATCCGCTTACGAAAGTCAGGTGGGCCTGCGTTACTGCGTTACCAAGTTACCGCTTTACCGAGCTGTCCGGAGTATATCCATATACGTGTTACGGTGCGGGACCGTGACAGTGCTTTACTTTTACCCCGAGCTAAAAAATTTCCAGGTTTCGGAAACTTTTGTGGCTCGACGTCGACCACATTGCGGTATCGCGAGCCGCAGAGGAAGCTCCGCGACCATCGTTTCCCATCTTCTTTTCTCGCAACGTTCCCCGCCGATGAAATCATACCGTTCGGGTCGGTTCCATCGGCAAAAGGGAAAATATTTTATTGGCGGTAACCTGTTGGAATATGAATTTAACACGGAGTAATCGTAACATCTCCGTTATAGTATAGATAAGCCTGAAAATCCATCATAATCAAAGGAGAAGGGACAGACGGGTAATTAAGTGAGAAATGTAAGCAAACAGGTAGAGAAAGAAGCACGTACGCGCAAGTAAATAAGGGGGTCGTATATAAAGTGCGTTCCTCCGAGACGCATACGCGCACCCAGTTTTTATATCATGCCTGTCCATCTGGGACCGCGATGCGTCGCGTCCAGCCTACAAAACTGGTCGTTCCGCGCTCAAAAAAGGTTTCTAGGAACCTTACTTTTCCTAGATTAAAGTCTCGCTTTCTCTTCTTCCCTGAACGGTCTCACCTCTTATCTACATTATTACCAGGATAACTAAACATTAGAATGCAAAGAGAGAAGACTAAGAAGCAATCAGCTGGCGGATTTGAAGAACAGTAAAATATAGAAGTACTGGGACAATGTTTTCCATGGGCAGAGCACAAGAGTAGAACGAAGTAATTATGTATAGGGTTGGCGGATATTCGCGCGCGGTTGTAATAGCAGCGCGTGTTACGACCACCCTGTGACGCTTTTCGGAGCCGTTCCTCGGAGACGAGCGTGTCGTTTAATAAGTTAAGCGACGGCGACGCAGCTGCTCGTCTTAATGAAACATTAGCTCGCATCGGCTTGGATCTTGACGCATCGTCGGCTTCCACGCTCTCGCATCGGTTACTCTTCCACAGCAACCCAAGCCCGCGAAAGTTCTCTGGAAGTTTTCTCCTTGCATTCTTTCGTCGTTTTCTTCCTCCTTGTCCTGCGTCACAATCGCTATTTACTAATAGGCGACGCGATTGAATCTATACTTTCAAAGTACTGACGCAACATCGACGATTATATAAGAGACGAGGAGAAACTTTGCTGCTGAACACGTCAAATTGCAGTTCTAGGACACTCTGATTCTGGTTCAATCCAATCTCTGATCATCATCGCGGCGTAAGAAGCATCAGCCTCATAGCTTGGTTACTCCCGTCTCGCTTCGTCTCGCCAACCAAATCACCGCATCAACCATGGCTCGAGGTCAGCGCGAATATTTAACTACATTTATGCTTGTAGTTAACAACGATCGATCTTCATGTTTCAAAGTGACTACTCCAATTGACCGAGGAAAATGATAATTGTGGTGCTTAAAGATATTCTGATTGTGTGTAATTATTTGCAGTAGTTTAACCAGTCTGATTTGAATAATATTTCCGTCTCCTTAAGTAAAAAATGTGCGCAGATATAAGTAGAAAGTATGTAAAGGGAGCAATCGTTCGAGACAGGCAGACGGGAAAGTGGCAAGGTTATATGTACACCGCGATATTTTCACGTAATAGAGACGAACAGTGGCCACGACTCGCTCTGCTGTGAGGCGGAACTTTTTTTCGTTTACAAGCAAAGGCGTATTATTACGAGCCTGTATCACAAACTCCCGCTCATGGAGACTCGTATAAAGGCGGCGTACGCGAGACTGGTCCATTCAGAACGTAATTAAAAGCTGCATTCATAAGCGCTGGCCGTCCTTTCGACGAGCTTTTCCTTCGCGACGGACTTCTGGAAGTCAACCGCAACAATGCTTCTCTTCACCAACCATTGTGCCTCCCCGTGACATCTTTACCTTTTTTACTGCCACTCGCATCGGCGTTAGCGTCGGTGTCAGCGTCGGCATTTATCGTCTCGATTGAAAACGCGTTGTCGCGGGCAACGCTGCCCGCGAGAAAGAACTCGTGACGTCCGAGCGGGCGAGGGCGAGTGCTCGTGTTCAATTCAAGGGTTCGTTCTCTGCTCCTCGATTGTCCCTTGAATTGCAAAAAGTTGGCGAAACCGTTTCTCGTTTTATATCAGCCACGCCAGTCTATCCGTTCCTGGATAGTCACGCCGCTGCAGGCAATGAACAGAGGACGACGCTCGGCCGGATGTCCGGAAAGAATGACTTTTTATTCGCGAGGGAGACACTGAAAAAATCAAGTATCTTCCCCTGAATCAACATAATAAGTTCAATTGTGTGTCTAGCCGACGGACGAGCGACCGATGGACGCTACGCTAGCCACTACCGTCCATGTCCCTGGTAAATATATGGCTGATATCAGCATATGCATGAAAGAAGGGTAGACGATGTCAATGTGGGTGCTAGCTATCGATTGCCTTTCGACTCTAAACCCTTGTCAACGTTCAAACACTCTGGTAGCATGATCGAAACAGACGAAAAAGGTCGATTGAGATAATTGCAAGTACGACAATGGAATATCCTACGCAGTTCTTGAGGGTTTTTAACGAACTGCCAGGTGGATAATTTAAAAAAGTCGATTTATATTTATGAGGAAGAAAGTTGCGAAAAGGGCTTCAACAGATGCGTCCAAGATAAGGCAAACGTTTCAAGTCCTTAATAGTCAAGCATGTGTTAGAAGAAATATATACCTAATATTTCAGTCACAGGAAATTTATACACGTGTGAACAAAACGTATGCAAATATTGCAAGCAAACGAGTAACGTGAGACAGAATAACGTGAAAGATGCAGAAGACAGGTTTCTTCGCTTAAGAGCGCTTTTGTCCGCGTTTCCGTTGACGAGGAAAGAAGCTTGCGATAACAAAAGAGAACGAAAAGGCAATACTGGACTTGGTCGTGGTTCGTTAGCGACTCTAGGGAGTTAATTAGCGAAAAAGTTAATTTCTTGTTCGCTCATAATCGGGCGCCCCTGATGAAATACGAGCTTGATAAAGACGGTTGAAATTGGAGTTTTTGGAGCAGGGGAAAAGAAGGGTACGTCGACTGGTAAATAGATTAACGTCCTTTCTACGGAACAAATCGTTCTGTCTGAGGAGTGTCACGAAAGCCTACAGAATGTTTCGGTTTTTATTATTCGTATCGAGTCACAAGAGCATCGCATCCCTTCCGAGGGATGCACCTACATCACACTGTTATCTGCCTCAAAAAGTATAAATATTCTATAGGAGCGAATTTGAAAAAATAAAGAACTGAACGATTTGTATGTATGAGATTAAACAGTAGGTATTCGAAAGAGAGAGCTTCCTGCGCGGTGGGTATTTGTTGCAAAGGAAAAGTGGAAGAGCTCAGGCTCGAAGAAAAGATGGATCATAGCTAGCAACGTTGCCGAGGTCCTAGGAAGAAAAATATTTTTGTTTCGCTCCGTCCCGTGCGGTTTGCCCGCTGGCGATGAACTTTCTGAATAATTACCGCCGGTATGAGCTTGATTCATCACCAAAGTTCGCCTACCTAAGATGCTTTATCTGCGCGTCGCAGTCTCTGCGAAATTAATATGCTAATACCCGTGTGGCTCCCTCTGCTTCAACCCCGCACACCCCGTACCCCAAAGCGGGGTAGCACTCAACCTTACGCCTCGCTATCCCCAACACCCTCTACGCCAGCCCACTCTTCATCTACTCAGTTTTCGGTCTCGACATCGAGCCCCTCAACTCGAACTTTGTTAGATACGAGTGTATGGACAGTATCGTCCACGAGTCCCGATATCTGGAAAGACTGATAAAAGGAATCACAGCTGCTAGTAAAAGCCAACCTTTGCACTGACACTTTGTAATTCCACTTCCTTGCACTTCTTCCTTGCACCTTCTGTTTTTATGTTTTTTTTTCAGTCTGTGTTTAATATTTCTCGTTTTCCAGAACAATTCGATTAAGCCAATTCCATTGTGGCATCCCACGCTTTTATAGTTTAGAAATTCTGAATAGAATTGAAATGTATGAAAAGATTGAACTCGATAGTTGTAGCTAAACTATGAACAATCGTATCGTTTGTAAGTGGGGACGAGTTGCGAGCCACGTACATAGCACACTCCCGATTTACCGAGGATCGTGATAATCGAACGAAGCTCCGGCGGAACTGGGAAAAAATTGATCCGCCGACGGCTGTGCCACTGTGTAATTTAGTAATGAAGTCTGTGCGTGGTTCGAGCGCGCGCCACTAAATCACGGGACGTAGATTGGGGCGCGCTCGGCCAGCTGTGACCCAGTGCTTTCCGCTAATTTGCCCTAACTCCCATCGTTCATGGCATTTTCCATCGTTACCCTACAGACAAAAAAATGAGCGTTTCGCTTTATGAACGCCAGCAATTGTACCCACCACTGTAGTAACCTTTCTTTCGAACATAAATATGACCATCAGCTCGTTTATTAAATGTTGTTCTCTTCATGTCCTCTTCTTTTCTTTGCTTCCAGTTAATAAGAGATTTCCCGATCGTAAACAGCTGATAAGGATTTGCGGTATCGTATACTCAATGAACAGTATTGCGATAATGTGCGCCTATAGATAATAATCGACTTAAAATTGAGCGTTAACGAGGCATGCTTAAAAAGGCAAAGCAGGAGCAAAGAGGAGGGGGGTGTATACGGTGCATGAAGCATCGAAAACGCAAGAGTACAATAGGGTTATACCTTAACGTATTGTAGCGTTCTAAGGAAGAGGGGAGGGACTGGCAGCGATACGTATGTGTACGGTATGTAGCTCGTGGTATGTTGAATATGCTCGCTATGTCGGCTCGTGTTCCGGTTTTGATGCGTGCGCGAGATAAGATTGCCCTTTGTTACCACGACTCGTGTCTTCGAGACCCAGGAACCACCACTGTGCCTTTTTACCTATGATCTTTCTTTTTTCACCGTTCTCTGTCCTCGTCTTTCTCTCTCTGTTTGAGAGCTCGCTCCTTTCCTCTCTTTCCCTCTCCTTCTCCTTCCCTTTCGGGTTGCTTCTTTTCTTTGGTGCATACAACGCTAGATTCCGTCGAATCGTGCACCTCCCGTGGCGCAGCGTTACACTCCCCGATTGCGTATCGTCGTAAACTTTCGTCACATACCGTATCGAAATGAAAACCCTTCGGTATTTGCCGACGAAAACCTGGAGCGCATACTCATAATTGGAACTCTTCAGAAGCTATTTATGCAAGTACATTAACTAATAGAATTCCAGCTTCCCGAGGACCTGGAGTACCTGACGAGGCTTCGATTCGATAATGCTGTTAAATATTCTCCGAGCAAGGTTCTCAATATGTATAACTTCGCCATATTTCAAGCAACAGTACGATAAATGTTTATATTCGCGGAAAATATGATGCATAACTGTTGGCTAAAGCTCGTTAGAACGATCAAGGTTGTTTCACGTTGAAGTAACGAAGGATGCTTGCAACGCTTCTCCGTTTTCATCAATACCGGTTGCTATTACCGCATCCCAATTAACGCGGTAGGACGCTCGATCGATCCAAGAATCGTGTGATCTGCGTTTCTGCTCCATACGTTTCCTTTCAACGTGATGGAATTTCGAGACCGTCTCGAAGATGCTGGATATTTAGCTCTTACAGTGAGCTCGAGCATGGTTGGATCGTGTCAAGTCGAATCGAGCTGGAACGTCGACGCGAGTCAGGGTGCTGCGCGTAAAGGTAAGGCAGCTCGATGCGCAGAAAGGGAGGGCAGGTTGAGGTAAGGTGAGACGAGAAGAGATACAGGGAGAGCAGAGTTTTGAGAGGCGAGGCGTGGAACGGGTACGAGAGCTCGGGCATGGGCATGGGCATGGGTACAGGTACGAATACGAGTATGGGTACAGGCAGAGGCATTCGCAGCGAACCGAGCTAGGGCACCGTCGAGATATGCCCTGCCTACGGGTGCAACGACCCCGCTGACCTTTGTCCGGTCTGTGCTCCGGCTTGGCCCCGCCGGTACCACCGAGCCGCTCGATCCACCGTCTCCTACCACCGAACTCGCCACTCGAGGGACGACGAACACGATACGCCGCGGCAGCGAACCACCGAACGATCGCCGACCTACCACCGAATAGCGAATCGAGATCCTTTCTTACCGCTTTGCAAACCAACAACCGCTTCCTTCTGTCTTCCAACAACCATACCTTGCGACGAATTTTCTCCTTTCAATTCTCCTCGAAAGAGAGAGAGAAATGGGTACCATTACACACCGATCAGCAAACTCTGGTCCGTTTTACAGTTTCCAGCGCCAACGAGAGGACGAGGGACATCAAATTGGGTTGGAACTTTGAAATGGACAGATTCGTGGTAATGGTAAGACGCAACTGCGGTCTAGTTCTCACGCGAGATCTCGACGCGTAAGAAATAGGTGGAACGCTGCGAGTAGCTCGGTGAAGAGTATTCGAGAAGAGGACGGGTCATCTTTCGGGGTGAGGTTTAATGACGCTATAAAGATCTGGAGATGGTTAGGTGGACGAAAACGAGCAAGCCGGAGAACGTCGTTCACATTTTTTCGAGTACGATGACCGTGTTGCTCGCGATCGTGTCGGGATCGCGCGACGTTTCCTTGGAAAACCAACGGTCCTACCAATAAACGCAACGATTCTCTTAGCGTTTTAGCTCAAGTCACGCGATTCTCTACCCTATCGAACACTTAACACGTATCAACACACTTTTCCAAATACTATCCTGGAAAGTAGACAAATCGATAAAAAAAGTAGGCAAACGATAGAAACATCCAAACATATGCGTGACAAATTATATCGAGTTTTCGAAGCACAGGTGGCGTTACCTTAATTTCCTGGGCTCGTTTCGAAGGGTAGGCCAATTACCGAGCACGAGAAAACATCCTTGAAACTTTGCAGCTAATTCGGCCTGACGGAGCAGTTGATGGGAAGAAGGCAAAGAGAACTCGGAAGGACGAGGTTTGCGTCTTGAACGGGTTACTTCACGCGTGGGGCATCAGCCGCTGTACATGTAGCGCGTAAAGGTCCCGATTGCTGCGATAACGTTCTACCGTAATAGTGCGTTTCGCTTTACAACTGCATTCTGTCGGGCAAATGAATGCCGCCTTTTACAACAGGCAACATAAAGTTTATCAACGAGTAATGCTCAAGGGTTCTTCAAGTAGATTCAAGGCTAGATTGATTAATAGTGGCCGTAAAGACGTTTCCATTTTGATCAATTCCGAACGAGAGAGTGACGAACAACCGATTAATAGAAGAAGCATTAGCGATGGCTTCTCGTGAAGTCGACGATAAATCATTAGCGCGTTACGGTCGTGAATGGCAGGACCGAGTCGAACGCGTATCGATGTATTCCCGTTTATTCTTGTTGCTCGTCTTTTCTCGAGTGCTGTGTCTTTCTGTCCGTGTCATCTTCTCGGCCTGCCTGCTCGTGTCGACGCGTCTCTCTCTCTTTCTTTCGTGTCCTTCCATTGTCTTCGACGCACGAAATGATTATCCTCGACGCTGGCGTTGCGAACAAATTAACTCGAAGAACCTCTTGTGACGAAGTGAAATCACGCGTTGTAAATCGGTGATGCATTCGGGAGTGGTAATTACTGCGAAAATGTTATCTTCCTCATCGATCTCTGTCGCGAATGAATGTCAAAGGACAATGTGTAGTTTCCAACTGGATAGTCACGAAACAAGGTTGATCGATGTATGTGTAGTCGCGAGGGAGCTACTTTTCGAAGAATACTAAGCTTGTTTGTATTACGAAGCTGGGATAGGTGGCAATTGCGGAGTCCGCGATAGGTCGGTTAACCTCGGTGGTAACTGGTCGAGAGAGACGATCCCAGACCCTTTACCATGATGCTTCGAAACCAAACCGCCACCGCCACTGCACGCGCTGGTTACTTTGCGGTCGCGCTATTACGTGCCATCACGTGCCACTTCATTCCCTGGAAGCACACCCAATCCTAATATACTACGTCTGCCTAATAAACTTTATCTCCACAAAAAATCACAGGTATTAATACGTCATACAATGTGGTTAATTAGTTTAGAGGTAGTTTTACGCTAATTGGTATATTATTACGAGCAATAAATCATTTCATTTTTTTATTTTAGACAGCTGCACGTACTAATGGTCTTCAACTATACTCTGTTACCTCACTTACTTTTAATAATTCTGTTTTGACATTTTAATTTCAGACTAAACCTTTATTTTATTCTGGGACTTGAATAAAAACCGAGGTAAGAAAGATATGTAAAGTAACTGTCATATTTTTGTTTAAAATCAGTCCTGAAGCTTGAAAAGAAATAATTTTTGTCGCGCGTGCATAGTAAGGTCTCGCTAGATCTCCAGTTTATTTGATTGAAAATCTATCGCAGCGTTGATCGTTCGTCAAGCGTAAACCTGTGCTCGCGGTTGCTTCGTCGCTTGCATGTATGTACGGAAGAAAAGGCAGCCGCTAGAAAATTATATCAGGCCACATCTCTCGGTCCGACTCTCTACGTAACGCGCATACGTAATGAGGGAACGAACGACCGGCTGAACGGGAGAACACATGCCGCGTTTCTGCCCTTACTCTTTCACTCTTCTCTCTTCCTTCGTCTTCTCTTCTCTTCCTCTTTCAATTTCACGTAAGACGCAATATATGATACACTCGCATTGAAATTATGCATTTATGACTGCACTTTGTGTTTTATTCATTTATCTACACTTTATGGGAATATTCATCTTTCCTTGTATTCACTTGAGAAAGACATTACCGTGAAGTTCGCAGTAGGAACCTCGTAAAAGCAAGTGGAAATTACAAAACGGGATTGGTTGAAAGAGGTCGAATTGTCTTATCGTGTCACTTGTGATTCTTCAACTTAACCTTTTCCGCAAGCGTGAAACTTTTATTCGAATCAGGATCACGAAAACACGATTGTTGCGTCAGTGAGTTACGAGGTGTCGCGACAGCATGAGGATAATGTCGCGAGTCGATTGTAAAGCGTGTACGAAGCTATAAATTAGAGCTGATTACCGTATGGTAAAAAGAACTTCGCAACCGCATAATTATCGTAATTACCCCTGCACCAACGGACGTTGCACGCACTTGCTGCTATGACCACTTGTGATTCGACGTGGGGTTTTGCTACTTTCCGCTTAAAGCGACTCGCGTGAATCTAAATTACGATAGTGTCGTCTAATACCGTTTCGAGACGCTGCACGATGAATTTAACGAGCAGTACTTCGTATCGGTTATTGTGGCCATTGACGATGAGTATCGCAGAATTCCAAGAAAGCATTACGAGCAGAAACATCTATTAGCAATGGTTATTAATTTTTTTACTCCAGCTCAACGTCATCTTTGCTGATATTGAAAGTCCCGTTGAAAGATAGATAATATAGGTAGGTGCTCTCGTTCTGCTGTCGGCCATGAATTTTTTGCGAAATAGTCGCGGCAAAAAAGGAAAACGTATCAATGTATCGCAACGCTTGCCCTCGATCGATCGAATGTAACTAAAAATAAACTGTACTGTGTCTATGTACGAGATCCATACGCACGTCCATTTGGAGGGGTTCTCCAAAATAATGTGCTCTAAAATACACATTCTCTCACGATCCTCGCGGCCTCGCGGCCTCGAAAAACAGACCGTCGTACTCGAAGAACGTTGCGTATCTCGGGCGGCTCATCGGCCGGGAAAGTCTTTGTCCCTGGTCAACGTTGTCTCGCGTAAATCAACCGGCGACTCGAGGAGACAACGAGACACCGAACGCGACTCGTAACATCGCGACCCTTTCGTAATGCCGAGCCTTAATTAAACAACCGAGCGACGAGTGGCAGTAACGGGCGTTTTCCTCGTCTCAGACTTCGTCTAGCGTTCAGAAAAAGCTGTTGCTAGTCACGAGACCAGGGTGGACGACTATTCTTTCATTTCAACAACTTTTATTTCTGCTCCGATGACAGTACTGTACAGAGAGTTGTTGAACAGGCATCAGAGGGAATCGTTAGCACGGTGAATCGAGTGGAATGGAAGAAAAAATGTATGCAAACGTCGAGGAAAGAATGGAAGGAATGCGCGTAGCGGCCCAGATACCTGTCGGCGATGGGCCGTCGAGAGGTTCTCCTGGCAGCCCCTCTTTTACATATCGGCGAGCTGTACGCTCGCGATAGATGCGATGCTGCGATACCGCGGCGCCAACCACCCCATCCACCTATCGCACCCGCATCCTTCTCCTCGAAACCCTGCGCAGAGGGAGAAATGTTCGCGGAGAAGCCCAGCAACGACGAAACGGAGATGGGACGAGAGGAGAAGAGAGACTCGTCGAACACGCAGAAGCCAGAGAGAAGTAAAAAGAATGGGGAGGAGGAGGAAGAGGTAGAGATTGCAAGGGCAGATGGTGCAAAGATCGCACCATTGTTTGCTTTCTGACAGCGATAAGTTCACAATAAAGTTACATTCGTTTCCAAGTAAGTGTCCGTCCTCTCGTTCGCGTCTTCCCCATCCTTCTTGGTCTCAGTCTCCCGCGTATCCCGTCTCGGTCGCATTCTCGGCCTCTCCCGTGCCGCGGTCGCGTCGAAGCACCCTTGGAACCGGCGATAACCATAACTCTCTTCACACCCGCACAGCTCCCAGTCCTTTTTCTCCTCTTCTACTTACGGCTTTCGTTCTGCCTGTCTTACGAGCTTACTGCCTTCTTTCCTTTCTTCGCGACCCTCGCGTAATCGTGGGCGCCTTTCTCCTTTTCTCTTCCTCCTCTCCTTCCTCCTGGAATCACCGTTGTTCTCGCGAAACGCGCAACAAGCAAAGCGAATTTTTACGATTCTGGCAAAGTGTCCTACACGGAACTACGCCTTTGACGGCGGCTGTTCATTTCGGGAGTCGCTGCGACGTCGAACGCGAGGCGAAGGTACGACGCAGTTGGACTCGAGGAAGAATCGTGGCGCGAGCCAACGATCGAAGCGAGGATCAACGGCGAAGGGGTACACGCTCGCGATCGATCGCGCATGGGTTGGGATGGACGCGGAATGAAGAGGAAAGCGAGCGCCGAGAGCGGGGCGGAGCTCGTGCCGATGTTCGGAACGCATCGCGGACACTCGACACTCGCCACTCGACACTCTACACTCTGGGATGCGCGTAACACCCGTACGCGTACACTTAATATCGCTCCATTAGCCTCAATTAAACGGACATTTAAGTACGCATTCCATGCATAGCGAAGCCTTCGTGGAGGCACGAGCGCCAACCAGGCCCGCCCTCCTCGCTCCGCTTCGATGCCCCTTGTCGTCGTTATCCCTTAACTCTATCCTTTACTCTCTATTTTCCCCTTATTCCGATTGCTGATATCTTCCTAAGTGTGAAGGTAAAAATGTTAATGGGCCAGGTTTTTTGCTAAACCTCATGCTCATTAGTACCTAGGTATACAAGATATTTACGCGTAGGCGTTTGACAGTGATCGAAGGAAGAAGTAGGAGAGAGAAACCAGCCAGAGAACGTGTATCTGAAGGAAACGAGGAGCGAAAAGATCAGGGAAGAATCTAGCAAGAAACAGGACTACTCATTGAAGTGTCGTTAAGTCTATCAGCCAAGTGTTCACGATAGACAGCGAGTTCCTCGTTGGGTGAATTATTATCGTAGATAAGTATATCGATGGTCGACCGGGAATTACCAATTCCAGAGAGGGAAAGGAGCAAACGGTCGCGTGTAAAGAATATCGATCCCTAGGGTGTGAATAAATCACGGGTCCTTTCGACGAATGGCTGATGCGAGAGGAACGGGAACCTGTAAAGTGTGACACCGTCGTATTAATGCTTGGGACTGGCGCTGATTTCCACGACAGGAGGGAAGTGGCGTGATTGTGTGCGAAAGGGCAAGGAGAAGCGCGAGATAGGTACTCGCCAGGTGAGATATGTGATGCGTCGCTGTAAAGCAGTTTTGGAGCGTTCGACGCATTCCAAGAAATGAAATGTGGTTCGTGGGAATAATTTAAAAAGGGCTCGCATCTGCGCGAGTTATGACAGACCGAGCCATTAAGTGGCTGTGTTTATTTTTAGAGGGAGCCGAGCTAGCGCAAAGTGGAACTCCTAATTGTTCTCGTTAACGCTCCATTCGCATCTGCCTGAACCCGTGAACTTAAGACGTGGAGCGAACAGCCTCGAATCGTAGCGAGTAACGACGTCGCAGCCGATCACGAGCTCGATCGCGACGGGGAACGAGCAAACAGGCTGCTGGAAATCTGCCAGCCGGCAGATGTTGCTCAACGCTTCATCTTGCGAACGAGATGATTTCTTTTTCGTTAGGGATTTAACGAAGTGGTAATTCTATCAACACCTCATAGTGCATGCGAGTACAATAATTTAGCGTTCTACAATTGCTGTCATTATTCAATTGCTGCCCTTCCTAGTACCTATCTTATTTTCATGTACGCGCGAGAAAATTAGTTGAAGAATTAATGCAAGCAGGTTCGAAGAAAAATAAGCTTTGACAAAACTGGAAATACCGGGCATCGTGTAGCAATTTGTTTGAGCAGGTACACACAAACCATCCGAGAATGGGAGAGGAAAACGCGTGCCGGATTTTGCAGGCTGTACACGAAAACAGATGCCAGTCCAACAGACTGCGATTTGCATAAACGAGACTAAGCCGAAAGTTAATGTCGCGCGTAACGATCCGATCCGGTCGTGACTTCGTATGCCCCTGCTTTATCGTTATTCATCGAGATCCCAAACCACCGAAACATGGAAATTAATTCCTCGCCGTGTTGCTTCCACCTTCTTTCGATACGCTTTGCCCGTGCTGCTTCCCGCGAGTGCAGCTGGAATTCAATTAACGTTTCCGAGAAAAGTCGTTACGTAGAATATTTGCATTTTGAATTTGTCTAGACGTTTGATTATTTTACCTTTTAAATAGAAATATCGTATAAGTATTCATAACATTCGTATAAAAAGAATATTTGAATGAATACGAATATATCGGGAAGCTATAATACAGACATAAAGGCAGTTCGACTTTTCAGCGGTAACACAGTCTGCTGTGTTTCGAGGGGTCGGAGTGGATCTCGTCGCGTCACCCTAGCCCTAACGATAGCCCGCATAGCTTTACACGTCACGGGAAAAACGCGTCGGGTCCATACGACTAAACTCGAGTCGCATTTCGCACGCGTATTGGAGGAAAAAACGGATTTTCTATTTACGATGACCATTTGGATTTTCTCTCGAAGCAGGGGGAGGGGTCCGTTCCAGAAGGGAAACTCGGTGCCCGTGATTTTGTCAGCTTTATACTAAATGTCCTGCATAAAGGGCCAGCCTGCCTGGAGGACACCCCTCAGCTTTATGCCATTATTACGTATGCAAGTGCGGCTGGATTCTACCCTACAGCGACTATATAACATCCAGTCGACTCGATGCTTTTTCGGGGTTGCTCTTTGACCATACGTAACGGGCATTCTAGTTACGCCTACTCGTGGATCTTCAATTTATTCTTTATGTTCCGAACTGCGAGTATATGTTTGCACGATGACCCTTATTTCTTAGTGGTTAATTATCAGAAAAAAATTGGAAAGAATGAGAAGGATTTTATACTCCTGTAATCACCTCCTTGAGATGCTTCTTCCTCGACGGTGTTCATTAACAGAGCGAAAGTTATTTTATCGTTACGCAAAGGTGATGTGAACGAAACGGTCAACAGGCAAGCGAAGACCTTCGTCGTTTCTCGATGTGTCGTTCAGTGTATCGTTGAACGCGTCACGCCCAAAATAAAACAAGTTGGCTGGGACACGGTGAGGAGGTCGGTCGGGTCATTCGGTTCTCGACGGTGGGTCGCTCAACCGGTGCAGAGGACTCTTGGACACAAAGTGTTCACTGGGTGGAATATTCGATGGGCCGTAAGAAATTAGGGCAGGGGTCGAGGAAAGACCTTCTGAACTTAAATAATTCGTGGCTTGACATGGAAAGGACGTTTCGAAGAAAGGGCGAAAGTCCCGTAGTGAACAGTTGCTCGTCCGTGGATAATTTTGATGAAATACGGAAATAGACATGAAATTTGAAAATAAGATACGTCTGAAGCAACCAGAATAGTTTCTGCTGTTTAGATCACTTTCAATCTGTGGGTGCACGTTTATCGATACCGCATTTTTGTTTGAAAGAGGCTTCGGGAACGATCGACGGAACGGTAGGCGCGCAGGTAAGGAAGATTTTCATCTAGAATTCGGAAGAAGAAGGATCACTCACAGACAGAAGGATTTCGAGTGAACGATAAAGATTAGATTTTACGACAACCCCATGGTGGGAAAGAGAATCAGCAGGATGCGGCATCGTTTAACAAGCATGAGCATTTCCGGCATAAATATGCATAGTTACGCTGAGAAGGAATCGAGGTTTAAATGCTTGCACGAAGTCACGACTTAACGATACACAATCGATGTCGAAACGAACGTTACAAACACAAAGTGTGTTGTGTCATACTCAGTTACTTCGTATGTGCCCAAAACTCTGCGCGATGGATGGTAATGGCTGTAAAAGCGTCAATATTCACAGGCAGAACTCGAGAAAACGGTGGTCAAGGAGCGGGATAAAAAGCTGCAAGAGAACGGTCCCTCGATCGATCGAAGAGGAAAAGTTTCGAAGGAAAGAGAGTCCAACTATTATTCGAGATTTCAGGCTGGTCGACAGAGATATCGTGAATTATGCATGGTCCGGGCTGCGGCACACCGGTGTCCTCGTCCTTTCCCATGCATGCCATGCATATGTCGAATGATAGATGGACTTGTCAATTTCATCGGGATCCACTATCGATGCGGGCTATCTTCATCGGTGCGAGATTACGTTACAGCTACGGCTCGACGAGAACCAAT
The DNA here is from genome assembly GCF_051401765.1 of Calliopsis andreniformis. Taxonomy (NCBI): domain Eukaryota; kingdom Metazoa; phylum Arthropoda; class Insecta; order Hymenoptera; family Andrenidae; genus Calliopsis; species Calliopsis andreniformis. Next base: position 27,883,137 of record NC_135064.1, read on the forward strand.
CGCATCTCTTCGACCGATAAATGCGTGCTCGTTGTATATTGTCAAGGATCTATTCAACCGACATCCAACTGGAAAAATTCGCAATTTCACGAATCTCGATTCATTTGCGTTCTACCTGATACATAGAAGTAGCTATACCATACTAAATTCAAATCCTCCCTTATTGCGTTGCTTTAAATGTACTTAAACTGCACAGAAAGAAATGCAAAACTTCGCGGCTCAAAGGAAAAACCTGGTGAAGCAAATGTATGTACAGACCGCGTGGCTCCGACACCCTTGCCGTTTTGTATCATAGACGGAGCAAAGTAGCCTGCTGTGGCTGGACGTGGCAGCATGCAAGTTCGTAGCGAGTAGAGCCGGTCGAGGCCGTCACTGCCTAAGGATCCTTCTTTGGGCGCAGACACGCAATTAACCGCGGGCTATATTCCTCCGGCGGAAAAGAGAAGGATACGAAGGAAGGAAGAGAAGAAAACGCGAAGGCAGAGTTGCAGGCAGGAGGAGGCAGTTCAGGGATTCTCATCTCATAGAGGAGACGGTGTTGGTCGGGGAGCGATCGACAGACGGTCAGCCGTGAGGTCCGTACGGGAAGAGAGTCACGGTAGGGTCTGACGGGTCCAGAGATACCACCCATCCTCCATAAAAGCTTCCATGCGTGTCAAGCGTTATACGACCACGTTACTATTAAATACGTCAAAGCTCCGTATGTTTATTGCATATTGGATGCCGTGCACTTCGGCTTTCTCTGCCGGTCACTATAACCCGTAACCTGTAACCCGTAACCCATAACCCACAACCCGTAACGCGAACTGATCGCTATTGTCGTCTTCGGATTCATAGTGCACATAGAATAGATTGTTTCCCTACTATTTCCATCTCTCTTCCGTCTTCATCTGAACGTTGCCAGAAAACAGTCTGCAACTAAATTCTAAGGCTTACCGAAGTCTTCAAACCTGTTCTCTCAGAATATATTTTTCACATTTTTTCTAGTTGTTGTCTCATAGCTTTATTCCTGCGTACGCAGTGAACCGGAGGTATGTAGGTACGTACGTATATGCGTATTAACGCAAATGGCAGAACACGACGCGTTCCCAACAATACTCTTCGAATCGAAACGAAAAAAGTCGAGGAATTATGCCGCTGTCAGGGTGGCAGCACGCTTCCTGGAATGTCGCGTAACGTTTCTCTTTATTCGCGAGATGATTACGCGAGCGCGAGCGAATGAACGAGCAAACGAAACGAAAGGAAACGAAACGAAGCGAAGGAAAGAATGAGCGGACGTGTTACCGAACGGTGTTTCAATCTCCATAATGACCGCTCGGTTCCCTTTCGACCGGAGTGTGCGTCACATGGATACGGACACAAGGAGACCGAGTAGATGCTAATAACGGAGAAGCTCCATACTGTTCGTAGGCATCGCTCATTCAGAGACTTCTTTTGCATCTGCGTTTGTTCGTTCTGAAAGAGAAAGCTCGAACGCGCTTTCTGTCTTTCTCTTTTTCCCTTTCTCTCCTTTCCACCTCTCCACCTCGCCCTCTCCGCACATTTTTCCCTTCAGATCTGCTTCGGTGTGATCGCTGTCGTGGCCGAGGGCACGTTGTCATTCAATCGTAGCATAGGATATACATGTACAAACTTATATGCATTTTGCAAATATAAATGCAATTGATCCGATGTGTAGAACCTATCCTCGCGAGAAAACTTCTTACTTGTTAAATGAAAATGGAAATTCTGGAATCAGTTGTGGAAAATAACATTGTACGTGTATCACTGAAGAGCGAAGGGACCGACGTAATTCTTTGCGAAGCAACGAGAGAAACGAATTGTTGTAAGGCTTTCGCCTCGATGGCTGAACGATGCAGTCATACTTTTAGTCATGTAAAAAATGTCGGAGGGGAGAGAACGCAGGAAAGTCGAGCGTTCAATGAGCCGTGTCATAGTACGCAGAGGCACGTACTCGCGGACACGTTTTCCAGCGAAAAGGAAAGGAGAAAGATTGGTCTGCGCGAAAGGATCGACATCGAAGGGAATAAATGGCTATGTATGCGTGGAAAATGAACAATAGACCATCGTGACACGATGTAGCTTCAGTCTAACAACTTTGTTTTTCTCAATATTCTATGCATATAAGGGTAGGTATATACGTATCTACTCTTTTACAAGACTTATTCTAGAGATTATTTACAAACTAATTTGTTCACTTATTATTTGTGAAAGTCATTCTTCGAGAATAGATATCTTTCAATACTGCATTCAATTGAAGTACATACGTATAGGCGAAAAGGTACATGTAGCTACCTTTTAATGCCAAGACCCGAACCTTAACCACAAATATAGCGAGAATTGTCAAGGTAATATTTACCCGGTTTTCGTACACCAAACAAAAATTCTGTACTCACGAAATTTGATCCATACGTTGGCAAATCTTTTCAACATAGCCCAACCAAAGAAAGTTGTATTTTTTCCACACATTTAACACGCAAAAAAGGTAAAGCAGATACTGTACTCGTCTATTATACAGGGTTAGAAATCGATATATCGATGCAACAGGGGATCGATGAACCAATCAGCGACATCTGAACGCCACTTTTCTATCGCAACGGTTAGTGGCCATATTGCCCTGTGCACGTTGATAACGGTTTTTATTGTAACGTGATCGCATCACATTTTATCGCGTTACACATTAATTGTTCTACCGCATTTGGCTCATCCCTTTTGGGCTACGACTTAGGAATCGTAAACGACACTATTCGTCAAGAATAGGAACGAATATCGTGCTCTCGGTATCGCGACATTCGAGCAGGTACAACACAAATAGAGGTACCAGGATTCGTGAGATTCGAAACAGTGGTCAGTGCGAATTATGACGCGTGGAAGTGTATATTTCGTATGTTATTGAATAAAAGTAATGAATGGATCTCTGTGAACAGTGAGAAAGTGAAATTATGTCAATATCAACAATAATATATTGGAATCGCCGAAGTCGATCATAGAAAAATGGCGAATTTCTTGGATGAGACGAAAGTCTATAGGAGACACGAATAGAAAACGCCGAGGCATCCCTGAATCTGTGACTGTGGTTAGAAGTCGAGAAGTTTTGCTAAGAGAGCGAGGCTGTGGGGAATGTGACAAGGGGAAAATGTACGAGATCGTGTAAGTGCATATTATCCTAAATTAGTCTTATATGGTGTTATTACTATAGAGTAGAAAAGTTACGATAAATTTCGAGGCGGCTTGAAATCACGTGATAGTCGTAATTCGATGTTAGAAAGATAGTCATGCGATACCGAAATACGAACAATTTCCGATAACACGCGAGAGCAGTCGACAATGTGACTGTCGTAAACGAAGCTGGTGCTACAGGTTATAAGATGATCTCTCGTGTCACGACAGCCTGCACATCTCACATTTACACAATTTCTAAAATCTTCAATACTCGGTAGCCTATTCGATAGCAACAAAAACGCGGTTCGATAGAACGAGTGCAGTGAAATGTTTCATTACGGGTGATTTCAATTAACGTTGGCGGATTAATCCAGGGAAGCTCGATGAAAAGCGATCCTAGCCTCGCTCGCGTTCCTCTTTCGGGTCGCGTCCATCTATCCGTGTAGCTAGCTAGCTATTGGACTACCTCGGTCGGGGGCGCAAGCGCACGTGCTTATTCGCGTTCCTTTCCATTGAAACGAGCAATTCTCGAAAAGCGTACACGTAGACGCAGCGGTAAACAGAGGACGACACGGGCCGGTAAGCGCACAATGTGTCGGGGAGGCTGGAAAGACAACGCGAATCCATCATCTCTCTAGGAGGAGAGGCTGAAAGGGCTTTGCGGCACCGCACTCTGTGTAATTGTGGTCCCGGCCCCTGGTGGCCTGGCGCTGCTGACTACACCGACCCGCACCCCCTTTTACTGGCTTACCGAGATACCTCGGGATGCCCACCAACCTCCACCCATCTCCACCTACTCAACCCTACACCGTCCACTGTCCATCCACCGCTACGCCTCGCCTCTTGCAATCCGCGACTCGCTTTTCACTGCTCGTTGCATTCATCCCCGCCTGCCCAACACCGACTATGTACTTCTCAACGCTTCCTATCGTTTCTATCGCTCTTCGGCTTCGTTCCTCTCCTCCGGTGTCCACATCAACCGGCACCAACTTTCCCAGACTACATCTACTTCTCAGCCAGCTGAACGCTCTCGAATTTTTCAAGGAAGATGTGTTCTTCTATCGAGCAAGTCCACCGTCGAGCGTTTGTTGCACTGATGGAACTGTGTAATTACAGATCGATGGAAGCTCTGATTATCTGCCAGATGAAAGGGTAGATGACAGAAGTGAATGGGAAATAGTAGAGCTTCATGATCGGGTGGCTCCAGTGGCGATGTCCGTAAACTGTGCTGCGTGCACTCAGGTGCTGCTGGCATTCTCAAATAACGGATCGCCGTGTGCTGTGCGTTGCTGCTAATTTACAGGATAGGAATATGAATTTGATTGCTGGTAATATAATCTCCTCCATGTGTCCTACCAGTCCTAACACCGAACACGTCAGGGTATTCTCTCCTTTTGCCATTCAAGTACGTATGTGTATCTACGAGATTAAAAAATTAAAAGAGTAAGAAGAGTAGGAAGAAAAGTAGGAAGCGGCAGATTTGTTGAAAGGTCATCGTCGACCGATTAGACTGTTTAGCGACAATGTCGATTCGAGGGGAGTGCTTGGCGTTCCTTGGCTGTCGATCGAGGATGATGGGACGCATGGTGGGGTGTCGAGGTCAGCCTTCGTAAGATACACCGGCGCGGCAGTCGACGCAAGAGAGTCAAGCGCCACGGGGGTAAGACCTCGGTGCCCTGTAGAGGTCCAGGTCCCCGATTAAGAGGTTCTTCCTTATAGTTGTGCGGTTCGCGTAACTGGAGGAGAGTCCCCTCTCTCTTTCTTTGCTCTTGCTCTCTAGACAGCGTGGCTGCGAAACGCGAGATAGGAGATTCCGCCTTGCCACGGCATCCGGCTTCGTTTTCCGCGTTCCTCTTTTATCGCTTCTTTCATCGCTCTTCCTGTTAACCAGTTTCATGCTTTTCTTTGCCGACGATTTGTCTTCTTTCGATAATTTCTAAATTCTACATTTACCTGAGAATATTTCGAGTATTATAGAAAACTGTCAGGTGAATATGTACCTTAATGGATGGCCAGCTGATCGAACGATTCACCTGTAGTTTGGGGCTGGTCGCGTTCTCCGATACTTTTTACCTTGTTCTCCATGCTCTTCACAGCTCTCGGCTCCCCTTGCTCGCCCGTTTCGTCGGGAATGCTCCCTTCTCTTCTTTCCTCGCCCCAGCCATTCGGTTTGTTCTCGATGTCGGTTGGCAAGCTTCGGAGTGGCGCGGAAGGCTGGTGGGGTTGGCCAGACTGTAGAGATGGATGGAAGAGTTTTGTGGTGCGCGCCCACATAGCGGTAATGTAAGTCATGCTTCTTTATGGACCGGCTCGTGACCCCGCTACTTGTAAACCGACTAAAGATTCAGAAATAGCCGTCATGGCACCATACCCTTTCCCTTTTCTCTTCTTCTTCCTCACTCTTCTCGCATGACCTCTCTGCAACACGACCTTTGCTTATTCTTTCTTTCCATATGTCTCGCCTACTAAGAGATTGCTGTAACTTATGTACCGTATTACGATGGAAACGATGGGATCGCAGGGAGCGACATCGGAAAGTCGTAACCACTTCCCCTTGCCAGTTCTTTGCGCATTTCCTCACGCCCTCGTTTACTTGTACCTTGCACTCACGATCCACCACGAGTTAATTGTTTAGCCTCTTTCAAAAAGGAGACATTACTGTTAGTGAAACGGTAAGCACTTTGCGAACCTGTTTATCCCTTCCATTATCTTAGCGAACAGCTACACGAATAAACGGTTTCTAGGAAATTTAATTTTCATACTGTTCGCGAACAATTCACGAACGCTGATGCAGACACACCTTGAGATATCATTTCTCTAAATAGGATCGTCGGGGCAGGAGTCGAAAATCGGTCGGATGGAAGAAAAGAGCCTATGTGTTCGATACAGTCAGGGATCGAACATCTTACAATGAATCGGTCCTATGGAGGTGTCTCCCACGTTTTCGAGAGAAAACGAGCGATCGTCAGGATCGACAGGAGTCCGCATCGAACAGAGACGAATGGTATCGACGCATAGAATAACATTACTGACCGCTATCTGCGTCACGCGTCAAACCGATACACGATCAATGATATCTCTTGCGTAGAAATGCGCAGTGGATCCTGATTATTCACCACTCTTACGTATACGTCGGTATCGGACGATGTCGTTCTGTTCTGCTCGCCGGAAACGTGTCGAGGAATTTCTCTCGTGCGGCTGGAAAGAGCATGAACATTGGAAAGCAAAAGGAATGGAGGTAAGAGCGCGAGATTCTATACGATTCCATTAATATCGCGACGCAATACGAGTATGGCACGGACATGAGACTTTGGCAAACAGGATATCGAATTTTTTACAATTTTTCTACATTACTCATAAGGGATGTTAACCCTTCTGTGATAGAGCTACAGGGTATATTTTTTGCAATTCATCAATTCAGGGTAGTTACAACGTAAAAAAGCTATTCTTTACATTTACTGCTTTTTAGTTTTTAGTTAAAAAGGGTGGCAGCTAAAGGGTTAAGAAAGTATATCACATTTATTATTCTATTACTAACACCTTTCTTTATGCACCGTCGTTTGCTCTTTGATCGTCCTCTCCAACGACAAAGTTCGAGTGACGGTCGATGTCATGAATGACGTTCGACGCTCTTGTTGAAAAAGCCAGGTGAGCATCGCAAGCTCATTGTCGTAATCTGCGTCATCAGCACGCTCGAGAGGAGCTCTTGTGGCTCTCTCTTCGAGGCTACGTGTCAGCGTACAGAAACGAACGATCTCAAACGATATCGAACGGTACAGAGCAATAGAGTATGCGGGCGACACTCACCGATCTTGGATCCGTCCTTTGAATGCCCTCTTTCCTTATAGAGACAGGGGACACTGATTTTAGACTTTCAAAAGTAAGTTACAATATTCACCCTGTCCCTTATTTTCTCGGACGACGCTAGATGAATAGTGTGAATGTAAGGTACTATTTATGTCTCATGCGAAGTCTCCTAAAAAATAGTAGAGACAATGATATCCAGGGAACTTCTGACTTTCCTCGAAAAACAGATAGAACTAAATTATTTGCTACTTTAATTAACATTTAAAAGCACATGAAATGATCGCGAGGAATTGGGTGGTTAACGAGGATGCCACTATAAATGGAAAAGAAAGCCGAGGGAGTGGGACGACACAGCAGGGAAAGCTTGCGATCCGCTGGAGCATCGGGGGTAGAGAGAGAGAAGGGGCGAGGAAGAGTCGACGGAGATATCTCGGCGATTCGGCAATATCGCGCGGTCGACAAATTAGCGTTAATCCTAGGTCGTTAGCAAGATTGATGCCAGGATTTCACTTAAGGGCGCAGCCGAAGGGAAAGTTTGGAGGGAATAGTGGTGGTAGACGTAGTCGTAGCATCCTCGCTGTCATTGTCGTTCTCGTCGGGTGCCTGTAATGAAGTGGGTGGACCGGTGACTGGCTGGTATAACACGAGTCGGGAAACCCTGAGTGGTTCCGACCGAAATACCTATATAGACGCGTTCTCGGAGACGTTGGACTAGAAGACGAAGGAAACGAGACGAAAGCTCGGAGCGAGAGGGTCGTGAAAGCACAGGGGATAGCAGAGAGAAACGAGCAAAGAGATTGCGCGAACGGGCGAACGAACGAACGGGCGACAGACAGAGAGGGAGGTTCGAGAGAATTGTACGGTGACCACGGATCAATCCACCCTCCATCGTCCACCCTTGGTCCGAGGTTGATGTCTTCTCCCTTGGCCAAAAGGTCTACCCTGGAAAGTTCAGCCACGCTGGATTATTGACTCCGTGCAGAACCGTCGCGTTTCCCTCCGAAACTTTTTTTCCCTGTAAAGTAGCAAGCTCCAGTAGGTACTCGACGGAATGTCTAGTCACTGTTAATCGATGAAACAGATGCGACGATCTCTTTAGAATTCAAATGAAAATCTGTTTATGATTGGATTACCGTAACCAACTGGCTTATATGCATACGAATAGGTTTCTTAGCGCAGAGAAACATTCGTCCAGAGGCGAGAAAGCGAGAGGCGTCGGACGTCGCGTTCTTTGAACAGGACCGAGTCTCGTTCGAACGATGATCGGTTGCACATTGAAAAAACGCGTCGTAAAATTTCGAGGCCGACGGATCGGCTCGATCTGCTGAAGCGTGGACGGCGGAAGGGTGAAAGGGAGCGACGAGTTCTCGCGTCCACGAATTCGGCACGGTTCGGCCGAGGTATGACGAGAAGAGCGAACCGATGACACGCCGCCTCGGGCCAAAATCTCCGAGAGCCTCGAGATCGGCCTCGCCTTTACCATGCCAGTCTCTTTTACCTTTCCCCTTCTTCGCTTCTATTCTCGTTTCACCTCTCTTCTCGTCGTCCCAAAGACGAGCCCTCTCTTGGTTCGTTCGTTCCTTCGGTCGTTCGCTCTAACTTTTACGAGCATCTTCTACCGAGGAGTCCCGTAATTGCCTCTTTAGCGGTAACCCCCCGGTCGGCTCATCCTCCCGCCTTACAACCGTCTCGTCGAACGCTTCTTTCATACCTTTTCACCCCCTCGCTCCTTTTCTTTCACTTCCCTTTCGCTCTTCTTCTCGAAATTGTGCCCCACCATTGCGTTTCACGCCGCGAAACTTCCCTCGCCTTCACGATGGAGAAATTCTTCGTTCTACAGTACATTATATTGAAATCTCTTATTATACAACTGCATGCTAAGGAAATAGAAATCGCAGTAAAGCCATAAACTCAACATAGGCACGAAACGCTATTAGTAGGCGTGGCAAAGAATTCGTATTCTCTTGTTTCACTTCTGTCAAAAGGCAATTGTTGAACGCGCGATCGACGTTGAGTATCGAGTATCGAGTATCGAGTATCGTACAAGTATCATGGAAGAGAAATGGTCTTTCTAGGACTGCCGCAGGAAACGTCGAGAGGAGCGGCCCGCCAGTCGATTTTCCGCCCTGAAAATCCTAATAATCGCGCTTCTCGGCCCCGATATTTCATTCCCGAGCAGGTTTTTTGAATCGTATGCTCCACGTCTAAACCATTAGTCGTTTCCTCAGTTCAGGACAGCCGAGACCGCGAAGAGATACGGATCCTTGGAATGGGAAGACTAAGGGGACGCGGAGCCGAATCGAAAGTGGAAATTGGGAAGTAGCTGCGGTTGGTTGCACGGTTTGCACACTTTATTACGGCTAATTAATGAACTGAGCGAGAATGGTGGCGATGCTGGAGGAGGGCAGTGATGTCGAGCTAGAGTGCACCGGATCTGAACGTGCCAGTTGCTCCGTATCTGTCACGAGCGCTTCACGAGTCACGTTTACGGCTAGTCGTAACGGTCGTACGTGCTCGCCACGTAATTGATTCGTCTTGGACCAACCTCCGTATCCCAGTGGGCTCTCTGAGAATAACGATGATTCGCGTTCGCGACGCTGTGTCACGCGAACGCGTCCCATCGAACAATCGAGATCTTTAACTCTACATACCTCGACTTACAGGACGCCTTGGACTTTGTTGCCTAGTCGATTCGCTGTCTGAGACTCGTCTTCTCATTCGTGATGTCTCTGAGCAAAAACTCGCATTATAGTACACTGTGCGAAAGACTTCACACAGATGGCTGGCCGAATCAGTTTCGAAGCCCTTCTGACTACCGGGAACCGATGCGATTTGCTGTAGGCATTTGAGCAGCAAAAGGGACGCCGAAACGAGAGTTGAAGATTGAAGTGAAATCCCAAGAAGCGACATAGCGAGAGACTTTGAAATCGGTTCGTGGAGTCGCTGTATTTTCGCGACGTGCCTCGTGTCGTGTCGCCACGCTTCGAGGAAGCAGTAAAAAATCCGTCGGTAATGTTTAGGCGAGTAGGCTGGTGTCGTAGCTTGAAAAGTTCTACAAAGAAACGCGAATACGTAATGGCTGTGTCCCTATTATTATCGTACACCCCTCGCGTTTAGGCGGTACTACTTTAAAGATGAGGAAATTGGAAGCTAAGTTTGCGATAAGGGTCGTTCGACGATCTGGCACGAGATCGCAGATAATCGGTGTCTCGGTTGAGGTTGCAGCCTTAATCGCCTCGAAGATATTAGGAAGCGGGGTGAATATGCAAAGTACGTTTTTCCTCCGACGACTGACTCGGTGGAGTTGGGGGGGTATCGGTAGAAAGCTGGGGAATGGAAGCGCGGAGGGAGGAAATCTCTGCTCGGTCTTGGAATCGGTTTACGAGGCTCGTTAAAATATTAGTCAGGCGTAAGTTCTTGGTGACACGCGGCGCGATTCGCGCTGCCAGCCTCGAGGACGCTGTCGTCTATGCAAAATAATCGTTTCTTAATTGCGGAGTAATTGCAAATGCGAGAGGGAAGCGAGCTCTTCTTCGCGAGTCTCTCTTAAACTGTCGCCGTCTGTCGCCTCCATTATTCTCTAAAGCAACTTCGACTTAACCCCTCGGAATTTTCGAAGAATTAGACTCGATGTTCCTATCCGACGATCTTCAACTTTTTTCGAAGAAGTGGCGGCTGTTTCGCCCGTCGAATCTTATGAGAGGCACGGTTTTCGTCGTTAACCGCGATTCGTAAAGATAACCGAGCGTTTTTTAAGCGATTTCGCCGCAGTTATCGCGACGAGAACGGTTTCGTAGGTTAAGAACGCGAAAAATATTATCCCTCCCCCTCCTGATTCTGGGCCTGTTCCGTTCCCTCGGCAGCCGGTGGATATCCCCCTCTGCGAAGAATCGCGTCGCTCTTCCACCCTGTCCTCCTCTCTTTTCCTGGCGCGGATAACACGTTGCAGTCCTTCATGCCGGTCGGCAGGAACCCCGTGAACAAACGGGCCGCCAGCCCGCCTTATCTCAAGACGCTTTAATGTGTTTAACCCAGCGAAGATAGTGGACAATTTATTGCTCCCTATTTTAGGCGTACTCTCTCCCTTTCTCTTCTCTCTTTTCCCTCCTTCTCTATTCTCTCCATTCCCTCGTTCTCTTCCACTGCCCCTTCGAGTTCACTTCTCTTCTAAAGTCTCTTGCTCCGTTCGTTCGTCTTTTCTTTATGCTCTTCCTCTCCTTTCACTTCACTCGTACAGTTTCTGCTCTGTTTTGATCGTGTACGTTTTCACTGTTTTTCTTTTCACCATAAGATATGAGGAGACATATTGAGTAGCGCCTATTGTAGAAGAAGGGTCTTTTTATGAAGCACCAAGTAGTTCACTATATTCGCTATGCACGTGTCTTCAAAGGACCGTTTGCAAGCGTTGATGGAGCGTCGAGGAAAGCAAAACGCACCATCGCATCACGCGATGTATTAGCGACAGATGTTTTTCATCGGGCCTTCGCAGATCAATGGGATTTTAAGCTGTCTCTGTACGATTTACTGTCCGATGATAACGTTAGGAACACGTGCCCCCACGATATAACTACTCTGTTTTTGGAAACTCGAGATTTCTCTTTCAGATATTTCTGCATTCTTTCATAATGTTCTATTATGCGCTGAATACGTACGGAATAAATTCGAAAATGGAACTCGACAATAATGAACATTTGTCATTTAGCATTATCTGGTTTTGTTTTCTTTTCATACAAACAGATATGTATTTTCTGTTCTAAAATATGGTGACAATAAATATTGTTTACAAAATATCGAATGTTATTACGGTTAGAAACAAGATGAAGATCATATAAATATAGAATATTTCTTCAACGAACTGTCAGTTCGATAAGAAACCTAAGAGTTTGGTGATAGCGGAGCGTGAAATTCGAAAAAAAGAGAAGAAAAAACGAGGGGGTCAAGCAGATAAGCGCTGAGAGGTCGAGTACGTGATCGTGGAGAAGTAACGTGTAGACGTATGTTTTTGCGTTAATATCGCTCTCGTTTATGATGCGTCACATCGAAAACGCGACCTTTTCTCCCCCATTGCGCAATCGCTCCTACTGTTCACGACAGATAGAATCAGCTTCTTTCTCGCGCCTCAATTAAATTCGATCGTTAAACGTCCAAGATCCCCGACAATTATCTGCTCGAACGATTAAACGATCAATCCTCCTTAGTCTAGTTCAAATTCCGCGCTCGATATTCGTCATTAGGAATGCGTTGTTATTTTTAATCATATAATCGACCACAGTGCGATACGAAGACGTTATAGAATACGCTTCATTCTAAATATTACTCAGAAAAAAACTGCTTTTTGTCGCGTTAACTAAATGCACTGAATATCTTTTAGTTCATAGAATTTTGAACTACGTTACACTGAAGACTCCAGGTTGTTCCGTTTGAACTGCGAGGAGAATTCTGCGACCAGAGCGGCAGGATCGAAGGAACAGGATTGGTCGTCACCGATTCACGGCCACGGTCGAGGTCACGACGGCGACAGGTAACGTTCGCCGAACTTTGACCTTCCTCGTAAAAACTCCGAATTACCGGCCCGATGCAGCTGCAACCTATGCAAATGTATCCGGCAGGGACCAGTTAGACGTGATTCGACCAACGATACCGCTAAGAGCTGAAACGATATCGTTTTCGTAAAATTAAACGAAACAGCATGATCATTGAATTAGTTTGTTCGCGAGACGAACAGCATTTCAGACAGGAAGCGATAAAACGAAAGCGAAAGGAGCAGATACAAAGATGGCTCTCGAGGGCTCGTAGCGATGCACAAATCGGCAGATGGTAATGCAATAACGTTACTAAATTTTCTGTCACGGGTTAATACCAAAGCGGTTTAATACGTTAAAACGGGAGAAAAGATAGGGTGGGGGAGTGCGGCAGGTGTACGTTAATTTGACGCTTGCGAATATGAAGTGGCGATACATTCAATCAGCGTGGTCTATGTCACATTTTCCACCGTCGCGTTAAAAAGAGGATAAAAACGTATGTAAATATAATTTAGAAATGCAACGAAAAATGGCGAAACTCGCAGTTAAAGATAGAAATTAAAGCAGGGATATCTAGATACTCGAAAGAAGGTTCCAGTGGTTCCAGTTCTCATGTATATAGTTTTCGCGTGCGAGGTGACGACAACCAGGGTGGCTTATTTTCCTTCCGAAAACGTTCTGTGAAAGTAATGCTCGGAATGCGTGACCTTTCGATCGCGGCGTTGCGTCGGATTTTTCCGTGGACGGATTTAGCGAGCGTAACGGTAGACGGTTCTTTCCCGCGATTAGATATTTGCTTGTCGGGTTGCCGCATTGTCGCGCCGATCATTACGGCCAGCGATACAAAACGCGTGGCACGTGACTCGGTCTGATTAAAATGTTAATCAGCGGGTCCCTCTCTGTGCCTCCCCCCTCTGTGCCTTTTCCTCTCTTTCTCATTCTTGCTCCCTCTTTGTCTAGCGCGCAATTTCTCCCCTGATCTCGCTCCTTCCTTTCTTCTCTGTCGCACGCGCGCAGCCAGTCGCGCCCTCTCGCTCGACCAGTTCCCCTCTCTTATCCGATACCCTTTCAATAACTCGGTCCAGAGTTTCGTCGGTGAATGAGCCGGCCCCGTGGGTCCCGGTGCGCCCATACGCGTCTCCGGTTACCTCTGCGGATTAATTATGGGGTAGATCAAAAGAGCATGCGACCACAAAGCGGGTAATGCAACGTGTGGTTCGTTTTCGATGAGGTACGTCTGCGGTTAAACATCGCACGCGCGCTGCTCTCGCCTCACGAAAACAGTTACCGAGGAACAGGCGGGGTCTCTACAGTGTTTCCTTGATATACATCGACTCACTGTTCACCTACGAGTTTTCAGCGTGGGACATGTTTTTCGAGACAACTGAAGCTCATGGTATCCCGCTTTAGTTTTATCAAAAATTCTGACTGACAGTGCTTGCATATACAACTCTAAGTGTAAATAATTCCAAGCTATAGCTTGAAATGAATCGCTATAGCGAATGAAACAACTAAGCTGTAATGAGGAAATACTGTACCTACACCTTTTCGCTACTGTAGTTCGATCAAACTCGATATGTATTGTTGGACAATGAAAATCTCCGTCAATCGAGTCGCTCTTCCTGTTTTTGACGAACTGAGACACACCCGTTCGCTTCTTTCACTGCTCTTCCGTTTACAATTCTGAGTGCTGATCCGCTACCTCCCCACTCTGCGTCTACTTCTTAAACGAAGATTATCAAAGTCCCGGGACTTTGGCGCGAGCGAGTACCCTTGACTCTTGGGTTATCGGAAGAGGTCAAAAGGTTCTTCGATACGTTGGTAGACTGGAACGAAAAATGGGTAACAACATTTTTATTCCATACGCATTCACGGTATTTACGCTTTGCATCTTCCATTCTATGCATTCTTTCGTCTGATATTGACACCCCTTTACTGCACGCGTCGCAAACGACAAACGGAAATTACTTTCCTTGTTTGCTTGGAAAGAAGATAAATTGGCATAACTTATGCGATGTGAAGTATCGGAATAATGATAATGATAATTTTCAATTTTGCTGTTTCATCCTCCCTTTAAATTCACACAGCAGTACAGATAGTGAGAAATTTGTTCGAATCAGCTATCTGCCCATCGAAAATGCTGTAGAAATTTTTTAGTAAAAGTTTCCTTGTGAGAAAAAGCCTTTACGAAAGCGGGTGCGAACTAGCTGAAACTCTGTTTGGCGATACCGAACAGGATTCCCATTTTGGGATTAAAACGACATATATACATGTTATTTTTACCCGTCATCTATGCAAAACGAAAAGTTCTACAGAGGTATTTAGAATTTTTTCCGTTTCACATGGTAGAACGCTTTCCAACTTTCATCTGGATTTACGTGCACACGTTGGCTACCTATCTCACGTAAGCGCACGATGGACTAAACGCTTAGTTATTTCTCAAAGTAAATCCTAAATCACTCACTTGCACGTCTCACTCGCGTCGAAATAAATCCGTCATGTCCGACTGTCGCGTAAAGTTACCAATACCAATTTTGCATCGTTCTGTTCTCAATACACGCATCTTGCTAAGTTTATACGATTTTTTCACGCGTGTATGGAAGGTACAAACATATAAAAGATACACCTCGATGTTTGTTATTACCGATTGGTTTTATTTCGAGCACGATTAATGAGGCGAGTAAATATCTTTGCAGGAGACTTGTTTAGCACGTTTCGGTTCTCACAAACTTGGATAGTTAGTTCGTAAACTGTTAATACCAGCAATTTCGCCCGTGAGAGCACGGAAGGAATTGCGAAAATGGTCTGCGAATTTCCGTTTGTTCGTTCCCCGGTTATTTGCGTATCGATATTCCGGTAATTTCCGAGGGAGGGTGTAAAAGGCGGTCGGGAGGCGTCGGTGCTCTGCTGGAAATCTCTCGATGGATATTCACCGGGGAGCAAAGGCGAACGCCTCCAGGCGTATTTATGAATTCATGCCGCAGATGCGCATAATGGCGCTGATTCGTGACATTTGATTAGAGCATTGTCGCGACTCACCCCACTGTTACTCCCGCCGTTTTCTACCTCTTCGTAACCGGTGGCACGACAGTGCGGTGGCGTACCGCAATCGCAACCCTTGTACGCGTTTCCTCTTCTCGGTCATTGAGTCGCGCCACCGGTCATTATTTTCCGATTCACCGATCGTGACGATTTCATCGCAACCTTTCGCCTCGAAATCACGCACCACCCATTGCTACCGTTCGCTACCTTTACAATACGATTCGCGTCCCGTTACCACCGAGAATGGGGTGCAGACCGCATGACATCGAGCTATGCGTCGCTGCTTTTTATTCGTTGATGTTCTACGCGTGCAACGATTTCAATTCAACTCGTTCTCGTTCCCTATTTAACCGTTGCTTCGAGATCGTTTCAAAATCGACGACTTCTTGTCTCAACGTTGCATTTTCAGAGCCACACGAAGAAAAGGAAAGTGAAGGCAAGGGAAAAAATGATGGAAAAAAAAGAAAGTGAGTGGAGGTCGTAGAAGTGGCTGATGTTCGGAAGATAGTCACAAGCCTAAAAGGTTGAGGAACCCTGTAGACGTTATCGCAATTCCACGAGGGTCAGATTGTAAAACTAGAACTTAGCAACTGGTTGTTAATACTATTATATCTACTCCGATGCTACGCCATCGAAGTTCAACGGAGACGTTTCCTTCTCTTCGACCACCCCTGTCTTTCTCAAGAGTTATCTCTACATCCATCCATATACCCATCCGTCCATCCATTTAACCATTCACCCGTCCGCCCGTTCATCTATTCTCGCTGCTCTCGCCCTCTCCGTTCCTCTGTCACCGTCTCTCTGTCTTGCGTTATTCGGTGGGTTTCGAGAGAAGCTGAGAAGAGCGTATCCTCGCGTTATGGTCGGGGTAGTCGTATCGCCCGCGGGTTGGTAACGAGGTTACAGACTCATCTCCTACTCGACCGACGACTCGAGCCCTCGGTTCATCAGGCCACAATATTACTAATCAGCGCGAGAATTGGCCCGGGCGGTAAGTGCCCTTCGGATTGCCAATTCACGCTGCCACGCGGAGCGACCGATGCGCTTCGAGTCAGAGTCGAATTCTTGGATCAGCTGCGTTTCGTGACTTTTCTTTTTAGTTCTCAGTTGTCTTCTCAGTGTAAATCCACTAATTTAATGGGGCAGAACAGGGATATGGATACCAGTAGAAATGCTTCTAATTTTCTCTTAACTAGAAGTCTATTTCAATTAATACGTTGATGTCGATCGATTCAGGCTACACGTTCCTCGAACTTGGCAACTATTTAGTAGTTCCGGGAGACCTTAATGAATAGTCACCAAGGGAATCGTTAGGCGTAACTGGAGGTGTATCAATTCCATTCGCCGATCTGATTACGTCCCGCCTAATTATAACGCATCACGACCGTAATTAATAGTAGACTCATGGTTTCAGCGGAACGTCTTGTCTTCTGGATTTCATGTAGAATTCTATGAATGGAATATCGGAAGATCGTGAACAATTTTACATATTAATTTTGCATTTAATAGTATACGATAAGAAAATAAGTTCATTTTTTACTGTCGACTAATTAAGACTCTTTAAAGCAAGAGATGCACGTGGAAAATTGTAGTGCGAAACGATTTCTTCGAAAACAGGTCCCGTCGAAGATTTACAGCGGCTATTCTCTTAGCGCAGGCTCTCGCACCGCCCCTACCTATTGTCCATACTCCTGAACCCGTATCTTTCTTCTAATGCGCGCTTATTAATAATGGTCTGACCACTCCTACCCAACACCTTCGATCTCCACGCATTTATCGCTAAAGTTTCACTCGCCAATGAACTCTCGGTCATTCGCCTCTATTTCTTCATATCGAAAGGTAATAGTTCGACCTTTCTTATCGCTCGGTATAATCAGTTTAAATTAGAAAACTCGTTCTTCAATTGTAGTCAATTGTAAAGAAGGCTAGATAGGTTTACAGTTTCCTCTTCCATGCCGCATTTGAAGGGCATACGACAGTCTCTTCGATTCGAAGCAGCCAACAGCTTGGCTGCTATTTACATGCTCGCGTCGTATCTTGACTACTTGGGACATTATCGGCATCTCGTATTTAGTAGTGCTCATCGTGGAGCTGCTGTAACCAGATAACAAAATGAGTTATGATATTGATAGAATCGATATCGCAGAAGCACATACGATGGTAGCTTTACTTTACTGTTTTTGAGATTAAGCCGATCGTCGTCGATAATTAGAACGCAAAAGAAAAACTTATGCGCCGCAAACCGTTACACATTTTTTTATAGACAGCCTGACATATTATTGCAGTAAAAAAATGAAGTCAGATTACGTCGGTCTAGAGATCTAATTGCCTCTTTAACTGATACTTCGACCAAAAAGGGACCGAATTTTTTCTAATCATCGATGAATTCAAGTTATCAACTTAATAAAGAAAAGAAAAGAATATACGACATACGTAATGATAGGTATCAACGGTTTTTCAAGATTTGCTTCGCATGAAGAAGCAGCAATCTCAATAGGAGAAAGATTGACGAGAGCAAACATTCCGCTGGAGACCAGACACCGTATATGATTCGAAATAAATAAAAGGAGTTGAAAAGGTGAGGAAGATAATGGTCGCGTTGTTCGCAATGAATTCTCTTTGGTGAAATCTGCTCGACTGCCGTAGTCGCTTATTTCGTACGATTATGCTCTCTGAATCTCGCTCGCCAGACAGATTATGGAATCGAAGCTTTTCCTCTCAAGTACATACCCATCGATAGGTATTTTCAATTCATTCTGGTTCATGGGTAAGGGTGAAGCGATCCGAAATAATTCCATAAAACAATTCTATGCAGACTTTGAACAGACTTCTAGCGATGTCTTTTCTATCATTTGCGCATGTGCAAAGGATATTAATCGGCCCTGGGAGAGTCCAGGACTTCTTCCTCTGACATAGGTAGAGCTGTGATCAGCCTTAAATATGAATGACCAAATCGACCAAGCGCAACGCTCGCGTAGTTATAATAGTATGCGAACTAACGCAACAGGGTGTACGGTTGTGTATTAAATTTCGGATAATCCAGAAGGATCGTCCTAGAGCGGGGTAATTAATGTGAGTTGGGGATCCGTCGAGGAAGCGGAACGAGGAAGGAGGGTGAAAGAAGACAAAGAAGAAAGGCAACGAAAGAAGGGACCCTAAGGATTGGTTTTCTCACAGTGAGTCGTAGTCCCGTGGCCGAAAACCGGACATCTGGACATGGGACAGCTGTGTGACCACAGGGTCCTCCGTCCCACCAAACCGAACCAAACCGAGGGAGGCTTTCACGGGGGTGACCGTTCTTTTCCTTGGCCTATGTTCTATGCCCATGCTTATGTTTATGCCTTATAGTTATGCTGGTGCATGTGTATTCAAAATAAGTAACAAAGCAAAGTGGACATGAAGGTATGGACAAACATTGGAACTCTTCTTAATTTCTGTAATAGGCACCTAGTTTATTTTAATCGGAAGGTAACTTCTTCTTTGCGTATTTCCTTATCACAACTTGTAGATACACTTATCTGTTTATTAGCAATTATAAGTATTCATTACTTTTGAGTGGATATTTATTTCCTGGAACTCTACAATTTAGCATTGCCGGTTTCTAGAAAACTGAATATTCACAGCTAACATACCTACTACCTTGATTTATGCGTTCGTTCCTTCAACTTGGAAACGATTCGAGAAGGGGAGAAAATCTAAATACCCGTGAGACCGCATCTTTCGAGACCCAGGAAACATTCAATCCCTGTCGATCGATTTAGTATGCGGATAGCGAACAAAAACTCTTCGATTCCTTTTATACTTTCCTCCTCATCGCAACGTTAATACTTGCCAGTTTCACCCTACATTCTAATCGTAACGCTACCGATCTTCTTTACTTCGTTCACGTCCGATTACTGTTTGCAAGACGAGCTAGAATTAGAAGTTACGACTGCGCGGTGTCGAACCGATACGGAATTGAAGCGAAAAGCACGCTCGTCGACTTCCTCGAAAAGGACGAAAGAAGAATCTGAAATCTGAGACAGGAACACATGCTGCTCGGTAAAGTGGTACTCAGTCCCATCGACACCGGCAGGGTTTCGGTTGTCGGGCTGCGTCAGTCGAGTGCACCCGGTTTCGTTCGCTTTTAACCACGAACGCCTCGCCACTTGTCCACCCACGCGTCACGGCTACCGCAAGGTGTTCCTTTACGATGTCCTGCTCTGTTCACCTTTCCATCGATCCCCGCAAACGTGATCCCAATTCGCTGCACCTCTAACGGATACGTGCCCCCTTCGTCACTCGTCCAGTTTCCCGATTCTATCGAGTGTCCATCACTCGCGCGAACTCCACGCGGGAACGTTCATATCGAGGTGACCAAGGCAAACTGGTATACCGAATTTTGATTAGTGCGTTTCTAACGGTCCGAGGAACGAAGGACCACGCAAACGAGCCAGCGAGAATCAGGAAGTAGGAAGAAAACGAGTTCCCGTGGGTCCCGAACCGGGACGTCCCAAACGCGGTGACTCGTTCGCTTCCCTGATGCGTTTCGTGGGATCGTGCACCTCGAAGGAACTTGATTTCGTAGCACGATCATCGAGAAAACCCGTATTCTCGTCCAGATTTGGTTCCCGGACGAGAGAGCCCGGGAACTCGCACTCCTGACCAGTGCTCTCACCGAGGTCACGAACGGTCCGGTTCCTTCAAGCGGTTTTTCGCGCGGTCGTGTCCTGCTCGACCCCGTAAAACGACGCTTCTGTGATCCGGGAGGGTTCCTGTTACTTCGAGAAGGATTCCGGTTGCTGGGTCAAAATTGTCTCCTGTGTTCGATTTGACTGGCCAGAATAGACGTTAGAAGAAGAGTCGTTAGAGACACGGTGTTCCAGTGCGTGGCAGAAATATGGCAGAGACGATTCCTTTGAATGCGAAGCTGAAGTTAGGAGCACGGTGACTTTGAATGTTCACTAGTGCTTGCTCTTTTAGGAGCTGACAGGACGAACGAGCCAGAGCTAATGTCGCGGAAGAAAACTGAGCAGGATGCGAGTAAAAGGGAGGAAAATGGGATCGAGTCGATCGTGGGAGTGTATCGTTCTCCTATTTAACGTGTCGGTCGAAGGTTCGAGGGTAGAGCCATGACTTGTTCGTATTGGCAGGCCGAATCTCGAGTTGCTGGAGAGCAGCACGTGGGAGAGGCAGGGGATGTTCCGTAGAGGTTCGCGCGACCCGCAAACTTGCGGTTGTCTCGCCACTGGTCACCGCCACTTTGTCCTGGACCCTCCTAAAATGGACACGATGTTTGTTTGTTCCGGTCTCCGTGTCACAACACACCCACTACAGACCGCAGTAGGGTGCTAACTGCTATTATATATACCATTACCTGTGGACCCCCGCTGGAAGCTGCACAGCTACCTCTTACCTTTTGTCGTTGCGCAAGTGGCCTCGCAAAAACAGAGATCGTTACGCTCTTTGATTACCCTTTAAACTTGTCCTTTCTAGAAACGACCGCGTATTTCTTCTACAAATCGGTTTTTCTCTTCCGTTAAGGATTCGCTCTCGTTCACAGTATCACGCAATTTCATCGTTTATTTCCGTTAATCGACACATCTTAAGCTGATTCTGTTACGAAACAAACGTTCAACGAGATCGTGATAAATTATAATTGCATGCGAATGCAATCCTCTAGCTATGGATAGATACGTGGTG
Organism: Calliopsis andreniformis; assembly: GCF_051401765.1. Lineage (NCBI taxonomy): Eukaryota > Metazoa > Arthropoda > Insecta > Hymenoptera > Andrenidae > Calliopsis > Calliopsis andreniformis. The sequence goes on from NC_135064.1 coordinate 27,904,352, forward strand.
CCCAAGATAAAGCGCTCAAGTAAGTAGAACGCTTTGCCTTCTTTTCTATAATAGCGTCTGTATATTATTTGCAATAAAACAAGCGCGCATGTCACTCTTTAGAAGGAGAAAAGAGAATATTCGATGCCCCTTCAAGGTTCCAACAGAGAATTTCATTTCCATCGAGAGGCAGAAAATTTATTAGGTACATGGGTTGGATATGGGAAAATCAGAGAGATTTCTCGTCGTCTCGGCTTTCTACTTCGGTCACCACCCCGATCTTGCGGTGGATTTCGATGTCCGGCTGCGCAAACTTTCAAACGAGACACCTCTCGTGGGATCGTCGAGAGGACCCTCGGACACGGCTCATAAACGTTTTAAACGAAATTCAGGAAATTTAAATTCGAAGAAAGAGGGTCCTGCGGAGACAAGAGACAAAGAGAGAGGGGAGCTGGGGGTTGGTTGTGGTTGCGAGCGAGGAGCGCAACCTGCAGCTAGCTTTTGCTTACACTGCCACCGCTACTGGCTAGGGGGTAGTTGTCTATTTTAATTCCGGACGCAGTGACCGCGCATGGTTGTCGACCCTAGTCTTTCGAATGCACTTTATATGGACGTGCACTGATGCGAAACGGAACGGAGCCGAACTTGAATAAAATTTTGGTAAACCGACTGGTGGGCTGATCGATGATCGTAACCTCGTTTTCGATTTCGACGACTTTCAAACTATCCTGTCTTTGCATTATCGGGCAAAGAGGATTCTATTTATATGGGGTCGGAACAAAAAAGTTCATACAACACATTTCGGATTGAAGAAACTAAGTGAAATTAGATAGAAACAAAATGCACATGATGAATGAAAACTGTGGATAAAAATTGTTCATTATTCCAACGCTTTCCAGGGCAAAACGGATTCGTCCGAGTCACGAAGCGCGATTCCACGGTTCGTGGAATAGTTTAAGACTGTTCTCCGGATAAAATTAATAAAACAATACGCCATTATCGAGCGGTTTCCAAGAAACGGCCGGCAGGAATATCAATCCGACGAATTGCTAGAAATCTTACGGGCTCTGTCGCTCGAACAAATTTCATTTGGTTCTCGATGGCAATCACTGGAGTATTCATGCAAACCGAAAAACCAAATTACACTTTCGGCATCCCAACACCCGTTTCCACTTCGTTATTACTCTTGTTAGTCGAGCTTCTCTACTTGCGACATTCCTTTATCATGAATAGAGATTTCGAAAGTGATCGACGAATTTTTGGGGTATATTCGAAACCAAACGTCGGGAACTTGACTCATCTTTTTTTCAAGCGATCGACCTCGTAACTCATTCCCGCCTGTACCCTCTCGATTCTTATCTAAATCCTTTGCGAGACGAAAAATCGTCGCAGCTACGAAGTATCGTGGGGAATGAGCTGCGATTAGAATGATTTAACGTCGACTGTGAACAAGGAAGACTTTCGAAAACGAGTGAGCGCGTCAAGTTTCACCGAAGAATATGAGTCCGTGGAGGCTGGAGTGAACATTTCTGACGATCGATCAATGACATGATGGTTACGAGCGTTAGATGTTGAGGCGATTTTCTGGAAGCATAAAATTAGATCCGAATTTAAAAAGTGGTTCGATTTACTGGTCACATGGCTTATTTGATTCCAGTCCAGCATAAACAGAGGGATGGAGAACTACAACTTTCAAATTTAATTTGAAATTTGAAATTTGTAATTTGAAATTTGAAATTTGAAATTTGAAATTTGAAATTTGAAATTTGAAATTTGAAATTTGAAATTTGAATTCAAATTTGAATTTTAAATTCAAATTTTTAACGGTTAAATTTTCAAATTTTAACGTTCCAATTTAAAAATTTTATATTTTAAATTTTTGAATTTTTATATCTCTATTACGTTAAAATTCCCTTGATATTCGTATTTTGATATACTGCAACACGAGTATATGAACAGAACTAGAAACATTTTAACAGGAGTATGTCTCTTCTGCTAAGTAAAGTTACTTACGAAATATTGTTCCATGTGACGAATTTTCTCTGGTAATTTTTTTACATGACAGTAACCGATGATCGGGTCTGAAGAGAACTCTCCTGGCCGGTGTACAGATTTCAGCGGCTTTTCTCGTCCCATCGCGTCGCGATTTGGAATCGCGGTCGTCGAGGCGCGACGCTGCTCAACGACGGAAAGCCGGTCGGTGGTGGGGCGCAGAAGGGGGGAGTGGGTGGATGGAGCAACTCGTTACAAAGTACTCGTTCGGCTTTTAATAATGCACTTCCGTGCGCGCTAGGAGATTCCGAACGAGGGCCGATCGCTCGAGAATGGAACCGAATGGTTTTCGTCGTTGGTTCTCTCATCGCCGTAGCAACCGGCGCGTATTCGCCGCGGAGTTGGCATCACGGGGGTTTGAGGTTGCGCCGAGGGGTGAGGCCGAGCATTATGTCAGATCCCGCGGCATCCCGCGCAGAATACGCTACGTTTCGAGTGGCTCGCATCCTTGTCGAGAGGCGACCGACCGAGCTCCGGCAACACTCGCTTCGAACTTGACGCCCCACTGTAAACGAGCCGAGTCGTCGAGCCGTGAAGAAAGCTTCGCTGGAGGGACTGAGATAGACCGACGGAGGCTGGCGTTCGTGCGACGAGGAGGAAGCAAGCCCTGAGACGAGAGAGGAAGCAGGATCGAGAGCACGAGAGTAGAGAGCCGAGCGAAACAGGATCGCAACGGGGGCGGTAGGAGAGAAGGAGAGTGGGAGGGGAGGGCGAGGGGGGTAGGTTAGAGGGGTTGGTCGGGAATCAGGGGCCGCCGCGTCGCGGAGAATCAAGGGCCGAACCTGCTCGTGTTCCACCGCTCTCTCGGCGCGGCGTTTCGTGAACGACGACACATTGATGGAAAGCAACCGACCGAGCCGGATTAATTCTGCCGGATTAGCGGCTTTGCGGCGAATTAGGCACCGTTACCGGCTAATATGATCGTCCAGCCGTGCAACCGTTGCTTCGCGGAGGCAACGGTGCTCGACTCGACGTTTATGTCTCGAGTCACGGGGAGCAACGTACCGATGGGTTGTCGAGACCTTCCGACGCCGTGAACTCGTGGATGTAGGGAAATTTCTAGCGAACCGTCTAACCGAGCGGAATCGAAGCGGCTCATCGATCGCGGGACGCTCGGGTCGAGGGTCGGTTGCAATTAGACCGAGTCGAATCGTCCTGCAAGAGCGTGGTAGGGCCGGGGACCCTCGACTGGGATGTCCGTTCGCTCGGCTCGTCCCACAACGACCCAGAGCAAGAAGCCCCGAGGAAGCCAACTTTTTTCCGACGAGTTTCATGCGTGACATTGCGGAACCTAAACGAGATCCGTCAGAGTTTTTGTCGCTGCCGAGCCGAGCCGAGTCGAACCACGCTCCCGTCCAATTTTCCACTCGATAGTCTGACGGCCCGTAGCGACTTCGTTATCCCGCTGGCTGTGCCTTGCCTTCTGTTTCAACCGCGTATTCGATCCAGTCTTCGAAGTAGACTCTCAACTAACGATAGATGCACTAGAGATCTTCCAAACGTGGGGGTTGCTCGGAGGAAGCGAGCGCGGAATTTGGTGGAAAAGGGAGAAACGAGCCCGAAACGGTGAACTCTATGCAGGAGGGGTGAACGGAGGAAGAAAGACGGAGGAGGTCGTTGGCAAGGGGGAGTCGGGGAAAAGAGAGCTTCGTTTTTCATTTCTTTCCGCGAGCGCGGCGGACAAAGGCCATTGTGGAGGATCCCATTGTGGAGGATTAACGTATGCACGCGTGCACGCACACGCTGCCCGACAATGTTTAGCCTGCGTGGTTCGGCGCTTGTATGCGTGTCGATATAGAACCGTGCGCGACCGATTGCTAGCTCGCCCACCGTGTCACCGAGGATTCCGAGCTGACCCACGGGTGACGCGTTGCATATTTATACGAGGAAGCGATCGGTGTCGTTCCTTCGACCAAGACGTTACTTTTCTTCGACTGATTTGTTCAAGGGCTTCGCTCGGAGCCGAAGCTTCGAGAAGAGGAACGGGGACTCTGCACGAGCTTTGTTTTTTCTGGGTGCAAGATGTTTTGTATAATGCTTGAAATCAAAGTTTGTCGGTGCTCTGTCTCTGAAGTTTTCAAATTTTTAAATATTCAAATAGTAAAAAGTTGTAATGTTAAAATTCGTCAGGTATCCAATTTTCATATGCTGCAATATGTCTAACAACATATTTTGACGTTGCTCCGTCGCCGAAGTTTACGCTCATTAGCGACGCCCTTTTGCTCGTAGGATCCTCTGTACTTTGAGGCGTATATACTTGGAGATACATACCTTCATCAATCGCTCATCTTCCGATGATCAAATATTCCTTTCCATCTTATGCGTGTATTCGCCTCGTAAACTGTGATCGTTAAAAGTAGCGACAAAGAGTAGGCAATACGTACATACGTCTACTTAAAACCAATTAACCTCTAGCGATTCTAATCTAAAAACTATAGTGGATGTTAATAGTCATGTTGGATGACTAGCCTCTCTTAGTATGACTCACAAAAGGTTAATATGATGAGCAGTACCTATTATTGAGACGTCCAAAACAAGAACCAGTGTTGTATTCACTTTTTAGTCAGTCCAAGATTAAGAGCTGCAATCGTTTTTGAAATTGTAGTACTCATAATGAGATAGGTAGGACTTTAATTAAAATAACACACGACAGTCGTCTCTTTATTCCACCGAGAGATCACGCTGAAGATTCGACGCGTACGATCGCATGCGATCAGATGGAACGAATCTCGTTCGTCCAATTTTGTGGCAAGCATCCATCCTATGCGTGGTAGCATGCTATCGTTCGAAGGATGCTTGGTTGAGTCGCGGAACGGAGCAACGTTACTCGGCGGCCACTGACGGACGGACAGACGGACAGGAGTGGAAGATGCAGTACAGCGTGGTACGGCGTATGCCATATGGCTAATGGCTTCCGCGTTGCTAAGCATCATTGATAGCAGCGACGGTACGGTGTCAAGGATCGCATTCGTGGCCCTCGTTACCGCACGGCACTCTGTTCGAGAGGCCCGCTCGATGCGGTTACATACGAATCGATATTCCAGAAGATTTTTCGTTCCTGAGGTCAACTTCTTTGCACCAGTGCCTAGGAACATGCCCCTAGATATTGTACGTACAAGAACACAAAGCTAAGAATACATATATATTCATCGATATGTGTTGGCATTTTATTTATAATCGTTAAAATGCCAATATTGACAGAGAATGTACAGAAGAGTTCTTATAGGTACCACTGAAGAATTGTTCTTGAGAGTCGAATTTCCAAACGTACAGACTAGTGAGAATATTTTCAAAGATTAACTCTCATAAACGACTAGGTATAAGTGGACACACAATTTGAGAAAGCTTTGAAATATCTCGAGAAAGGGACACGCAGTGTCTTTCAGCCTTTACAAAGGCAACAATAAAACGAGAATTCTTGGTTTACTTGAAACTCGGTTGCGCGTTAAGAGAAAGGGAGATGCAAGAGGGGTGTCAGGAGAGGTAGGAAAAGCAGAAGGAGAAGGAGAGATTAATCCTCTGGCATTAATCCGCGTTTCAATTAATTATCCCGCTATGACGCGAGGGCTTGGCTTCCCCTAATTAGGCGTGTCCGCCAGTCTCGCGCGCTCCAGTGTCGAAACCTTGCACCGTTTTCGTGTTCGTCGTAGTTGCTTCTCGTCGGCGTGTTCCACGACGGTGTAGGCAGCTCGCCAATTTGCTAACGCGAAACCACCGAGCGAGAAACCCGTATTTATAACGGTAAAGTTACAGAACTCCTCGGAATGTGAGCGTCTTCGAGGCGCAAATGCGTGCCTACAACCGCTATCTATCGAACGTGCACCGAACGATGCCTGGCATCTCCGTGCTATGAGAAAAGCGGCTCGAAAATTTCTGGGACGATCGATTCGTGAAAACAGTGGGAACGATGATGAATGGCTCTCCAGGAATTTCGCAGACAGTGGTATGCGATCTGGGATAATCGAGGGGTTCATAATTTAAAATCAAAGCGAATCGAGCGAAAACTGAAAAGGGCTGATATACATCCGACAAATTGGAGCAAACGGTGAGTCTGATCGCAGGCGAAATTTTCAGTGGGAGGCACCTTTTCTGCGGTACGCGTCGGCGCTTGAGAAAATATCGCGCAGCAAAGCGTAGCGTATTTATGGTAATCCAGTCGATGCGTTTTATCGACAATAGCGGGACGATACCGCAAGTATTAAAAGCCTCCTCTCTGTCAACCCTTTCTTCGAGCCCTCGGTCTCGGGGGATGCACCCTATCATCGGTACACTTTCTGTCCTTCCCGAGGGAGACAATGATGCCCCGTTCCTGTGCTCCCTCGGCGCTCCCAACTCGCTCCTTCATCCACCTCTCCGCTACCCTCGCCGCTCTTGGATCTCAATCGCTCGCAAAAAATCTCATTTATCCATTGTGCGTCGCGTTACCCGTCGCGCGAGAACAGAAAGTAGTGGAGAGAAGAATTCAGAGAAGGAGAGGGCCAGTGGAGAAGAAAAAAGAGAAGAGAGGGCTACCTGTCCTTGTGCTTGCATCAACATCCGCAGCTATTCTTTGTCAGTCATATTGGCTCGTGCGGCTTTAGCTGCTCTTCGATGTCGTAAGACGTGTTTATTAAGGTATCGCCTTTCGTCCTTTGTTTCCCTCGGATCTGTACCTCGGGGTCCAAGGTCGAGGGATCCCGCGGGACAAAATGACTCGCGTGCGCCTAACTTTTCGAGAGGGAACACTGTGGGATCTGGCAAAAAAACTTCAATTCAATCTTCCTGGTCCTTCTACTCCTGCTCATGCGTTCATCTCGAATTGGGAATTTTCCGAAAACGTAAACGAGCGTTATACATTGCAGCGAGGATACGATAATAAAGGGCACTACGTTCATCGTGTAAATAATAAGTGAGTATTGTCGACGTCACGGTACGTGATTTTCTCGTGTACGATCTGTACGCATCAGACGAAAAGAGTGAGCGCATTAAGAAGAGAGGGAACAGGGCACGCGGATAAGGCTTGAGAGGCCAGAGAAAGAGAGAGAGAGAAAGAGAGAGAGAAAGAAAGAAAGGAGGGGGCGAGGTGGCAAGGTGGCAGCAGCAGGTGGGGGAGTTTTGGCACGGGGTGCGAGTTTCGAAATCACTCGGTCGTAGTAGGCCGACTCTCTGCGCGCGGTTGGGCCGAGAGAGCCGCAGGGATGCGAATGAACAGATTAAGGGATGATCCTTTACCGCGGGAGGGTGCCCTGTCGGCGCCGCTAACAGGATTGACGATTAACGTGTGGGTGGTTAGTATGCAACCGTTTTCACCATTCCCATTCACCGGGGAGAAAATCCTCGCGGGATGGGAAACCGCCGATGCCGATGGTCCGTGAATATTTAACGACGTCTGTCTCGTCTTGCATCTCTCGAAAAAGAAATCGCGAGCAGCTAAACATCGCATCTCTAGCGCTTCATCTTAATTCAGTACGTTATCCATTTATCTTCTCGGTATTTCACTCCATCATACTTGAAGATGGAGTCGTTGGCAAAAGTTGTTCGAAGGAAGTCGCTCAGTGATGCACGTAGATTCCTTTCCCGGCGTTGTCACGGTTACGAGCGATTTTCGCTAGCCCTCAGGGTACGCAGTTGATTAATGCTTATGTAATTCATTGGGCAAGACGTTAAAGGCATAATCTCGGTGGTCCGACTGGCCCCTGTTGATCCGTTACCGTGAACAGGTATACGAAGAGGGCCATCATTCGAGTTAACGGGCGGTTTTTGTTTCTCACGAGGAGCAAAGGGTGCGCTACCTATTGTTTGCACCTAGCACGAAGTAATTACCTTTCAGAATCTCGTCTTGGCTACTTTTATCGTCGACATCGTCACCGTGCTGCTATGTATTCTTGTCCGCTCGAACGACTCAGGGGGAACCTTTGTTTCTTTTTTCCTCTCTTTTTTCCCCAGCCCTCCTCACTATCCGTTGCATTTCTTCTTAAACAAAGTACGCGTAAATTCTTGTATACGATACTCAGCTACTATTTTGCGTTTCCTCCGGGGATCGTTATGATCATGACTTTGTTACGTGTAGGTTGTGAGTCACAAATGTTAGGAAGAGAGTTATCTACAGTAAATTGAGGAAGTGCATGGACGGAGTCAGGTTGCAAGTTAGAAATGTGATCTAGCGAAATGAAAAGTAATTTTAAGCGTATACTAGAGTTGCACACATTTTATAGTATGACAATAAGTAGTAATAGCAGTGAAAAACTTACTAGTTAGGTAATATTTCGTTGACGAAAAATACATGCTCCCATTTTTGATGGTAATCACGAAAGGAAAAGCTCGGGGCTGGGAGGTTGGCGAGACACGGAAAACGAACAGGGATAGAGGCAGAAGTGCGGGAGCTGCAGGGAATGGAGAAGCGAGTACGGGTCACGGTAGCGGATTTTCGGTGTGGAAGGTCATCGTATTGCCGGCTCTTCCTTTGAGAGTGGCGCACGTTAATCAGTCGACTCGGAAAGGAGCCTCGGAGGATTAATTAAGCCGTAATTACTGGACAGCCTCTCTAGTCCGCTAATGGGCAACCTGATATCCGTGAAAGGCCGCGTAACGCCGCGTGAATAGGCCCCCGAATTGCTGACCGTCAGTCTCTCCGATGATTATCGAATCTGACTCGATGCATCGCCTGTGTACCTACGTCTCTGTAGCTCGATGCTCGCTCCCCTCAGATTCGAAGCTACGGAATGCGACGTGCTCTCCTACGCGAGAAAACGTGATTTTTGAGACGACGAATTCCTGATTTACTCGGTGGTACAGTCGAACCCTTATTCGACTTAACTCTTTGGATGGTTCGGTCGCGTAGTGGGGTGCTGGTCGATCGGTGGCGGGGTGGTGGGCCGGTTTCTCTCGACAGTGGATCCCCTTTGTCGACGTCAACTCGCGTGCTCGAGAAAACGTACAGGTGAACAGGTAGATGACAAACAACTGTATCCGCTTACCGTTTTCCACGCGAGGGGCTTCCCCTGGCGAACCAACTGTGCCTAGTTAAAAGATTCATGGACCAGAAAAACAGTCGTTCGCCCTCTCGCTCGGGGAACCAACGGCAAAGGAGGGTGCCTCTAGCCCCGTTATCGACGTTGCTGCTAATTACGTCGCCGAGTGGCTTTTAACGCCGCCAACTATCCGCCAAAGTCAGCCTCTTTGCAGAAGCCGCTGAGCGAGGAGCTACCGGAGTACACGAAGAAACGTCCATCGACGGAAACGACCCCTCTTTCCCCTCGACGGCCGGTAAAATTGGGAAGTCTAGCGAAAAAAGCGTAATCTGTTGAATGTAGTTCTGTGAAAGCTTTTTGAACGTTTCACGAGCGAGGAGGTAAAAATATGAAACTACCTCTCGGCCCCGCAACTCTTTCCAGATTCGTCGTAAACTGATCGGTGATAGGCACGATATCGCGTGGTGCTCTCAAATTTCAAGTTCGAGCGACTTTCTAAAGCGCGTAACCAGGGAATGGGTTTTTAATCAGGGTATTCCGGACAATAGATCTCCCCGGGGGACTGCCGCCACCCTCGTGGTGCAGTACCTTTCTTTGCCGTCCCCCACGTAGGTGCTTTCGATCACCCTTCCTCGGCGATACGTTTTCATCCTCGAGTACATCGTATGTCATTAGTACGTGGTACTTCCTTTCCGCGCAATTAATTCGTCGTATCGTTATCACTTCCCACCACTCTTGGATTTTCTTCTTTCCCTGATTCTGGAACTAGATATTGAACATGGTTTACGTTCCATGCTGGAGCAATACATGATTAAGTCTCTATCGTAATTAAGTAGGTATACTTTAAACTGAACAGAAGAGCGCGAAAGTAGTTGGGTCGTTGGTATCGTGATCGAAAATGGCGATGAATCATGGGTATCGTTATCGCACTGGCGGCGACAAATTTACGGAAGCGACGTTCGTGGTAGAGAGTTAAAACGCCAACAATCGGTAGCAGCCATATGTTAGGTGGGCAACATTGACGCGTGTACACGCGCGATCGAGGGGAAACGTTCCTCGTTTCCTTTTGTGTTGTCGATGTCAATGCGCGACAACGTATTCTCCCGTACCCACGATTTTTAAAAGAATCGCTGCAACCGTTGTCATACTTCCGCTCCGAATGAAAGACAATGAGGTAACCCTCTGTTTCGTCCTCGTGATCGCTGATAGCACCGCAATCTAGATCGAGTAACATTCGTTGGATAATTTGGGAATCGATTCAAAGCTAATATCGCAGATACTATAACAGTAGAAGAGAACAGCAAAGTGTTTTGCTTCTTGTACTACAAGTAATCGCTTAAACGGAAGTTAGAAAAGGTAGTCGCGCAATCTTGACTCTCGACATCTGCGACTGACACTCTTTAGTCGATCGATGTGAGAAAGCGGGTTTTCCGTGAAATTTTGCAATTCGTTGAGCTCGTAGGGTTTCAAAATCGAGCGAGCTGTCAATAAAGCTGTTTACACACGAGAAAATTTCACGGGAGATTAATGAAACGACAGAAAAGCTTGGCGAGCCTTTAAACGGTCAGTCGATGTTTGCCGCGAAACCATTAGCGCCCCACCTGCGCTGCGTTCCATACTACGGATCGCTTTTCCTCCTTTCTTTCTTCTGATGGAATTACGAAACTCTACCCCTGCTTGGGATCGTTAACGATTCTACTAGCATTGTTCGTCCAGGGTCGTTCGACGGTTATGAATAGGATTCAGGCAACGTCTCCACTTTCGGAAAGCGATCCTCTGTAAATCGTTGCTCGACCAGTTTGAGAAATTGTTCGCGCCCGATCCTTGCGAAACAGCGACTGTGCGAAAGGATCCTATGGCTTCCGCTTAATCGATGCGCGTGTTGTTTGCTTAATACAGTCCTTTTTTGTAACCTGGTCATGTGAATCGCTTAAGATCGCTTTGAGTCGCTTATTTTTGGAGGTGATGCATTTCTCTGCAGCTATTCTGAAAATGTACAAAGTTGAAATTTGTGTAAATACATTTTTAAGGCGTTCGAGGCTGATCAGTTTGACACGTTCAAGACGAAGGAGGCTAAGGAGGTGAAAAACGGGGGACTCTAAGGCTCTAGCGTTCGACGGGGTTGTCGTTCGTCTGCAAAGGAGGCCGACACAAAGCCTACGACCATAAATAATTAGAGGACAGTTGGCGATTTGAATTTTCGCGTGAGACCGGCCACCGAGAAGGTTGACCCTCGAAAAACCATTAATTTATCGTAAACTCGAATGTCGAGGAGACGTCGGTGCGAGGGGACCGTCCTCGGGAATGTCCCTCTCGCAATCTTGACCCCGGATAATCGTGGGACAGGTGATCCCGTACCGGCCAACTGACCAGTCCGTCCGTCCGACCGATTTGCGAGCCGAAGTCTCGATCTTCCCCTATGCAAATGCTTCACTCCCTTGTCGGAGGGGTTTCTCCCATCGGAAGGGAATCGTTTGATATATTGCTTGATCCTGGAGAAACAGAGAAGGAAAGGCACGATTTCGCGCATCAATTTCCAAACGTTTCGGAAAAACTTTCCATTCCCTCAGGTTACTCTCCTATGCCTTTCGTGTCATCTGTAAGAATTTCTCAAGGGGCGAAATATGTCAAGAAAGGTGCGCATTAGGTCGACTATACCGTTAGAATCTGAACTTGACGTCAATTTTACGGGTAAGTTCATCGAGGTATCATCGATTACCATATCTGTCTAATCCATGTTGGTATAAAGTGCTTGACACAGTGTCGTCGCAGGTATTCAAAATGCCTATTCTTCTTTCCATTAACTCGTCTCCTTTTTTCCTCTCTTTGCGTTTCCCTTTGACGCGTTCACGTAAAGATCGTCCAGAGAGAAGACACGAGGTAGTCCGTTCGCTCCCTCGGTCGGCTACCCTTCGCGGGGTAGTTACTTTGGTCGACGATAAAGCGAAGAGGCAATAAAGGAGGAAGCGTTATTAGGGCTTGGTCCTTCGGTCGAGGAAGCTCGGTCGACCCGAGTCGACGACCACCGCGACAAGGGGTTGAACCGTTGAACCTCTGGAGACAAATCTCCTACCGGGACGATTCCATTCTTTCTCCGGTTTCCTCTTTTTTCCACTTCCCTTTCCTATCGACTCACGCCATCCCTCGCCCTCTTCCTCCCTCCCGCTTTCCCTCTTTCTCACCCTCTGCGGTCTTGGGCTGGCGAAGTTCGCGACGGTTCATAAATAAATTAATTAAGCGGTAGTCGAGTAACAGATAATGTTAAAATAATACGCCAGCGGGACAATGAAGATCGCCTTCGGGTCCTCTTTGGATGGGAACGGGAGGACGTATATACCTTGTAGCGGTTCTTAAACTCGCTCCTGCCGGAGTTAATTTCGCGGCATTAACAGTCGAAAGAGTGCGAACAAAAGGGCTCGGAGGGTAGAGAAGACAGATAAGGGAAGAAAGGAGGCAACGCAGGAAATATGAACACACTCATAATGTAGCCAGCCTCCGCCGCCACCACCACCACCTCCACCACCACCACCACCGCGACCAGTGCCACTGCCGTTCCCACCACCATTGCCGCGATCGTAACCACTGCTCCAAGCGAACAGTGATTCTCCCCTTTGCCGCACACTTGCGTTCCACTCTTCGGTGCTTGCTCTACCTGTTCTCGCTTCCTGCTTCCTGCTTCCATTTCCGCTCCCCTATTTTTTAATCCGGTTTTCAAACCGAACCTAATCTACCTGTAAGATCTTTGACGATTCAAACGTTACCACCGTCGATTACGTCCGTTGCAAATTGACTTCGTTCCAGTTCTAAAGTAACGCATTACTATTCGTCTAGTTGTCGCTGGATGAGAACCCCGTATGAGAGAAAAAATCGTGTCGCTGATGTCGATACAAAGAGAACGATTTAACGTCGAGCCGATAATAACTTGGAACCAGTCAAAGATTCAGGAGAATTTCGAGACAGATATTTCCGGATCGTTGACCGGCATCGTTATCCTTCCCTTTATGGCCAACTGTAATTCAAAGTATTTCAAAGTTTCGCATTTATCGTCGCGCAAACGTCCTCGATAGCTATCGTCGTATCGAGTCCTCCCTCGCTGTCCTGCTTTCGCGAGTCTGAACATTGCTTCGCGTCAACCATCTCGACGATCTTTGCGATTAACGACTCCGTTTGTCTCAGTTTGTCTTGACTTTCGAAAGACGTTGTCTTGATTTAGTTCGTGGCACAGTGCTGGACAAAGATGAGAAGCATGTCCGACACGTGCGCAAGCCACCGCGTATGTATCTATTTTTGACAATTTTTAGTGCATTGTTCACTCGTTCCACGATGGACTCGAAAGTCAAAGGACTCGTAGGTCAAAGGCATCGCGCTGGAGGACGCGCAACGAGTCTCGAAACGCATATTCGACGAAGATCGAGTGCAGGAGGCAGCGGTGGTCGAGGCGCGTTACGGCGGACGCAATGATTCCGATAAATCATCTCGAGAGCGGCGTTAACGCTGGCTGGCACTTTAAAAGCATCGCGCGTGTCAGGTTGAAACGCGAAGAAGGCCTGTGCGCGTCGCGGGCGTTTTAAGGGCGAACAGGAGAAGGGGGAGCACCGACGGGGGGCAAGAGAAAGAAGAACGAGGGGGCAGGGGACGGGAGGCCGGTGGTTTTAGCGGCGGAGAGAGCCAGGCCAGGAGCCAGGAGGGAGGGAAGCGAAGCGAGGGGGCTCGCTACGTTTTCGACGTACAAAAAGTAATTATGGGATGGTTTCCGGTAATCATATCTAGAGCGCATTGAACGAGCGCATTGTTCGACCACCCCTTCACCGATATGCACTTGTACGCGGCGCCACCCACCCCCCCCAACCCCTCCAACCACCCCTTCCCCTTGTTCACCCGTCCCTACCCCGTCCACGTTACTAGGTTTACCACCCTCGACTCCTCTTCGCGTTATGTACGCCACAGATTCACCGACCATCCTGTAGGCCCGACACGACCATTAGGCCTCTTCGCTTTCTCTTTCTGTCTCCCTGCTGAGCGCTCGCTCTCGCGCCCCCTCACCTACCGACAGTCGAGGACGGCTACACTCGCTCTTACGCGCCGCGGTTGCTTCTTTACAATTAGCGTTCCCGGCATCCCACACTGGATCTTCCACAACTGCTCTGATTTCCACGACTTACGCGAAATTATTTAACGCGTGCCGTGTAATTTCTTTGCTAGCTACTATTTTACTAGGCATTAAGTTTCAAAGTTACGACACAGAACAGAAGAAACTATAATTGAAGGTGAAACAGGGAAAACGTGGATATTTCGTCGAATAACGGTATCGTGCCGCGTGTTTGATTGTGAAGCACTGATAATAAAAATATTGCATTGAGTGTATCAACTTGGAAGCAGAGTCTACACAAACAAGTGACGATATGAATATGGTATTTGTAAATAAGATCAGCAAACGATGCAAAATACGTGTATGTTAATGGCAGAGGAACTTATAAGCGTTTATGCATCAGTTTACATACATATGTAGTTTTAAGACAGTTAAACATGCTCCTACTTTAATATAGAAAAATAATGTTAAACACAAATCTATTACCACTGAAAGTAGAGAATACGATAAACTATATTTTAAGTAGATACCAAATATTTAAGTAATACACATTATAACTTGCGTTTAACCATGCTTACTGATCGACGCTGTTCAACGTGTGCTAATGCATTCAATTGCTAGGGGAGACGAAAAGAGGTAAAGAGGAAAAGGGATGGAAAGCGGAGGATATATGGAAAAGTGGTAGGACACGAAAAGTTAAAAGGGGAAAAATACAGAGGCACAGAGGTGCAGGGCTACGACCCAACTGACCCTGCGTTCTCGGCCCGGTCGTCTTCGGGGCTGTCGGTCTACCCTACTCCGCGGGCACCCTTACCCTCACCCTTAGCCTCGGGGGTGGATGGAAGCAGGCCGGCCCATTTTTCGCGCCCCACTTGACTCCTCGTCCCCATTGGTTGCCGCCCTCTCGCCCCGTGACCTCTCATCCTTCCTCGTTTCCCAGCTAGCCTCGTCTTCCACCTAGGATGTTCGTTCGTAAAAGTATCCAAGGAAACCGAAGAAAATCCGTGAAAGACGAGCAACGACGCTCTTATCGCTTTAGCACCATTTTCTACCGAGACGATCGCTCGCCACGGTCGATGGAATTGTTTGCCTTTCGACCGGGGCGAGTCTCGTGCTTTTTCAACCAACTATCCGATTTGCGACAATTGGATGGTTGTCTCTCTCTAACGATCGTCAGACATCTGACAAATACGTTGATTCGATTTTAGTCCCAGGTAAAATGATTTGAATGATAAGGAAGATTTGTGAAACATGCGTTCAATATCGTTTGCTGTCGAACGCTATAAGAAGAAAAAAATGTGTTTGAGAGAAACGGAGGGGATTCTAAGAGGAATTTTCTGGACATACTACTGATACTCAATATGTAGTAAGTAGCAGTTTCAGATTGAGTTATTTGACGTTATCGTACGAGAAATCTTACGCATGGCTTTCCTTTTTTTCAATAGAACATTCCACTGATTTGTACGTTCCGTGTTAATTAAGGGCACAGATTGACGTATGACGTGATGACAAAGCCATGCGTTTTTTAATGCGTTTCATTCGGCGCTGCGGTTTGCCGTGAACGCGGGAAAGAGCGGCGAAACCTATTGCAGCGTGCGCTCGTTAAAGAGTGCTTTTACCCAGATGGAGCGAAGTGGACAAAGGCTTGGGTAATTCGGCTCGTGTACGAAACTGGTTCGATTTCGACGGGTATCAAAAAATCGGTACAGTCGGTAACCCTGAACGAAAGAAGGGTACGAAACGAGAGACGGAGGATCTCGCGTTTGACCGTGGCAGGAACAGGGAGGGAAGGATCGGCGCCGCGGGAGGGAAGAAGAGAGAGCGCGGGAGAGCGAGCGGGGAGAAAGGGAAGCAGAAGGAAGGCTCGGTGAGGAAGAAAAGGAGAGAGGGAGCGCGAGAAGGAGCGTGGACGTGCAGGAGGGAGAGAGAGAGAGAGATCGTAGGCCGTTCGGTGGCGACGGTGAAGTGGACGCGGAAGGACGCTCGTCTAGGCGGCAGCAGGCCGGAGAGGGGTCGGAGGGCGCGAGGGTAGGGCAGGTCCACAGCCAATGAGAGGCGCATCGGGGCGCGCCCGGGACTCGACCCCACCTTCGGTAGTCATGGCAACTGGCGAAACCCGCGAGGACCCCGCGAGAGAGTTCGAGCTGGTGGGGAGCAGGTCGGTGTCAGGGGTCGTCTTAGTCGGCAGTCGGTCTCTGGTCGGCCCCAAGTATAGTCGGATCGAGGCGGTAGTCGAATATCACCTCTCTTCTCCTCCTCCTGCTTGTGCCGGCACGAGCGCGCTCGAGAAGCATAGAAGCACGCGCAGCTTATCGACTGGGCCGCGCGCGCGCGCGCGCTCTCCTCTCTTCTCTCTCTCTCTCTCTCTCTCTCTGTCTCTCTGTCTCTCTGTCTATCTTCGTTCCTCTCTTCTTCTCCCTCCCGTCCACCCTTCTCTCTCTCTCTCTCTCTCTCTCTCTCTCTCACCCTCTCTGCTCTCTGCCCTCTTAATACCTCCCTCTCACTCACTCCTCACCGTCCTCCTCCCCCTCATTCCTCCCAACTTGTCCTCTCTGTCGCATTCTCTGAGCTCTCTGCCTTCCTCGACCTCTTCGCCCGCCTGCCAGTCCGTGTTTCCCTCTGCCCCCACTTTCTCCCACCTACCCTCCCTCCCTTCTCTCTCTCGCAGTCCACCCTCCAGTGTGCGAGCGCTCACACCCTCTCCGCCCTGTGTCTCGGTGGCTCGCGCCACCGCGCATCCACCCAGCGTCGATACACTACGACATCGCGGATACAACGCCGCGGGAATACGCGACGATCTACCGCGTGCGCGCGATCGTGATCACGATCTCGATCTCGGTTTCGATCTCGTGCTCGATCTCTCGTCGAGTTGTTCGGCCCGAGTGTTGAGTGGTGTCAAAGCTGCGTTTCACCGTTTCCTTCCGGGATATCGGTCTCGTGAGAGTGAAGTGCGGGAACAGCAAGAGTCAACGTGATTGCCGCGAGTTTTGGTTCGACCGGGCGTGGGACCGCGTGCACACTGACCAGTTGAAACGTTGCTTCGTCGCGGTCGAATCGTTGATCGATCGAGGAGCGCGCGAGCATTTAGCGAGTTTGCGTCTCCTACCTTAAACGAACGGACCGTTTCTCTTCCGCGGGCCTTGCGAATCGAACGTTGCAACGTCACAGGACTCGGAGGACACCCTTCGAAGGAATTGAGAGAAGACCATCGGTAGTGGGTTTATCGCGCCTGACGCGCGGCGAACAACAATGCTGCTTGAGTCGCGAATTTCGAGGTTGCGCGAACTCGGCGCAGTGCGCGAGTGAGTGAGCAAAAGTGCCGCGAGGGTTACGTTGGACGGTGATCGAGTTGGTGCGCGCGAACGAGTGGGCAACAGGAGAGAGGACCGCTGTCGATCTCAGTGGTCTTAGCGAGAACGACGGAGAAAAGGAGGAAGAAACGAGGGAACCCTGATTTCGGACGGCGAGGCAAGGACAGCACGCAAGAGGGGGAAGCGTCGAGTGGCGTGTCGCGGTGAGCAGGAACAAGGAAGACACCGTCGAGGAAGAACGGCAGCGAAGACAGCAGGGCTACCGCATCGGGGAGGTCGGTGGTCCCGTCCGCGAAGAGGAAGCCGTCAGGGTGGTTCGAGGCGGGTCAGGAGGCGCTGACGCCCTGGCGACTGCCGGGGTGGTTTACCCGGCCGCGACAGCGACGTTGTTCCCTGGCCGGGTGTCGACTGGACACCACCACCCCGAGTTCACCACCACGTTGGAGGTGGGGTTCCCGGCGCGCGGCACCACCGCCTCCATGGCGTTGGTAGCCGCGCCGCCCTCGTGGCCCTCGCGGGACCCCGGGGCCAGCCTGGCCGCGACCGGCGCCGCGGCGGCCGCCGCCGCAGCAGCTGCGGGCGCCGCGGCCGCCGCCGCCTCTGCCGCGGGTCCGGGCCCGATCCAGATCGCTCCGCCGCCCCCGATGCCCCCGACCCACCTGACGCCCTCCGCCACGCCGGAGGACATCACCTGCCTCGTGCCCACTGGAGCGGTCCTCACGCCCAGGGACCCCCTGCCGCCGAGCACCACCCCCGGAAGCCAGGCCAACAGCTCGCAGTCCGGCAGCTCGCAAACCGACAAATCCCCGAACATCGAGTGCGTCGTCTGCGGGGACAAGAGCAGCGGCAAACACTATGGACAGTTCACCTGCGAGGGTAAGTCCTCATCCCCGTGACCACGTTAACGCGAGGCCTTCGCGACGCGGGGGACGAGCGCGCGAAACAAAGCGGGAGGACGAGAGAACGGATTGAGTGGAGAGCGTCCCGTGTTCGGCACGACGTGGCTGCCGCGCGCGGTGCCTACAAAAAAACAAAGCTTCTCCATTAATAACACGGTGGGGTGTTCCTCGGGCGCTTACGCGTCTGTTACGAGCCTAATAACGATGTAATGGGGCCGAGGAAATGCGCCGGGCGAAACGAGGACAGAGTCCGAAGGGGAGAGCAAGCGAGAGAAGAGGGAGAAGTCGGAGGGAACAGTTTATTTGCTTCTTTGTCGGTCTTTCCGAACTTCATTCCGAAACGCGAGAGGTGGAAGTCGATTTTTGATGTCGAGCCTTCTTCGGCTCTTTGCGTCCTTCCTGTGTAACGCGCGATCTGACGATTTCATTCTTCTCAGCAATATTATGCTCTTGTCGCAGTATTTACGCGCTCGAGTTGACGGAAAGATTTGGTTGCAAAGTCCAAGCTCGATCGGGAAAAACACGATTGTCCCTTCGAGCGCAGGCTTATCGCTGATTACGGGGACGTGGCGACGTCGTTATCGTCCTCGTTTCTCGTCAGCGAGAAGAAGCGACGCGGTACGACATAACGAAGAAAAATGTCGCGGCTGTACTGCGCGAACGGATAGACGGGGGTTAATTGAAATCTATAGCATTCCCTCGGAAATCAGGAGTTATACATCCTCCCACGGGCCTAGCTTCGAATAGGCTTCTCCTTCCCTCTTCGACCCCTCTTCGACCCCTCTTCTTCCGTATTAGCCCGAATTACGTCTTATTGATACCAGATTGCCAGTGGTAATTTATTTCTTGCGAGTGATTTAGCGCATCCGAACGTCTTGATTAACGACGCGCTCGTTCCCTACCATTTTTTCTTTCTCCGAACTACGAGTAGGAAGATAGTAGCATTCCGTCGCATCGGCGCTGCGATCTAAACTCGTCCCTCTCGATCTCGGTTTCGATGCTTATCCACGACCCTCGCTTTGTTTACTAAATCGTTACGTGAACGGTGGAACAAGTGTGGGACACCTGGCCTCGATGAAATGGGTAGCTCATGCGACACCGAAGTGCGAGCACAACCCTTTGCAGCCCAACGAAACCTTGACGCCTCGTTGAGTTTTTAGATGACAGGTAACACGTTCTCTCCCCCTCTCTCGTACGCTATCCCCTATCTCTAATACCATATGCGTCGACTTTAGGCATTACGCTTTACAACAGTTGTTTGTATCAATTACGAGAATGTAACAGCAATCTTTCGAAAAAATTGGTGATGCAGCGAAGGAACAAAAAGAGTGCCGCCAATGCTTCCTCTCTTTCTTCCGATCTATTCACAAGTATCAGATTATGTGCACCGCGATTCCTTCTGGTGCACGTAACAACTCCGGATATTTTTGCACTGTGTTGGGTCGCCTTCGTTCTCTGACTACCGAACTCTCATTAAAATTCATGAGGACTTTTCTCTCCCTCTCTCTCAATGACTTGCCGTCTCCCTCTTGAAAGCTGTACTAGTTCGCGCTTTCGTATGCTATACAGACGGACATGCGGACGCGAATACTGTATTGGTTGCGCGTGTACAACACATTTACATCGTCGATTGTCGTCAGACTAATCGCGTCAAATATTTAGAGTCACTTTTGAAACGACGCGACGTCTATCCTTTAGAAAATATCGTTCAGACGAGGCTTCGAGGAACTTAGTCATAACAGTCGGTGTGTCAATCGTCTAATCGTGATAAGTAACATTCAGACATAGTTTTTGGAGAATTCAAGATCTCGAATCTACTCATTGTTAACGTCAGGAACAGAGAAGTAACGTTGAAAATTGCACTGAGAGTCGAGGTGTTCGATGTTGTAGTTTCTGCAACGATAATTGCTAATCTATTAAAATTTCAAAATGTTCCAATGAATCGACGCTGTTCTGCGAAGTGCAGCTTTTCCAGCTACCACAGCTTGCAAATTCGAGTTTGATTGGTGCAATGGACGACTATCTCGAGAATCGCAATAATTCTTGACAGCACAATTGCGCGATGCTCGCGATGCTCGCGATGCGGCGGTTTGTTCCTAGTCGAAAAGGACCGATGACGTTAGCGTTTAAAACGCCGCTAAAAATAATGCGCGGGGAACAAGCGGTGGCATCTGGTCCCTCCAGTCGGTCCCTCTCCCTCGGCGCTCGTTAATTTCCAACAATTTGTGCCGGCCCAGGCCGCACGAAGATTCGACGCGTGGAAACGTGCGATTCGAGCGGGTTAAGAGTCCGTCTCTTAATTGAACGGTCGAGTTACAACGGCGAGTTCTCTCCCTGGTGTTCCAATTACAGTCGCGCTAACGATATTTACCATTGTTAAGTCGTGCCACTCTGTCGCTTTGGCGCCGTTAGTGGTACCGCGATAACACCCTTTATCCCGCGATAATTTCTATTCGCGGTAATCTTAATTACTCGCTGCTCTCTGATTTTCCCTCGGCGACGATACCGAGGAGCGACGCTGATCCACGCAGACCGCGCTGCGAGTCTTCGCTTTTCCGAGAAAGCTGCCAGTCTACTGTATTTAATGCAGCGATTTAAACTAAACGTTGTGTGTATCGTAGGTGCCGACGATACTCGTATTTAGCCATAACTGCGACTGTTACAAGCGCGCCGCGACAGTACCACTGTTCCGCGTTACATTTGTTGCGACGTCGTTATCTACAGCCAATGTAGCAACATTCCACGCGTGTCTTCTGCCTCTTCGAGTATTAGTATGTATCGCAATGTATGCGATCGACAACTTAGTAGAAATAAAAACCTTGTCACACTTCTCTCGTGGATTTTGTTCAAGGGAAACTCGGAAAGAAGATCATCTGAAAGAGATATGGAACTCAGAAGCTATCTTGAGAAGAGTTCCGCTAAGTTCAGCTTGCAACTCGTGGCGCGTGTCAACGCCGCCGCGAGCCAACGGTCTCGTCGACGAATAGAATCGTGGCCTTGCCACAA
This sequence comes from Calliopsis andreniformis, assembly GCF_051401765.1. Classification (NCBI taxonomy): domain Eukaryota; kingdom Metazoa; phylum Arthropoda; class Insecta; order Hymenoptera; family Andrenidae; genus Calliopsis; species Calliopsis andreniformis. Next base: position 27,925,638 of record NC_135064.1, read on the forward strand.
GCACCGTAAAGTCGTTACTCGATGCTGATGTACAGTAATGATCCAACCGCCGTTTTAATTATAGTCCTTTCTCGTCATTCTCTGCAACGACCAACCCACAGAGCATCTCGCAACTATGTTACCTCTGATTTTCGCTTCGGTCGCAGCTCGCGACAATCACGAATCACTTGGTACTTTTTGTTGAACATTTTTTCTCGTTATCAAGCGGTTGTGTACTTTACGACAATCTCATCGAGTGCTGTTTTTTTGAAGCAAGGCTTCGTTATTCTGGAACTCTGAACCTTTCATCCTTCTCATCGCGCTACCTTTTTTTTTCGAAAACCTGACCTTGATTTCGATTGTCAACGGCGAATCGCGATGATCGAACGACGCCGACGGCGACGTCAACCGGCTGGCTGGATCGACGATGTGCTTTATTGGGAATTATAGAAACATCGATGCGCCGATACGCCGATGCGCCGCTGTGCATACGCCTTCCACATTGGACGTTCATTGGCGTAATCGCGGTGATTGTCGGCGATCGCTTTATTACGACGAATTGATTTTGATGTCAACCGATGTCAAACGGTCGTGAATTATCGTCAATTTGCCAGGACTGTCTTTCGATGTGCTCGATCGATGCGATCGCGACAACGTCGTTGGTAAAAGAGACTGATCGAGAACGCAAAAATAGGTGATGAATGCTGCGAAGGAAACGATACGGGTGCTGCATCTCGAATCAACGGTCAATTGGAACGAATTAGAGGGGACAAAGACGTGGAAAGCTCTGGACTGTTGGATGGAAAAGCGGTTCCCTGTTCGTAAATCGATTCTTCGGCAGCCGAAGAATTCGTTGGCCGAGGCTGAAACTTCCATACGAGCCACTGTCCCCGATGAATCCATCGAGCGGACTTGCCCGAGATTAAGTTCGAGGAACGAACATTAATCTGCCGATTACAGCGGCTCGGGAACCTCCCATTCGCGGTACCGCGTCTCGAACAAGGTTCTTCGTCTTTGATTATTGCGCAATAGTCGTTCGCGGTTCGACCTCGACTACCTCCACGATCGCCATACCATCCTTTGCTCTTTCTTCCGCGACTAGTCGCCCAATGCTCTGGTTGCTCTTTTTCACTATGTGTGAATTTTCCTCACGTTGCCTTCGTCCACCCTCACTTGTCTGAGAAATCTTCTCGATTACGTCCTTCGGGCGTGAAATGTCTAACCAACGTCTATCCCTTGTCATTCGAAGCGAATCGAATATCAGTGGTTAATAATAATGTAACAGGATCAGGTTAATCCTATACACAAATGTTCTTCAGCAGCGCATTCCTCTCAATGATCTCCTTCAATCATAGTATTGTTTTGGATACCATTCCCCTGGTGGATCGCTACTTATTGTATCTCTGTCTCAAACTTTACCACCTCCTGTTTCCCATTGTTATCTGAACCCCATTTAGTGTGAAATATATATTATAACGATGTTAATGATAATAGTAAAAGTTTCTAGACCTAGGGCCTTTGTTATCACCATACAGTATATGAAAAAAGAGTTACGCGTAACAGCAAAACGAAGATATAAATAGCGTATATGCTTTTCTTACTTAATGTCCTTGTTCAATGCACCTTTTCACGAGTGCAAACGTAATCTCACATAAGCAGGATTCCTTCGAGTTTCAAGAACAAAAGTTCCGATTGAGAAAAGTAAATTGATATCTAGATGGCGTGAACGTTGTGTGCTTGGCTACATACATATGTACGATTCCACACGTCACGATGATATCGTTAATTCTTCGGCTTAACTTGGAACTCATTTCGATCGAGTCACTTCCTTTATGCAATCAGACGCTTTTAATGAATGGACGCGTTTTTGAATTTTTCGACGCTGTAAAAAGAAAAAGATGGTACAAGGAGTTCTGGGTGATGTCCTGAAGTCAACTATTCTCGTTTGCACTTGCTTCTTGCTTCGATAGCTTTATTTACATATTTTACCTCAAATTGTTTACCCTAGTTCTAGCGACAACGAGGAAAGACGCGAAGGAAGGAAGCTTCGTGCTGGTAGCCTCGACACGAACGTCACTTAAAAACGCCTGTTGTCTCTATTATAGTAGTAGCTCGCGGTATGCGAGTAAACTAGCATTTAAAACGTGGCTGATATTCTTTGGGAATTATACGGTACGTTGGAACGAATCATGTTATATCCCTGATAGAAGATCGATCGTAGAAGATATACGAAACCATTTGTTTCTTTCCTACTTTGCAAATGTACAAAGTTATAATTCTCAGGACGTACAGAGATTGATCACACTGTTCATCGATTTTAATTGAAATTAGGTAGGACATAAGTACAGTAGGACTACGATTAATGAGCTTAAGACCAAATTTAAAGATCCTTTCGATAACCAATTTTGTAAATTTCGTTAGGCTGGAATTAAATCATAGTTCAAGTTTTACTCTCAATCCTGCTGTGAATACTTTTATTGTAAATGTGTCAAAAAATCGAAATTTTGAATAAGAAAGAACATTGATAATCTAGCTTCGGTTAATCGGGGTTGTGCCGTGTACAATTAGTACTTCCTTGGTGACTAAATCCGCAGAATCCAGTTTACCCCTCCGATCGGATGACGGCATGGATGACGATCGTGGCCTGATTGAGGACTTACGCGAAATCGTAGGAGTCGGTGACGCGAAAAGGAAAAGAAGTTTTTGACCGAAAGCCCCGCGCGTTTCGCGGATAGAACAAGGAAAGGAAATTTAATTCCGGTCTCGCGGTCTGAGGTACAGCCGCAAGCAAGGGGCTTCCTGTTCGGGGTCTCTGGTTCTCCCTCCGAGTCTTACGGTTACTTACGGACTTACCGACTTATGCCTGGCATACTCTACCGCGTGCAGCAAGAAGCCAGACATTCTGCAGCCCGCTCCACGGGCTAATCGGTCTAATGAGATCATATTATATTATTCCGACTTTGCTAATCTTTATTAATCTCATTTCTCTTCGAGCCGCGTGCTTGCGATTCTCCCCGACTGTATTGTTTCCCGAAACAACGGAGACTACTAGCTCTCATCTTCCCGACGAATCTTCCTTTTCAGATAGATGATCCATCGCTGAAGTGCACGGTTTTCCACGTGTCTCCCCTTCAAATTACTGAACGTTCAAACAAACCGAGTACCCTGTACGTACGGTTTAAACGCAAGTGTTTGAGCTCGAGTAAACATTCGCAACGGTCCGCCAGGAAAATGTGTAGTTCGGTGACTGGGTGAAATGAGAGGCAATGTGCGCGTGTAATGCGAGTGGGTGCACTGGTCAGCGATCAGAGGAGAAGGTGCATGCCGCGCGTCACCCTTGTTAGCTGCGCTTCCTTCGAGGGCCGAGTCGTCGTCGGCTAACGGCAACAGGATCTCGGATAGAGAAGCGCGTTACGCTCACAATTAGACTGCGCGTGGTTCTTATGCGCTAGGTGCGCGGCGGTGGCGGCGGTGGCGGCGGCGGCGGCGGCATCTAAGCATCTTGGCCGCGAATACCACTGGCGGCGCGGCGCGGCGCGGCGCGGCGCGGCGCGGCGTGGCGCATGCATCGATCATAGAATTACGAAGCGCGACGCATCCCGAACGCATCCTCTGTGACCAATTATCTCGCTAACGAAGCTCGTGCTAGCGAAACCGTGCTATCTTCTACACTCCGCTTTGCCCGAACAACGCGCTACCGGATGGCTAATTAATTATAACAATGTCGTTAATTTTACGCGGCCGACTCGAAACGTTACTGACCGAATCGTCCTGCAGTTCTTTTCCTACCGACCTACCCACTTCCTTTCTCCCGTTCATCCTGCCTTTATCTTTGCTCCTCTACCAAACCCTCTATCTCCTGTTTAACCTCTTCGTCTTCCTCTCGCTCTCGATTGTCTCGATCAACAACCTTAAGCCGCTCCAGGATGCAAATAATGAGATCGTAGTCGATCGACCCACGAACCAACGCTGAACTTTGCTTCCCTGAGACTTCCTATACAGACACATAACTGAATTGTTATTGAAAAAAAAATATTATTATTCGGTCGAAGAACGTGGATCGAGAGGGCCGCGAATAATTACGGTCGTTGTAGATGGTCGACGATGAACCGACGGTTTCTAAGCTCGTTCGCGGGACACTTTCGAAGCGTACGGAGGGATTCTGTTCCGAGTTACTACTCGGAATGGAATGGTCGCGAACCAGCCAGAGCAATGAAAATTCAATGACGCGAGCAATTTGAGCTCTCGAGGGCCGTGCAAGCTGCAATCTGAAAGTATAAACAGTAGTTGTTTGAATTCTCTCTCTCTGTCTCTCTCTCTGTCTCTCCCTCTGTCTCTCTCTCTCTCTCTCTCGCTCTCTTCCCCTCTCTCTGTTCTCCGCTGTTATTCTCTCCCTACAGCTCTGGTCCGTTTCTCTCCTTTTCCCCGGGACCATTTCTCTGTTTTCTCTCGCGCTACCACAGCGCGCGTATACAGTGTCTCTTGATGGTTGACTCGCGCACAATAATCGCGTAATTTGCGTGTAACGATGCAATTTGTAGTTATGGCGACCCCGCAATCTCTTTCGTAACATCGACGACAACGACGACGGCGACGAACACGACAGGGACGCGTGCGAAGGAGCGTTGTCGAAGGCGACGACAAGTACGACGTCGACGACGGAGACGACAAAGACGACGAGGAGGAAGTTGAAAAATGCACGGTTCGATGGCCGTGCGGGCTCGTTGCTCGTGTCTGGCGTGATGCAAACGAACTCCGCTGAGCAGACTTTTCGAACCAACTGATCCCGCACATTCGTCGCAGCACTTCGACCTTTTCGCTCAAACCTCATGGATTGTCTTTCACTCGTACTCGATGCAGACAGAAGTTCGAAATTACGAGGGGTGTAAATGCGCGCGGTCTGCACTCGTCTCGCGAAACAACGTAGCGTAGAGGGACGCGACCTGTCGTTACTGCCCGCGCGCTTTTTAAATACTAGGTGAAATTGCGAAACCGGTTCTCCGAGCCGTCGCGAACGCCTCTCTAATTAATTTCCTCGTTAATATGCGCTAGTAAATCCGTGCCGCTCCGAACCGAAGGGACTGCTGTTGCCGTTTTCTTACTCACTAGAAAACGCGATAGAGCGGCCGAGCGCTCATTTTCGCGAGTGGTTCTGTGCTCGTCGAACTTTTATGTTCCGCATACCGGTTAGTAGTGCATACTTCGTTGCTTGTGCTGGAGCGACTCCAACGTCTTGCCTACAGTTTTGACGATCATCTGCTTGATCTCGCAATCAGATATATGGAAAAACGAGTCGTCCAGATCGGCTGCGTCAAGGATGAGAATCGCCGGGAGCATCGAGGATGTTCCCTTTATCTGGATTCGAGCATTCCAGCACAGAGGATGCATTGTTACCATAATATGAATTGCCTCTTAATTGCTTCCCAGTACTCTCGCGTCGCGGCTACCCGCCGACGAATATCGCTCGATTCCGCTCGCATCATCAGCGACAGCAATCGAATCCTCGAGTCCTCTTGGACCGTGGCCGCCTGTATAGAGTCGGAATGCTTTCTTCGAAGAGCGCTATCTCTCAAGGGTACCGCGATAACCCGACGAAAGAGGAACAGAAGGAAGGTCGTAGGAGGCAGACTAGCATCGGATTAACTGCGTAATAATACGCAGTATTTTTATAATGTACTAATGATAGTACTGTGACACGAGTTTCTTTCTCGGACAGAAGAAGTTTGAGCTTCGGTTTTAGTTATTGCGGCATTTTTGCTAAGAAGGGAGGGACTGCTATAGAGGCCAACGACACGATTTATCGCGACTGGATTTAATGAATGACGAAAGCGCAATGATTGCGGGGTATGTTTGATAGACAGGGCCATCGCTCATATGTAAGGATACTACTAGTAGGTAATGGGACCTGTGTGTTCCTCTATAGGTTTCGATCGTTCCAGGTTAATTGCACACGCTGATCCATTCGAAACGCACACGCGATGACCACGATTCCTTGGAACTTGACTTACATGGAAAAGTTAATCCTCCAGCTAGCTGGTTTTGTGGTCACACGCAAGTTTCAAGCGAAGATACTTTCTAGAAAACAATACAAGTTTTTGTTGTGCAACAGCAATTACGAGACATTTATGATACATATTTACTCGTTTGCTCTGTCTCCACTCAATTGTAGCTTGGTTTATTTATTGTAATTTTATCTATTCTTTGGAGTAGATTTCCTTTCCATGGATTTACAACACGACACGAAATTTGAATTGAAAACTTTGTCTGTTTCAGGATGCAAAAGCTTCTTCAAAAGAAGTGTCAGGAGGAATCTGACGTACTCCTGTCGAGGGAACAGAAACTGTCCCATCGATCAACACCATAGGAATCAGTGCCAGTTTTGTCGTTTGAAAAAGTGCCTGAAGATGGGCATGCGACGGGAAGGTACGTACCGAATGATTTCGTTCTTGTCCACTCGATCGGTTCCCCGATCGAACAGCACCTAATCGATTCTACTTTCCATTAGTCCGGTCTCCCCACGTAGAGACCGAGAACTTTAAAATAGAGTTTTAAACGAGCGCGAATCGCGTGCCGCGCGCGGTCCTTAAGATCAAAGTTCACCGAGGCGGAAACGCGTCTATTTATTTGTAACGGATTTGCAACACGTCACGCGCGAATGCTCGAGCATCCTTGGAACTCGTCGCGCTAACTCGGGACAAGTGCGCGTATTTATATCTAGACGTGTTCTCGTTTCGGTCGCGCTCGAGTTCCTCGACGTTTCTTTGCCGTCAGCACGCCGATACCGATACTCTCGTTCCTCGACTCGACTCAACTCGACACCTCGTTACGTCGATGCGACGTAGACCAGTTTTAGCCTTTGCAGGATACGCAGCTCGAAGTGGCCCGCGCGCGATCCACGTCCGCTCGCCGAGCTCGAAAATTGCGGAAAGGTTCCCACGCCTCTCCCCTTCCGAGATTCTTCATTTTCCTCGTCTTGAACTTGACTGTTCGCGGGCCGATAACATCTGACCTTGTTAGAACACGCACGGAGTGGTCAACGAGCCGGACGACTGGCCGTACTTATTTCCCTGCGAGGTTTCACCGCGCGCTCCTTCCACCTTTCCTGTTCGCCAGGCCGCTCGCAGCTCGATAGTCATCGGAGGACACGTCGCGTATGATCGCCTCGTAAAAGCTGGACAATTTTCCCGCGTGTCCTTTTGCTCTTGACCGCTCTCGCTCCGATTGTTCGCGCAATTCCGAGTCCTCTCGCCGTTAGATACCATCTGACCTTGTTTGAGCTATACACAGGCGAGACTGTGGCCAGCAGGAACGGTGAACGAGATAGAGAGGGAGAGAGAGAGAGAGCTCGCGGTCGTAGGATATCTTAGGGTGAGGTTCGAGCTCGAAGAATTGCCTCTTCTCTCTGACGTACGCGCGCTCGAGCCGCTTCGTACAGGATGATTGCTTCTTCGCGAGCGTCCCTCTCCCGTACTCGACGTCGTCGCGTTTTTCCCACGACGGAACGCCCCGAGTTTTCTGCCCTGTCGCGGCAACGTCCGCTCATTATCCGCGATGATACCTCGACTTTTGATAATAATTCGAAACGTTCGCTCGCGTAGGGCACGCAACAACTCGGTACCCGCTCGCTCGATGCCTCTACCTCGCGAGTCCTCACGCACCAAGAGAAAAAATGCCGTGACGCAGAAGAAGAGGCGAACCGGGAGGAAGAGGTAAGAGGAATGGGTGGGCGGGGGGTTAAGACGAGAAGGCGATCAAGAAGAGTAGGAAAGAGAGGGGGTATGCAGTTTTCGTTGCTGTGCTTTTCGGGAATAAGTCATGTCCTTTCGGAAAAGTGTTCCCCATGTTTCGCCAACATTGCAGTTGGTATCCTCAGGGGGTTAAATGACACGCTATTAGAGTGTCGGGAACACTTTTCCGAAAGGACACGGCTTACTTCCTAAACCCACAACAGTAAAAACTGTATGCCCTCTCTCTCTCTTACTCTCTCTTTCCTACTCTTCTTCAAAGTCTCATATCTCTGAGAGAGAGGGCAGTTGCCAAAGGGTTGACAACGAAGAAGTAGTACATGTAGCGTTAGGCTTCGACGACGACCGGGAGAACGATGAGGATGCGGACGAGAACGAAAACGAGATCGAAGACGAAGCCGAAGACGTAGCCGAAGACGAGGATCGGGAGGATAGAGTCGAGGGAAAGGAAGAAGGAGGAAGGTTAAAGGCAAGAAGGACGATCGGTGGAGGGTCGAGCAGTGAGGCGAGGTGCGCGGGGTGGGGTGCGCGAGTCGAGCTCTGGTAGGGGCTAGAAGAAAGCAGAAGGGGAAGAGGTTACGCGGGGAAGAGAGAGGGCGACTCGGTGGTCCGAGGTCAGCGGGGTGCATGACCTTACCTCGGGGGCCCCTTCCTTCCGTGGGGCCCCCGAGGCAGACAGGATGCGCTCAAGATTACCCCGTAGATACTGTCCGCGATGATTACAGAAATCTAGGAAGCCGCTCAATTTAATTAACCCTTAATTGCGACTGCCCGACGACCACGATACATTTTCTGCTGCCCTCCCATTCTTTCCTCCTCGTCTCGGTAGCTTCGAAAACGACCGCGACTTCGCGTGCCTCGATATCGCGTTACCGCGAGAAACTTTTGCTCGCCGCCCCGAATCGAGAAGCTGCCGTCGTTGAGTTCCTACGTTCTCTGTTCTTTCTTCCCGAACGCCTTCGATTTCTTTCAAAATTCTCAGTTCGAGCTTCCCTAGAATACCTCTGAATACATATAACAGTAGAAGCAAGATTTAGTAAACAGTGATATTTGTTTCCAACACGTTCCATCGCTAAATAAATACTTTAATCTAAAGCGGAACCGGAGCTACGAGGAAACTCTCAGTGGCGGCTGCGAAGATAAATCTCGTAGACGTAGTGGCATAGGAAGAGGTATCGGCGTAGCTATATGGCAAACGCTGCGCCGCTGCGCCGCTGCGCCGTTGCGCCGGTGTGCCAAGGTGGATTTCACTTATCTCTCGGCGTCGAAGCATGCCGCGCGGCGATGCAACGACGATGGCCATTATGGCCGCATTAACTGAAATTAGACATTGTTTCCCTTGCCGAGCTGGAACGATGCAACAATGGGAGGACGACGAAGGTGGATAGTCGGCCTGTTCGGACGGAACGTTCGGGGCAAACCAAAACGATGAGGGAGAGAGAGAGAAAGGGACGAGAGCAGAAAAAAAGAGAAGAGAGCCCGAGACGGAGCGAGATGGTAAAAATTACGCGAGGCCAACATACGAAGAGAGAGCACCGTCTACTCTTTTACCTCTTACCTTCTCTTTTTCATCTTGCGCTCCGCTCCAGCCTCTTTCGCTCTCTCTTCCTCCCTTTACCCTCTTTCTTCTACCTTCTCCCCTGTACGTTTTCCTCTGTCCCCGATGTCTACCTTTCTCCCCAACGTACGCCAAGAAGAGATTGCCGATATTACGGCAGGGTCAGAATCGTGACTTTAATCAATTAGCGAGGTTTCTCGAACCCAGGAAATGATTAGTAATCCGGCTGGCGGTCGATTCTTGATTCTCCGCACACGGGGAAACCTCCTCTAGCTCCTCTCCGCCACTCAGCTTGGCGTACGTTCCGACCGGACGGGGACCGATCACGTCGGATAAAGCTTCGTCTCCGAGGGATTTGAACGCAGGACTGAGCCATCGAACGTACTCGATGAAACATCGCTCGCGTAGAAATGTTTGCGCAGAGATCTGGAACGTCGTAAGAAGCGAGGATTGATCGAGCCAATATCAGATCACCGACGATCCTGTAATCGCTTTTCCATCGAATCTGTGCTGCACGCAATTCGTTCGCTATACGCGTCGAGGAAATAGTAGACACAAATGGAGAGAAAAAAAAACGAAAGCGACCTCGAGATTTCCAAGGAAGCTGTCGCTCTATTACGCGCGATTACCGGCAAATCGATCCGCGTGATCCCCTGAGGCAACGAACTTAAGTATGACAGCTCTGTGCAAACGTGGACGACTTCGATGGGACACGAAGCGGCGCTGATTACGAATTAATAGGAACGTGGCATCGGGTTGGCGCTACTTTCCGCTCGACGACCGTTCGCTGACTCAATTCGCGAGGTTCGCCTTTCTCTTTGGTCCTCTTGCTTAGACGAATTGAACAAATTTTCTATGGTTCTAGAACGTGTCTAGGAGGGACGAAAAAGTATGGCTCGCAAGGCTTCCGATGGAAATAAAATCGTTAACGCGCGCGGCCGTGTTTATTCGCATAATCGCTTTCCGAACATTAAAATACAAAGTAGGCGCATTACCATGACAAAACTGTCGTCGGGTCAAGAGTACCTGACACCGTTCGTGGGGGATTGCGATCGGAACTCGGGCTCGTTATGCATATTCAGAACGGTGCAAGGTCCACCGTTGCGCATATTACCCTTTGTTCGTTCCCCCTGCTCGACATCTATGTAAACTTTCCTTTCGGCTCGCGTCTCATGCTCGTCCCCTACCATCGTCTTCCTACCGGAACGAAGACTTTTATTCGCGGTAACGCTCGTTTTCAGGACGGCCAAGTAGAAACTCGAACACGATATTTTCCAGTCATTTACAAATTTTCACTTCACTCACTTTTTATGAAAAATACAAATAAATTTCTCCGCGTCACCTTTCACAGAGGGAATCTCATATCGTTTCAGAGTTTCAAAGAGGTGCTCGAAATCATTTCAGTTGCGATCATTTACTTGCACGCGTCAGAAGGCACGCGGTCGCGTACAAGTTGGAGCTAAGAGAGGCGACCTTCGAGGCTGTTGGAGTTCTCGCGCGATCAGAATGTGAAAGTTCATTCGGAAAAGGCGGTCAGCGCTACGCTGGTCAGCTTTGCGCACACCTATCGGCGCGTTCTTGCTCTGCTGTCCACACTTGTTCCTCTTTTTATTTCTCCGCTGACTGCGGGAGAGACATCGATGCGCTGCACACACATTCTGTTCTCCGAGCTATCTTCTTCTCGAACTCCCTTATCTTATGTCATTCCCAACGCCGCTTCGGTTAATGCAGCTTTGTGCGAAAAAACGCGTCAAGCGTGTCCATTAGATAAAGCTCAGGAGAAAGAACGAGTATGCTTTGGATTTTACTTACTCTATCTCGATGCAAATGTCACGAGATGTGTTGATTACAGAATGTTGATTATGTGCACAATTTTCATAAGTAGAAATATTTATCTACGTGGAAGCCGAGAACTTGGCGAATAAAGTAAGAAAGGAAGGGAGGAAGAAAGGGAGAGGAAGGTATTTATGGTCGGAAAAAGTGCACGAATATCAACAGTCGTTAACTGGCAGAATCTGCCTTGAGTCCCGCGAACCAGTCCCTGTTAGACGTGGGTAGATACGCAACGAACTCGTCTAGGAACATGAGAGCGTTCCACCACGTACGGACAGGACGAGAACGACCAAAGTGTCGTGAATTCCCTTTAGATCAATTCTCTCTATTTCGAGCGCTTATACTCAAATGTTGCTGAAGAAATGAAGTCGAAGCCTACGCGATTTGAACACGCGTGGACAGTTGACACCTTGCCTTGCAGTAAACGATTCACACCCAAACGAGATGTACTCATCGGAATGTGTTCTTCTTAGTTGGAACTCAAAGGCATCAAGGATTTCCGAGGGTCGCGAAGGGAGCGAAGGAGAATTGGACGTCCGAATGAATCACGGGCCGAAAGTAGCCGCGCGTCGAGTCGAGTCGAGTCGACTCGAGTTTGGAGTCGAGCGTGGGACGCGGGGAGAGGGGGCCTGGCTTGAAAGACAGTAGGTCAAAAGAGCGTTCTCTCGGCCGCGAACCGGAACGAAGGAAGGACATCGCTGGGAGAAATTCCTTCGCCGGGAGGCTCCCACGCGTCGTCGTGGACGATTCACGCGATTACGCGTACTCTTTTCGCGCGGTAATCGGAGGGCAGGACACGAATCTCGAAACTGGGGACACTGAAGCGTGCGTTCCGAGCAATTAGTTTCGTTGGAAGACCTGGAGACCTTTCGTCGAGGTCACGGTTGCGATTTTCAAGAGGAAACTCGCCAATGCGAAAGGGAGCAAAGAGTGGGTTGTTTAGCCAATATAAAAAGGAGCAAAAGGTATCGGTATTGCTAACAGAATGAAGGCGAACGCGTGACCGGAAGGACTTCCTCCGAAAAAGAAGCAAACGACACGAGCTGGACCGAGATCTTCCTCGGAGAATTAAGGACCTCCCTCCTCCATATTTTACACACGCAAGCTTCATGGAAGGAACCTATCCAGAGTCACGGCGAAAAAAATAAAGTGGTTGTTAATAACGCCGCGTGTACGCGAGTTTCCCGTGGTTCCACCCTCTATTCACCTTCTTCGAATCTCTTTCCGAACTAATACTCTTCGCCGAGACACGCCCGACCCATCGAATCTCTTCCCCTTTCGATCTTGTTTTCGTTCTCATTCCGTTCCATTCCGTTTCATCTTCTCGGTTCGTTCGTTGCGCCTTCTTCGATCCTAATGTTGCTCGCATAACGTAAGACCGTACCGTCGGATAGCATGCGAGCGGAGGCCTCGCCGCGAGCAGGCACCGTGGGAATGTTAGGCGGGCCCACTGGCCGCGCACGCTGCCCTTTCCTCTCTTCCCTTATTCGCTTCTCCTCTCATCTCCTCTCCTCCTTTCTACCTTGCACTCTTTTCCTCCCTTCTACTTCTTTTCTCCCTCTTTCCTCCTCCCTTGAACGCGTAACCCCATGTAACCCTGTCCGATCCTTTCTCTTTCGATTCTATCCGCATCTTCCATACTTTCCTCTCTCTTGGAAAACGTTTTATTGCAATCCATATCTTCATATTACTCCACAATTCTCTTTCCCTTTCGAATCCAATAAAGATGTCTGTAAAAACCACGCTATTAATATTACACAACGATAAAATATACATATTGAAAGGACTACGAACGTTGAAGGAAGGATATACGAGATCTAGGCGTGTAGAAGTAGCTCAGAATTTTGTTGAATTGGCCTCAGTTAAGGGTAATACCGGAAGAGCCATCGAGTTACCAAGAACGTCGTGATCCGCTGCTAAATCACGAGAATCGTTAAGATTTCGAGACGCTCCGTCGAATTGAATTAGGCAAACGAGGAAGCGCCGAGCTTCGTCTCGGCGAGCGTGAATCGCGAGGGTCGCTCACGAACGACAGTCAGGCAGGCAGACAGACAGGAAAGCAGGCAGGCGAGCAGGCAGGCGAGCAGGCAGGCGAGCAGGCAAGCGAGCAGGCAAGCGAGCAGGCACAGGCAGGTAGGTTCGTTCGCGCGGTAAGGCCGATAGCGTCGAATCAACGACGGCAGGATAATGGCGAGCTGCCGCGTCCATTCTCGTTCGTGGCTGCGCGAGATCGCCGCTGCGCTGGAAGGCCAGCGCGGCGAGGGTACTCGCCGACGGCCCAAGTCGGTAACCTTCTTTCCGGCGAAATTATCATAATGGCTCGGAACAGAAGCATGGCCCGGAGCGACCTCCGCTCGCTTGGAAACTGCCTGCCACGATGTATATTCTCTCGCCATCTTCCGCGAGTCTAGGACTCGAGACTCGCTTCACCTCGCCTCGCCTCGCCTTGCCTCGCCTTGCCTCGCCTCGCCTTGACTCGACCGGTGGGTATACGTGTGCTCGCGCGAACCCGCCTCGGCAAAGGCTGCCCTGCCACGGTATTCACGGTAACGCCAACTACACGCACACACCTACGTGGATATATATACCCCTCGCACGGTAATTACGTGACGTATTAATACCAGTTATTCCGCGTCGACTGGTTTTCTGCCCGTCTCGATTCGCAGGTGTATTTCGGATCTCCTTCTTCTCATTCGCCCCACTCTGCCTCTCTCACTCTTTTCTTCCTCTCGCTTTCTTTCTACCGTCCTTCCTTCCTTCCGTCCTCTTTTCTTCGGCTGCGTTCCAGTCTCCCCCTCTCGCGATGCAAGAGCATCCTCCCACAAAACATATGCGTTCATCGTTTAATGGACTATCTTTATAATATCGCAGGAACGCAGCGGTAAATAATGCAATCGGAAGTGTCAGCTTCAATTCTCTTGACAATTTTGTTCTCCTCGTTTCGTTATGTCATCGACATAGATTTGTAATTTTCTGGGGAATTTCAACGCGATCGGGTAGCATTTGCTGAAGAAGACGAACGGCGGTGGACGAATCTCCGCGGTACTGGCCTGCAAAGCGAAAGCGCAGCCTCTGGATGTATTGGATGGTCGCGGTAACGGGACGACGATACGGAAATCTTAATAGCATCGACTCGCGCGGCACTTCGCGCCAGCCGCCTACTCTTTGGCTTGCCACCTTCGAGCCGGAACTGTTGCTCGAGGGGACGAGCACCCGCTTATTAGCCACGTAAAAATGATTCCGTGTTGCATCGCCACGCGATACGCGCGCCCCTTTCTTCTCTCTTTTCGACCTCGCTTCTACGATCCTTCTTTTTCTCTGGTCAAGACATCCGAATTCCGTGTTACAAACACTCCCGTAAATATTCCTTCAGAGAATTCGTTTGTTTTCTGCGAGTAAGCCCTTCTAGAAAAGAATCGCGGTCGAAGACGAAAAGTAAGGTGAGGGGGAATTCGAGAGACGGTAGGCTGTTCCCATCGTTAAGGTGTTTCGTTGCGGGACCGCCGTAGGCTCTCTGCTTGGTGTTTATTTATCGTCGGAGACCGCACGCGGGATATTAGTACCAGATGATGCGTGCCACTGTAATCTTCATTATCCTAATCTCCAGAATCGTACTGTACCTTCTCCCAGACACGATTGCGGAAACTGTGCTGTGGAAACGAACAGGAATGCATCGAAAGCCATCGTAACAGAAGCGGCTGGGTAACGCCAATCACATATCTGTGGCTGCTTGTCCACTTACTGAAATATTTTTCACATCTTAAGCATCCGACTATTGGGATAAATTATATTCGGCCTCTTGACTTATGTTGTATGTCTTGCACTCACAGATAGATGTAGTAATTCTTACTGATCTAGAGTAGTCTGAGTTTTAGTGAATTAATGCACTTTCCGCGAATGATGTCATTTCGTGTCCACAATTTCTGCTTGATGACTTGGACGTGGGGTCTTGTATTTTATTGTATTTGTCAATGTTCTTCTATAGAGTCTTAAAGTATCTCCTATGGACCCACAGGGAATATTTTCCTTCGTCCATACCGAGTCACGTTCGCATCGCGGGATACCTGACCGACGACCCAATGACCTCCTACCGGTGCTCATGTAGGTCGTTACTGTCAGCAGAGAAATTGTGGTCAGTTAGATTCGCGAGTTATCCTTCCTACCTTTTTCTTCTCTCGAATACTCGCGATACCTTTTAAATTTCGTGTTAATCAAATATTTCATAATACCTAGACCAATTAGCTACTTCTTGCAACTCGGATATGAAATTTCAAATTGATTTCTAGTTTTACCAATCCTACTGAAACCTGCTGTAGACATAACTTCAACTGAGCATTAAAGTCACCCCTCTCTCGAAAGGCTCATATTTTTCTGCTGTCCCTTTTGAAACGACATTTAAGTACGGTTCTCCCAAGTTACGAAGGCGAAGATACCTCCCGCGAAGAGCCTGCTTGCTCGTTGTTCGTTAGCCTCGTCGAGCAAATCGCCGCGGTGTAAAACGGGTAACGGAACGACGAACGTTAGCATGTGCGCGGAAATATTTCGCTCGAGTTGTTCGGCTGGCGACTAATCCGTTATATCGCGAATTGAAAAGGCTCGAGCTTCGAAGAAATATCCATTTCCGTGGGAACTGTTTCGCGATCGCGGTTCACCGAGTGGCCGATACGCGAGTCGACCGCGAGCACGGCTGAAAGTTTGAAATTCGATGGTGGAGCACGCGCGTATCGTTCGACCGCGTGAAATTTCTAAGCCGTACGTCATGTCTGCTAATGAAATTCCTTTCCGCGCGGTGTGCCGCACGATCGTCTTAATCAACGCGCTGTCGCTGCGAACGAAAAAAATTAGCATTTTAAATCACGCGCTCCGCGGGTGCTCCTATCCTCCTCCGTCCCCCCACTCCCCCTTCTTGCTGCCCACCCCCCTGCCCACCCCCCTGCCCACCCCCCTGCCCCTCTCGTCGGTCTCCTCACGCTTCTTCGTCTGACGCTCCTCGTCGCTCTTTTCATTTCCGAGTCGACGTCGTCTCTGTAATTCGTTTATTATCAAAGAGGAACGGAAGATTGATCGTCGTTTCTCGATGTTTATAATTATTTTGAACGATGCCAGGCGCTCATTGTGCATCGCGCGCAGGACGGATAGATATTCTTCTCGAATACGAACTCGTACTCGCGTCGAACGAGGAAGACCGTAGATTCTCTTCTCCTCCGCTCTATCTCCCTCTGTGCCACTCTCTTGACCCCCAACCCCTCGCTCCTTCTTTCTCTCTTTCTCTCCTCTCTTTCTCCCTCTCTAGCTCTGGCTCTCTTTGCCTCGCAAACCAGGCGTCAGCATCATCAATCCACGTCCAAGAGTTTCTCTATGGCCGTGCGTGGCGGGTTCTTTAGTGCTCTGCCGTTTCGAGACGTCTCGTTCGAGCGCCTTGAATTTCGTCCCGATTTCGGAATTGAATGGTTCGTCGCAAACACGGCTTCTCGGCAGCTTGCAGCACTTTGGACCGAATAGTACTCCCGATGCAATCTCGGTTTTCGTACGATGGGGAAACGACCGTGACTGGAATTGGAAAACCGCGATAGAAAGACGCGACGATGACGACTCCTCTCGAAGTGGCCGATCGCGATGGTGAAAGAACGCGAAAAAGTTGTTCGCTGCCGCTCGATCGACATGACGCGGACTTTGGCACTGAACGAGCATTGCTGCCTTGCCGATAACTCTATCGAGACCAACGTCGACACGTTTTTTCCAAGAACGCGTCAGCTCTTCCGCTCTATCGTTGAACGCTAATATCTTCGTCGGTCGATGTTCTCTAACCGCACAGGCGAATAATGAAAATATTTTACCTTCATGCTATTCTCATGTCTAACGCGAACAAATTTCGTTCGAGTGAATTACAGACATACAATCGCAACTTCAGTTTCGGAACAAAAGCTGCACGCGTTTGATAAAGCAAGCTCGCAATCGTGGCTCTTTGCGGCAATCGGCTGACCTCTGACCCGCCGCGAGAAATTATACGCCGCTGTCGCGCAGTCGAGGAATTTAGGCGCGACGGTCCGCTGATCGCGTCAGAAAAAAACACGGACTCTCGTGATAATTTATAATCTAGCGTTAACTGACTTCGTCAGAATTCTCTTGATTTCTCTAAGCCATTACACCGTGCATGTACAAATCTACTAAAGGCAGATATTTCATTCTCGCTACCAGCTTTCCCTTCTGGTCCCTTCGTCGTATCGTGGATCGAATGTAAATCAAAATTCTGTTCGGCGAGAGGCATTGTCGAAGCGAGTAAATACTGTTTGCAAGGAAAACATTGCAGTAGAGGAGAAGGTACACCTCGCGCATCTGTCACGTCGGGCATCCGTGGCAATTGACACTCCTTTGGCTCCTCTAACGAGGAGAAACTCGATGAAACGAACGACGGTTGATGCAACGATGTCTCGATTCAAGTCACGGAAAGCGCAAACGTCGAGAGCGACTATGTGGACGCGACGCTGCGTTTGGATTCCCCGCAGATTCTTTTCCGCTTGAGCGAGCCGCGCAAACGAGTATCCGTGTTCGGGCCGAACGATAACGGTACCGAATCTACATAGCATCGTGCTTGTATTAGATTGCCGCGATTGCTGCGATTGCCACGAAACATCGTTCTCTTCGAAGTTCATAGACAGACAATTTGCTTCAAGCATTACGTATTTACTCGGAATAGTTTCCAATTGACTTTTACGATTAACAACCGTATCATCATCTCCGTTCGATAAACTTCTGATGCTGTAGCGGCTTGTTGATCTTCATACGTTCGGTACTTAAAGTGGAATAAGCGATTAATAAAATGGAAATCAGATGAGATGGTTATGGGACCTATTTACGATTGAAGCTTAGACTGCATGCAGGCTATCGTCTTCTCGCTGCACGATTATACGTCTGCCTTTGTTATTTTCAATTAAGAAATCAAGTAGAAACATGTCTACAATCATGCATCAAAAGTAGACTATTTCTATCAGACCTTTCTTTTGAAATTGTGTATGATACGAATTTGTCTAGTCGTTTTGAAGCCATGGTCTATCGCAGCTGATACCTATAACTCGCAAAGTGTGTCTCGGGTCGCTCGGTTTTTTAACAAAACTAAAATGCCCAGCGAGGAGCTAGGGTTGCTGGAACGTGCGTGTGTGTGTCGGTAGGGGGTGGGAGGGCGAGAAGATAGGAGAGA
Organism: Calliopsis andreniformis; assembly: GCF_051401765.1. Classification (NCBI taxonomy): domain Eukaryota; kingdom Metazoa; phylum Arthropoda; class Insecta; order Hymenoptera; family Andrenidae; genus Calliopsis; species Calliopsis andreniformis. Next base: position 27,943,951 of record NC_135064.1, read on the forward strand.
CGGTGTTCGTTAGCCGCGGGGCGGAGGTTGGAATTCAGGCGGTGCACAGCAGGGTGCCGCTTCTCGTCGAGGCTTGGGAGAAAAAGGAAGACGGCGCAGCGAAGGGAGAAAGAACGGCGAAGAGATAGTCTCGTACGTGGTAGAATTCTCTTCCTGTCCCTAGCTTTCTTTATCTCTTTGCCTTTCGGTTAACCCTTCCCTGGCGATCGCCTTTCTTTCGAGCAGCGGTAGAAACGATTACTGGAGAACTGCGCAGCTATAACTCGAAATACAGTTAACGCGAGAAGCGGTTTGGGTCAGCCTATGGTTATTACAGAAGATTAACAGTAAACTCGACGGGTGCGATACGATCTGCGAGGGACCCAAAGAATATTCGCGCATTCTTTCTTCGAAAAGAACGAGTAACGTAATAAGCACAGGTGGCAGTCCAGTCGCGGCTCACGGATCGGGCCTGAACGAAATGCATACGTAACTCGCTGACCCGAGCTTAATCTTCAGCCTCTTCCGCGTAGATCCAGCCGGTGGTCTCCATTCGTTATCATCGCCAGAGTTTCCTCGCTTCGTTCCTTCTCCAAACGTCGAACACGCTCGTTATTTGTCTTAGCGTTTGCCGATGCTCTCCCAAAGAGAAACGTCTCGTCTCGAGCGTTTGCCTTTGCACAATATTTGCGGATTCTCCAAAGAACCTAGGCGGTGCACTCGACTCTGTACCATTCGGGCAGCGGGCAACAGCCATCTCGCTTCTCGAACGGGTTACGCACGCGCACCCGACCCTTCCCGTTTTCTAATCACCTCGATGGAATTCGTACAAATTCTTGGCTCGCGAAACGGACACGGTCTTCGTGAAACACTGAGAAACGACTTCCACGAATGCGCTGCGTTTCTCGCGGAAGCGTCGGGAAGCCATTCTTAGACGTCGAGCTTATCGATCGACGAAATCGCGACTACTTGGAAGAGCGCGGATTCGGCGAAAACTCTGCACGAAAGGTCAGCGCCTCGATCGCGACCATCTCGAGCGGGCGTTACGCACGGTATTTGTCTTCGTCTTCGCTGGGACGCGTCGGTATCCTGCAGCGTTGTCTCGGCTGAGGGAATAAAATGTCGACGCGCGAAACCGTCGATGCGTGACCACGCCGATAAGCGTCCGAAGAGGGAGATCGCGAAACAAGTTTGTTGGAATTTTCGCGTCGCGCGAGACAGCGACGAACAACTAACTCTAGTATTAGAGGAACTAATGCTGACGTCTGTAAACTTTATCCGGAAGCAGGATTAGGAGTTTAGCGCGTAATTTATTACTCGTGTTCAGATTAGTCTACGGCAGTTGAATTCGAAAATGGGACGATTAGATAAGCTAGACTTGTGATATTGATTATTAGAAATAGAATATGTGAACGAAACGATCGCGGAAATGGATTCGAAATCGTTTCTTCTAGTGGTACAAATACTTCACGAAGATAACTGGATTTTGTTTTCTCTGTTTCAGCTGTGCAAAGGGGTCGAGTACCACCGTCGCAACCATCTCTGCCAGGTTTACCCGGACAATTCGCCTTGACGAACGGCGACGCGGTAGCGTGCGCTAGTTTAAACGGTCACTCTTACCTCTCCTCGTACATAAGTCTACTTCTGAGGGCGGAGCCGTATCCGACCTCAAGATATGGCCAGTGCATGCAGCCAAACAATATCATGGGAATCGACAACATCTGCGAGCTCGCGGCGAGATTGTTATTCTCGGCGGTCGAGTGGGCCAGAAACATCCCGTTTTTCCCGGACCTTCAGGTGACGGACCAGGTCGCCCTGCTCAGGTTAGTTTGGAGCGAGTTGTTCGTCCTGAACGCGAGCCAGTGCTCGATGCCTCTTCACGTGGCGCCTCTGCTCGCGGCTGCGGGACTCCACGCTTCGCCGATGGCAGCGGACCGCGTCGTCGCTTTCATGGACCACATCAGAATATTTCAAGAACAGGTGGAAAAGCTGAAAGCGCTTCACGTCGATTCAGCCGAATACAGTTGCCTGAAGGCCATCGTCCTCTTCACCACAGGTAATTACATCTTAGAAAAATTGCTTTCCAAGTTAGGTTAACTGATCAATCTTTCTTTGAATCCCAAGGTTCTGGGGTAAGTGTCGTGGGATTCATTACAATCCTCTTGTATATCTACCAACAGGCATAGCCTTCCTCACTTTGTAGCCAAATCCTTTAAGAAGACCATGTATCAACGTTAGCTCGGTTACCATTTCTAAACGCTCTGTGAATAACAAGCACTCCTAAACAGCTGATAGTTGAAAGACCCAAGGTGGTCAGTAGCCTTCGTCCGCTGTTAGAACTCTTTAGTCTCAGTCACTCCCTTTGCAGGCCATACGTATCCTTCGCAGAGCCTTGGGCTAAGTGCCTTCATCGACCCCCCAAAATAGGCTGCTGCTAAGATAAGTATATATTTCGATTCGTTCCCGGATGTTTCTGCTTCGATCACGCATCCACGATTGCCGCGAAAATGTAAGAAAAGAGAAGAGCAGCGGAGCCGAGATGATCTCGGCGGGCCTGGTATCGCACCAGGAACCGTCTTTTCCGTAACCGGCGTGTGACGATGCTATCTCGAAGATGGTCGTTGTTGTCACGCGGCTCGTCGATCCTCGACGTGCTTAGAGAAGCTTAGTAAGGGGACAATGGTTCCCACAGCGTGGTACCGTGAGCGGTGGCAGGGCCGCCGGAAGAACTCTGATCGCGACGGCCTTTTGACGCGCGCCGCTCGCCCGCTCGTTCTCGGACCGTCCGTTGATCGTGCTTTCTCTGTAGCTTCGTCTAATCGACGCGCGAAGATGTTATCGTCGCAACGACTGTCATCCAGAACGCGATACCCGTTCTGGCCAGAGACGAGATTCGCTCCGACGTAACAATGCGACGAGCGCTCGCTCGTCGACGTTGCGGAGATCGTCATCGAGTCGCGGAGACAATGCTTGCGTTTCTACTTCCCTTCGTCCCTCTCTCTATCTCCCTCTCTGTCTTTCCTTCGAGCCGTTTCCTACCATACACATAACTGGACGATTTTCCACGATACGCGTTTACACGTGCCGCGATGCAGTCGTTTAACGATAATTACTATATAACGTTTTGAAAAATCTAAAACGTTGATGGAATATTATTTACTAACGAATGTTTCGTGATACGTGCGATATTTGCATTGCCGGAACGTTTTCATACTCACCGAAGAATACTCGAAATGCTTTAAAAGCAACGTTACCGTTAAACGTTCCTCTCCTTCCCTCTCTTTTTCTGCTTCTTCATGCCTCTCTGACTCTTTCCCTCTGTTTAATTCTCTCGTTTCGTATGTTCGCGTTCGACGACAACGAAGGCGCGCGGTAATTATCTGCCGGCCCATCTACTCCCGTTCCTTTGCCGTCCCTCGAGGAATCACGAGCAGCATCGTCACGACCGTCTCCAACGCTGGGACTACCGGTTCACCGCGCACCCTCCCACGATACGATCGTCCAGGACCATCTCCGCCGAAAATCGCATTTTCGCCGTCGTTTTCGTTGCCCTTCCTCGACTGTTTTTTAACTGGAAGCTAAAATAGAAGACACAATTGTAAATGCCTTTTCTAGGATCAGTCGCACGTGTATTAGACTATGTGCAATATTATTCTGGTTGATATTTGTGGTGGTATGACACGGAGAATAATAAACAATACTGACTAATATTTATTGATAATAGGAAAGGGTGTACAATGTGTATTGATATTTATCTAGTTTTTGAAGTTCGGGGCGGTCAAATGTGACATGTGCTGGTTGTTCGAGAACCGAGATATATGCAGTGGGTGGCCGAACGTACGTACGCGAACGATCGTACTACGTAGCGCGTAAGCGAGTGGACGCTCGTTCAGTTTTTAGGGGGAGCACGAGGATGAGGAAGAGGACGACGTTGGCCCATGCTAAACCGTCTCGGTGTAGATACGAGACAAGCGGCTATTTATTTCCGTGCTATATGGGCACGCTTAGGTTGGCTTAGCTTATGCTAATGTCCCGATTCTCGGGCTTTCTTCATCCACCCCTTCGGGCCACCCTCTTCTTCTTTTTTTCCTTCGCCACGGAGGACCCGCTTCTTCTCCTTCCTCTTCTTCTTGTTTCCCCTTTTTTCTCATTTTATCCAAGGATCTGCGTGGGTCCCCTCGCTCACTACCCCTCACCCGGCTCCCCTTTTTCTCCCAGCTCGAAGATTTCTCGCGATATAAGCGATACTCGAAGCTCCATGCACGACGTTGCGTAAGGCGGAAGAGATGTCGCTCGATGTTCCCTTCAAACCTCACGTTTTGCGTAAAAGCAGCCGTTTCACTGTTAGAAAAGTGAAGCCTACCATTTAGCTGCATAAATGGATGTTCGCACTTTGTGCCGCTGTTCACGCGTCGGTCTCCATAGAATCCGAGGGTATTTTGATGGTAATTCGCGTTAGGAAATGTCTTGGAATGAAACGTTTTCGCTCCATCTTTCCTTTTAATCTCGACAACAGAGGCGATCTCTATCTGAGAGGGCAGCGACTTTTTTTACACGCTTCGTAACCGCGGATCACGTGTCTAATTGTTCGGATAAAACGGTGGAACGAGGGCACGGTGCATAAAGTACGTTTAGCTCGCTAGATCGACCGTTCCAGCGCTTCAGCTTTCTCCTGTGCATACAACGCGCATACCTGGTGACGCGAAAATATCCTATGAACCATTTTAAATTTAGAGCCCAATCCATGCAACTTGTTTAAGGCATCTGATACGTGAAATATCGATGTGACAAACAGAGACGGAACAATCGCTTTCGAAAAATTGACATTTGCTTAGACATCCTCTAATTTCAAATATTAGGCCGATTTTAAGGGAAGAAAGCAGAAAAATGGAGCAAGCTTCTGTTGCTTGTAACGCTTATCACATCTGTCCTGCGAACCCAAAGTTCTCGGTGTTCGCTCGTTCGAGGCCACCCCGTAGAGGCATGCAAAGCTACGATGCAGATATATTTATGCGAGAAGGTATTACGGCGAGTGCGGTACCTACGTGTATCTTGATGGGAAACACTCCCACGATTATGTGGCATGCGATGCAATTCCCTTTGCCTTGGCCAACCGGCGCGGCGGGCAACCACCGACTCACGTATTCGCTACCACGCGCTTTTCGTTTCTACGCGATCTCCTCCACCCTTCTCTATTAACGATGTAATTAAGAATATAAGCCGCAGTCAGGGGCTGCTTCTCCGTCGCGAGGAATTTACTAGAGGACCGTCCTGGCATCGATGTCTCGCTGCATTTATGGGATACTAGTCCTCTGCCGATCCTGTTAAAGGATTAATCCTAAGTCGTTGTCGCGAAACGCGAATCCAGGAGCACGCTTTGTTCCGATCGTAGCTCCAATCAATTTTCTATGAATCGACAATGGACTTTCTTAACCCTTTGCAGTCTACTTTATCCATAAATATGTCGAGTCACAATCGACATGTCTATATTTTTAGTGCTTCGAAAAGTACAAGATTTTTGCACCTTTTATTTGCCTTGCTTTAGCGTTTGAAATCAGTGACTTTATAAAGTTCTGAGTTCTTGGTATGCATTCTGACATGTCGTCAGAGGTTTCCTCCTGATCCTCGAGCAACGATTTCGTGCGTCGTTGTGTCCAATCGCGAAAAGGCTACGGCATATTGAGGCGGACGCGCAAACGGGGGCACCGCGGGGACGCGAGTAGAAAGTAACTGCGATCATTGCTCGCTCTAGCTCGGCCAAAGCGATACGTTCTTATTCGGCGAGATCGGAATACGGGCAACCGGATTTCGATACCGCTAACCTTTCGTCCGCGTTCTTCAATAGGATCGGCGGTGGTCCAGGAAAATGAACTCGAGGTCGAACTTCTAGCGCGCCGATGGCCTAGCCAATTTAATCCGTCGAAGTTACTTCGTGTACTGCGCCAGTTCAAGTTCCATCTAATCAGGTTGGAGTTATTGACGGAGTCTGCGAGAGATCACAAGACGGATTCCTCTAAAGAGTGAAATACTTTCGGGCACTGAATCGAGCAGTCGGTGAAACACAAGATGAATGGCAGTTCCTCGCGCCTCGAGCGTAGTCGTGCTCAGACAAGGAAGAATATTATCGCGTTTACCATGCAGACAGCTCGTGGGAGAAGGTATCTAGTTCTAGCGACGCGCATAGCTGGACCACCAGAAGCACGATGGACCTTGTAACCTAAATCGAAGCGAAACGCACGAATGGTGGGAACAACACTCGAACATTGGAGCTTCCAGCTCCAGCATCGATCGTTAATGTTGCTTCCTCGTAACCGCGTTCCCGATCCGCGCCGTCTGCCGTATTATTGACGCGTTTATCGTTGCCGTTATTATCGCCGTCTGTCGCCCGCGCTCACCTGTTAACCTCGGATAATTTATCGACGCGATGAAACGGTCGTGCTCTCGAAACGTCGACCGGAGATGAGCCGACAGAGGATCACGAGAATCACTTCGAATCGGTAGAAATGGTCTAATCAGTGTCTATCACCAGTCGAACAAAAGCGTCCAGAATTCCAGCAGGCATTTGCACGCGAGGCCCTTCCGCGAGCGCTCGGATCGACGAGCGATCGCGCGACAGGTCGTCCCTCGATCTCGAGTCCTCGAGAGCCAGGAAAGATCGGCCGATGAAACATTGGCATCGCGTTGCGTAATTGAGCACCATGTCGCCACAGTCTGTCGATCTCTCTCTTAGCTTCCTCGATTGACTTTAATCGGATCTCTCTATGCTAACGATACGTTCTTTGATTAGAACAGCCGGTTGCCAAGCTGAGAGTGCCTCGTTCATTACAGGCTCTGTCGTTATTGTTTGCTCTCGTTTCCTTCGTTCATTTTAAGGGGACCGAAAGGGAAAGACGGATGGTAGGGAGAATATTCTTCGGAGTGAAAGATTTAAGGGCGCAATACAATCGAGATGGTCGATAGCACCTTCGTCGCGAATGAAGCGGGGAAACAATGCTAAATCCCGACGCCGATGCAGCATCGTGGGCAATCTATTTGCGGCGCAGTTTCGAAGGGGTGTCAAACGGATGGATTCCACGTGATGCGTGCATACTCTCGGTAGAGGAGGAAGAGAGAACGGTACGAGCGGACTGGCGAGCGAAACGAAGGGATGAAGATCTCGGGGGTAGGGGAGAAAGCGTTATCTGCGAACCCGGGACCACGATTCCCGTACTGACTCTCTATCTCTTGCATTGTTACTTGCCGCTGAGTCGGGGTCGTGTCCCCCAACCCTTGACTTCGAGCGTTACCCATTTTCGTTTTATTATCTGCCCTCTTCCGCGCGCGTTCTCGTCGCACGCTCGTCGTCGCGCTCCTCTATCGACGATCGCAACGGGGGCGATTAAAAGTTGCACGGTTTTCACCCTTGGTAGACTCGCCAACGCGTTTACGAGATATTAATTCTTTCGACTCTTCATTCAAACGCACCAAGCGTGTATTTTTTTCTTTTCAGGAATTTTGGTGTTGCTGCTTATAAAACTATACAGGTGCACTACTTGTAAATTTTACTTATTTATTTTGTTAAGTACAGCAAGAGGCCCTTTTATGTTAGATACATAAGGTACCTACTGAATTTCAGTTAATAGCTTCTTAAAAATATTCAGCTTACGAAAAAAAAGAAACTCCATCGTTAATTGAGTGGATCTCGTATGAGGCAAGCAGATGTTTCTAAAAGTTCCTTATCACTATTTTCAAAACTGGTTGAACCACCGCGTTGGTTATTCATAGGATAAGCAAGAAGGGAAAGAGGGAGATGGAGATCAAGGACGAGGGATCGTAAAGGTTTTTCATGGTACGCAAAGACAACGGTCGGAACGAACGGGGACAAGATCTGAGTTGCGGCTGGATCCTCCGGTATTCGCGGGCGCGTAACCCTTATCGGCGTATCGCAGGGCAAAGGGTTGCCCCGGTATTAGAGTAAGCCGCGGTATTAACCTCGGAGTTTAATATAAACGACGGTGGCCGGGGCTACCGCGTCGTTTCGAGGATAGCGAGGGTGGCCACGTGACCGTCGGACAATGCGAACCGCTTATCGACGTCCTCGGCCGAAACGAACCCTCGCCATGGCTTCTACGAGGCCCACCTCGGTGCTGGACCCCCAACCACCCAGTTCTCCGCGGCCACCAAACGAACCGCGTTCAACCGAGTTCAACCGAGTTCTCTGTTCGTCCGTCGCTTAACCTCCAGCCGCGTATTACTGCGAGCCACTGACCACTGCTCGCTTTCCCGCTTACACCTCTGTATTTCCGTCCTTCCACTGTCCCGAAAACTCGTTCGACCGTGATATCGGCCGGCGACGCCGTCCACGAAACAAAGCCCATCCTTTTCCGCCACCGTTTTCACAGAAATACCGTCCAAACGACATACCGCGGTGAAATTTTACGTGCCTCTCTTGCTGCCCATCGATCCAAGATCTTGCGAGAGATCTCTGTCGGATGCTTCTCTTGCCAAACGCAGAGCTCGATAAAGACAGACGTAGAAGCTTCCAGCCTCGCGTAGCCCAAGGGTCGATCGCGAGTTCTCCGCGCGAAAGCGCGGTTCTTTGATTCGCAGACGGTCTTAACGAGCAAATAAGATGGCTGAGACGAGAGGCATCGCGACCAAGCAACGGGAGGGTCGAAAGAGAAAGAAGATACTGATCCACCACGGCCCAATGAGAGTAGACGACGATTTTTGAACCGACTATAGCTCGCTTAATAGCCGTCGTAAAGAGGCAGCACGAATCGCGGTGCAAACGGTTTCGATAGCAGCACCTGTCCCTCGCCGCGTTTTCTTCCGTTTTCTAAGCACAAGAACAGTCCAGGTCCAAAGCATCTACCCGTAGGATGCTCGTAAAGTCGAGATTCCAGCGGCCCGGTAACTTTATCGCGCTACCTCGTAAATTCGTTTCAAGAGACGACAAAGATCGAGTCGTCTGGAACGAACGTGTCCGCGCAAGGTCCAGTAGAGGCGCATCGCAATTCGTTCCGGCATACCAATGCACATAGTGCGACGTTTAGAGTTAAATACACTTGCGCGCGTTTATGATGGCCAAGGTTGTTCCGAGCAGAGCCGCGCCGACATTCGGATTCAATCTGGATCACTGACTCTGACAGAAAAGCAGAAGGGTCCGTTCCCTTCTGAAGCAGCTTAATGCTTGTTGAAGAACTGACAGGATCTACTCTCTAGCACCTATCAGCACTAAGAGTTCAAGTCACGATAGATTATCCCTTCTTTCTCATTTGAGATGATCGTTAGAAAAGCAGGTGAAAACTAAGGATTTTGATACATTCGCAGCTGGTAAAAACACTCACGTATTGAAATGTGAACAATCCCTGCGAGGTCCAAAAGGAAGAGGAATCGAGGGGTAAAGAAGAAGTCGCGTTGCCTAATATCACCGAACAGCCGGCGAAGAGACCGGATTTTATTTAGCCACAAGCGTGTTTTATGGCCGCGTTTGACACGGGCACGCTGCTAAACACGCGACAGCCGTGCTCCTCTCTTGCCACGACTCTTCTACGCAACCCTCGCATTCTTCCCTCGGCCCCACTTCTCGACGATGTCTGTGTAAACTTCCTTTCACAAAATTCTTAAATTTCATGAAAATTTCCCGTAGCGGGATCGACCAAGCCGCAGCGACGGAGCTCTACAGAGGCCCAAACGTTCTTTCCCAAAAGAATCGACGAAAAGATGTTCCACGGGTCAGAGAGTTCACGCGTCTCAGCGCTGATGTGTCTGCAGGCGTTTTTTCCCGACAGACTCGGTCGCTACTGTCGGTCGAACTCTAAATTAAGAACAAACGCAGCTTGAATTTATTGCACGCACGCGCCACTTTGCATCTTTATTTATTTGCTCGATCAGAGGACTCACTATAGGACTGGAGAATTCCGCGAAGAAGAATTCCTCCTTTGGCGACGAGCAGACATTCCGTGGGGAGAAAGACGAGAGGGGTTGGTTGTCGCGCGTGCCACACCGCGTTCGCGAGATTTTTCGACGAACACTAAAAGGTGATAGTTTGAGCGCGATGGCCAGAGTCCGAGCGCTGAAACAACGCCGAGATCAGTCGCTGAAAACGCCAAGGGCGCGCTCGATCCAGGATAAGAGTCTATGCGTAGGGTGGGGGAGCGTGTTGGCGGTTGCACGCATGGCATTCCTAGTCCCACATGCCGACCGTACGTCGGAACGTACTGCCGCCACCACCAGACAATATCGCGCATTCACAGATTGCGCTGTCAGGCGGTCGAATAATATTCGGGGTGACACGCCATGTATCCGCTATGCGGCATGCCGACTACCCTGTATGACTCAGCATCCCCTAACCGCGACCGACCGCTGTCGTACCCCGCTTAGGGGTGTCTAAGGGGTGCCGAAGGAGCCTTGGAAAGAAAGAGAGCAATAAAGAGGAGAAGAGAGAAGAGGGAGCTGCCACCGTGGAGGAAGACAGAAGGAGCAGGGAGAAGGAAAAAGAGGAGAGAGGTTTTGGTGACGAGGCGTAGGAGAAGCGAGGGGTGGGTGGGTCTCGAGGCGAAGCACATCGGGGTTCTTTTTCGGTTTGAATCAGGAACGAACGAGATCGCGCACAGTACCACGTGTCCGTGACCGATCCAATTTTTCCCTCCACGCTTCGATACGCGAACGCTCGCACACATACACTCTCTCGCGCTCTCGCGCTCGTCTCCTTCCGACTTCTCAATCAGGAACATCCTCGGTCCCGGTATTGGGTTTGCCAACGAGATTCGTCACGCTCCACGCGCTCTCGACTTTTACACCGGCTGGAGTCGCTTCGAGGCGAACCTATTTATTCCGCTTAAGCGTCTCGCTTTTCCCACTCGACGGAATCTCGTGGTTACACCCGATCTGCTAACCCTTACAGAAAATTAATTAACCAGTATACGACCAGTACACAATAACCCAAGGTTTTTACGATCTCGACTGTTTTTCTTTTGCTACTTTATTCTTAACCCGTTGTTTTATCCCCGAGCGTGACTCTCGCAGAGAATCGCGATGACTGTCGGTCGACCAAGGCCTCATTGGTCGGCGAAAGGTCGCGAGGCGCAGAAAAGCGACACAGTGCACCTGCGAGCAGGACTCCAAGTTTCTTGCATGCCATTCGCACCGAGTTCTTAGTCTTCTTTTCTTCCTCTTATTCTTCTCCCGCCTCTGTGTTTTCACTCGGGCCTCCTTCCACCGTTTCTTTCCACCGACAGTCTGGTGCAAGCCTTGTGGTCATCCTCGCGTCGTCGAGTCGAATAAAACGCGCCCCTTGCCCCCCTCCTCTCTTAGTCGGCCTTTAATTAATCCGATTTACATCGAGCAGGATCGGTCCTCTACACCCGTGACAGAGCCCACGGTGCATACCTTCCGTTATTTCCTAATGGGGCTCTCATTAGGGGAGAAATAGCCTTCCGAAAACGTCCACGTTTCCGAGAGTTACACGCGCCTTTCGTCCGAAAGGAGGATGCTTTTTCGCGCGAACACCATCCAGAGAGTTCGTGCTTGGTCGAAGAACGAACGCAAGAGTTCGAATGATTAAAAACGTAAAGAATAAATAATTGGCAAGAATGAGGCGTGTAGTCTACCCTAAACGAAGACCGTGACGAAGGGAGGATTGTGGTTGGCTTGGTGTAGTTAGCGGCTAACCGTAGCGGGGATCGTTCTCGTACGGGATGTCCCTCGAAATCCGCGCCACTGGTTAGAACGCAGGACTTTTGGCGCTGAAGTGTCAGGCCACTGATAAGCCAAAGGCATTAATTTTACGGCAGGACCCCTTTGCTCTCCATGGACCCTACCCAACTAATACAATTACGTTGTAACCCCTTGCTGACTTGTTCTTCCCCCCGTACTCTCTTTGTCTTCTTTCGCCTCGATTTCCTATCTCTGACGCCCCTTCGTTCCTCGCCTTCAGCGTCCTCCTGATCGCATTTCGCCACCGCGAAATTTGTTTTGCGAGACAGATTCGCTGAAGTCTCCATGGTTCACGAATCGCGTGACCAAATCTTCCACGAATCATCCCATGCTCGTATGTTTCAGAAGAAAACTCTGCTTTGTTCACTCACCATATTGCGCTAATTTTCTGATCGCGCTGCGTCTCGCGCAACTACCGGAAAATGCATTTCCTGCTTTCCCGTGCTTAACACCGTTAATTAAAGAACGGTTAGTCGTCAGTTAATTTCCATGAGCTGTCTTAACCCAACCCGACCGAAACTCAGCCGAGTGGAGAACGAAGCTCGTTGGTTTTTCTCGCGTCGCAAAATGAACGTATGGTAATTCCAACTAATTTCCAAGCAAGAGCTCTGAATATCCGTCGCGACGTCGCATCTAGCTTCTGTGCCCTTTGCAAGATTAGGGTGATCACCCTCAGGACGAGGGAAACGGAAGGTCCACTGTTTTTCGTAAGTCGAAGTTTCGCGATGCTCGTTTTTAGCTGCCTGGAGAAAGAATGGCTGTTAATCGCCGTAAAAGTAGGGGAAAGGGAGGATACAGAGTAAGAAATGAGGGGAAGAGCAAGAGTCGGGGAAGAGATATCAGGAAAACGGAGAGAACAGGCAGGTCGAACGAGGGTTAAATAATCTGATTAGCTGGTCTCACTGACCGTCGAACGAAGTATGGAAATGAAGGGCATTCATTGGACAGTGGCCAGTACATTGACGGTAGCTAGGTCCGAGCATCAGGAGGGTGCCGAAAAGGGGTGACAAAGTTAGCTCGGGGGTTCGTTGCGACTGCGTACACGAACGAGAGCCGCGAGAGCCAGTGAGAGTGTCGCGCACCGACAATTAACTAACGAGCAGTTGACACAACTTATCAAATCGTATCGCGTCACGGACCCAGCGTCACGCTTGGTATCGCTGCCACCGTCACTGCGTCGTTCAATTATCAGACAGGGATGCGCTTTTTCCTACGTAACACTGCTTCTCCTCTCCCGTAAATCCTTTTTGCATGTCTGAATAGCGGATCTCTGCAGCCCAGTTATCCGTCAATGCACATGCCATCGGTCCTTGTGCGATCCAATGAAAGACACGGAATCGCAGAAAAACGATCACTGGGAGTTTCTACTTCGACAGTCGAGCTGTTTACCGAGGTACTAAGATTAATGATGGCCTTAACGCGAGACAACAAATAATGCGTTCGCTCTGGAGGGCTGACGGTTCTGTCAGCAGATGAAAATCCTCTGTCCTTGAAAGGTTAAGGAATTAGTGCGCGAGTAAAGGAGCGTGCCGCGACGGAAGATCGAATCGCGACGTCCTATAAAGAGGGTGGAAGGAAGAATGCAAAAGGACGGGGAGATCGGTTAGAATCGTTGCACTTAACTTATCTGAGATCGTAGCGTGGATGCACGCAATTCCGTAAGCAGCGCACACTGGTTCGGTCGAAGCATGCATCGTTGACCACCACCCGTTGCCTGCCTACTTTTCCCATGCAGTGCGATAAACTGGTTGCCAGGGAATATTTCGCGTCTTCTCTTCCCCCTCGACCCTTCCGTTCTGTCTGTTCGTTACCAAAGAGTATCGCTCGTCATTCGAGACTCTCTCGTTTACTTTGGCTCTTTGAGGGGCTCCAAGCAGAAGGGAATGCCGCGCAGCGTTCCCGAACTCCGACTACGTGTTTGCGAAGGAAACTCGAATAGCGTGCAATGCAAACTGTCGCCAGTCACAAGCCGCCCCGATTTTTCTAACGTTTGCGATCAAACGGCCTCCGATGTTTCAGCGAAAATTCGCTGCTGTTGTTTGTGACATCTTCGTAATAAACTTGTCATAATACAATGGACGAATAAGTAAAATATTTTGTTTTACTTCGTCACATCTCTATTACTGTAGGCGCAAATGTAAGAAAGAGAGAAAAGGGTGGGAGAAAGAAAGACTGGAGAGAGAACGTACGTAGGTGGACTTGGATTGAAGCGCGAGAGTCAAAGGCAAAGCGCGAATGACAGTTAATCGTAACGCGTGATACGCGCCACTCGTCTTCTCGTGCATCGAGTCCCGTGATGACAACGACGCCACGAATACAATGAAACGACTTATGTACTCAAGTTAATCTCAGTTCTCGGTTTCCTGCGTCACCGAAATCTTTCTTCTCTTTCGTCTTATATCGCATAGTTTTTGCCATTTTTCCCATCTGCTGCGCAGTTTAGATACATCATTCAGCTTCTGCGGTACACTGGATATCGGATGTCACAGCATAGAAAACGTAATGTTGAAATTCGACGCAGTTTCTTGAGAGGTCGAGACGTGACAGGGCATCGTGTGTTCGACGTAGGGCTTCGTTCATTAATACAGCTATTCTGTAGCTTTCTGTGCTTCCTGATTAGTTCGCATATGTACGTGTGTACATCGAGTACAGTGGTCTAGTGCAAACGGTACAGTAGATCCTCAATTAATCGGCTCAATTGGCAAATGATCGGTACGAGACTGAAACCTAAAATACCATTTTGATGATCAGCTAATTTCATTATTTTCGGTAATCTATTATTAACTCAATAACTCAGGTTTCAATCAATATTATACTACATTCTCATCGTTATTGCATCGAATAGACATAACCCTGAATAGAAAGGATTAGAATAGATCGAGTTCCACGCACGAGAGTAGGCATAGCAGCGGTGGTACGTGACTTCCGCGGTCTCGACTAGATTCGAAGCGGTACCGCTTTGGTACCGAAGCGAAATCGGGGGACTAATCGCAGCGGCATGGCGCGGCGGAACGGAGCAGAGATGCATCGCGCGACTATAACTCGCGTCGATTCCGAACAGGTAAAGCACTGGTTGGGAAAAGATTCGAAGGGCGTGCAAGGAGAAAAAAGGAAGGAGGGTAGAGGCGAGGAGGGAGAGAGAAAGTACGGAAGATAGAAAGGAGATCCGAGCGTCTCGCACTCTTTCTCCGTTCCTCTTTCTCTCTCGGTTCGCTCGAATCTCTCGAGAGATCCGAGATGAGAGGGCAGACCGCCTCGGATCCCGCGAGTGGATAATTATTAATCGTTATTTTCGCCAATCACGGCCGTTTATCTCGAAGCACGCAACGCCAATTATCTATCGGCCGCTCCACCGGACGAGGAAAGACAGAGCAGAATGTCGAGGGGCGAGCGAAAAGGAGAGGGAGAGGAGAGAGCGAAAGATGGATGGATAGAAGAGCGCGAAGAGAGCAGGAACGCGCAATGAAACGGCGGCGAGAGAGCGAGAGAGGATACTACTAGATCTGCTGTTACGTCGTTTAGCCGTATTCTCCTCTTTTCGATATTCTCGTTCGATGTGCGTTCTACGCGAACTCGCTGCCAGATCAGACGCATCGTAGTTCAACGATCAACGTATCATACAATCTATTTTTCTATTTACCGACTTTCTTCTCCTGCTGCTTCTTTTCTTCGAAAGGACACTCCACTCTATCATCGATCCATGAACTGAAAAAAAGAGCAGAACATATGCTATACTGTTGGACAACCATCGATGATGCGTTGGCAACCGTTAGCCTGCGTTGCAGCGGTTCGAAAAGTTGCATCCCTCTTGGCCGTGTTAGAAGCGCCACTTAACGGAGAGAAGCTGCAAGAGAATTAGAAGAGAGAAAAAAGAATGAACGCGGAAGAAGAGAAGGGGGAAATTAATCGGTCGATATCGAGGAGGGATCGAGCACGACGTCGTTATCTTGCCGGTGAATCCTGGCAGGGTGTGTCGTACGCTCCAAGTTCCTCGATCGTACGGGAAACTAAAGGTTACTATACACGGGCCACGACATTTGTACCCCTTCGTGATTCGAGTACTCGTTGGATCTATCGGACGATACTCGTTAGCCGATCGTTACAGCCGTTCCCTTCCTCTTTACCTCTTTTCTACGCGGTGGTTTGCGTTAATCGGTTGGAACTTTTACAGTGTCCAGTTTTTTCCGATGGCTGGCAGTATGATTAACGTTCATGTGCACGCGCGAAACGCAATACGTATGTTGAACGGCTATGCTCAGAATTTCTTTTAAGGGATACAGTATTCTCTTGTTATAAGCCCCTTACTATATTCAATACTTAAAATACTTGAAATTACAACCAAAAATTACAATTTTTCTAAAATGTATCCTTCGCTAGACTCATCAGTAAATCTATAGCAAGGAAAGACTGTACATATTGCTTGCATTCTTTCACAGTGTATTGTTCAAGTCTGCTAATCTGATTTATTTTTCTTCTTCCAGGTAAGTCGACAGTTTGTGCGTCTCCTCCGTAGATATCCTAGTCACGTAAGTTACATATTCAATTGCTTCCACGACCCCCTTCTTGCTGATAAAATATTACTCAATTGAAAATAGTAGCGCATCTGGGACATTCTTTCTGCAAACTCTTTGTTCGATAAAATCACGAAGACAGAAGCCACTAGGAGGACCTGTGGAAATTGGCATTGGCGTTCCTCTTTACTACACACATTATTTCGCGTTGTCGAGTTCATGACGCGCGGTCGTTACTCAACGCTCGCGAATCATTGTTCGGTCGTAGAGCTTGTGAAACTGCGCTATCGATAAATCCCTGAACTGACGTTGCCGCAATTGCCATACGTTACGCGTCTGCCTGAATTCGGTCATCATCGGTTCAACGAATGTCTGATGTGCGAGGAAAGTCGATCGAGAAATCGGTTTACAAGGAAATACGAGCGAAATCGCAGTTGTACTTTTGGAAACAATTCGCGTAACTCTTAAAAGGGGTTCCTTAAAACGCTCAATAGAGGTTTCTAGCAGGTCGGTTTGAAGAAGGGCTCTTTGTTTTCCTCGGCTTCCGAACAATATAATTTTTCGACGGGTAATGCGATAACGCTTTCTCGTTTGCTCCTCGTGCAGCCGGAAGTAAGGAGAGCTGGATAAAACTTCTCACTTAGCCGAGAATGCGAAAACCCCTTTCGCGCTGGGGAATCGCAAAGTTAGGGAGCACCGGTGCCAACCGGACCACCAGCCGCCAGCCGTTTGTTCGTCCCGAAACGAAGTTTAAAACTCAGCCACGCCGTGAATCCAATTTGTCGGGATTGAAGTTCCATCGTCGGTCCTCGGAAAGAGTCTCTCCATTGCCGTCAAGAAATCGAAAGTCCGCGCGTAACACCAGCATGAATTCGTTTGAATGGAAGCTCAACTGCCAGGGAATAACTCGCACGAAAGTCCGAGATCGTTCTCAGTCGCGTTGCGCAACTGGCGCGATTCGAGTCGCGATTCGAGTCGCGATTCGAGTCGCGATTCGGCTCAAAGTTCAGAGTTCGTCAATGTCCGTGTCGAGACGCTAGTAATCTTCGGTTCGTATAGCAAATCGTATCCACGGTGTGCCGATTACGATTTCAAATTTTTTTAAACGACTACTCTGGTGAAAGGCACAATAAAACTGAACAGTAATTTGTTACGAGAAAATATTTCCGAAAGGGTATAAGCTGCACGGAATTGACTCCCGATGCAGACTGACTGCATAATGCGCTGATTGAGTGTGTCCCTGCGTGTCTTTCCCATAAAAGTAGATACATTAAGAGACTGGCGCAGCGAACTACATATTTCTTTCACGAATTTTTCTCCAGTGTCATCCATAACTCTGGATCTCCAACATCACAGGAAACGATTCGCGATAAATGCATTGTTCGATGGTGACGGTGGCGGGTATCGTGAAAAGTCAGCGATGACTTTCCGTTTTACGGATCGACCGTATTCGGGAAGAAAAGAATCGACGAGGGAAAAAGACGAAGGTCTTCTAATCGGTCGTGCCGATTTCGACCCGTGCATTGTCAGAGCGCGCAAATCTCGAGAGAGGAAAGAGCATCTTTCTGTGCGTCGATACAATGCGAGGCGAACGAGATCTCGGGCCGCGATACAATGCGGCCGGACGCGCGACCGTCGCTTGAATAAATATCGATCATACCGATGCCAAAGGGAAATATTATTTTCATATTCGCAGCGCATCTTGCGTCGCCTTCGGGACGAACAGCTGTCCGCCACGGGGACAATACCGACGCATAATCCAATAACGCCTAACCCTCGTCCGCCCCCCGAACTTGAATCGGAGATCCCGGAAAGCTTCTCTCGCCTCTGCCTTCGACCAAGGAAACGTGGATGACTGACAAATTTCGTTACATCGCGCGGCTCGATCTTCTCAGGACCTCTGGGGAACGTCGATCGGCTGCACAGCAGAGATCGGATGTACCAGCCGTATCGGCGGGAAGCGCTGCTCGAAGTTGGACGTCTGCGAAAAGCGCGCGCTCAAAGTAACGAGGTGAATTACGATATCGAGCGACGATAACCGGTTATGGAAAGCTCGACCGGTCTCCGCGCCGCATTTCGTTTCGTAATAACCAGATATTAAGGTAAACGGAGACGGACGGTACTATCTCGGTAACGAGGATAGTCGTTCGATATTGTCCCGTCGTTAGGAATATGCTCGCACGTGCAGCGACCAATAAACAGCTAGAATTACGGATTATTAGTCGATGCGTGTTGCGTATACCGTGTTGCGCCAAGTGGAATGGAGAGGAACGCGTTGCGCCGCGTTGCGCCGCGACGGGAGGAACCTGCGCTCCTCGTACCCTAGGCTCGCGCTCCTGACAGACATTCCATCGGACGCATACGGCAAATCGGATAATCGGTCGCGACAATAGGTCGGGAGGTTAAGCGTGTTTGCTCTTCTCTCGAAGACGCGTTCACGCGACAATGGGGCCTGCGAGAGCACTTTTCGAGGTTCGGGTCGCTTTGAGGGGACGAAGAATGAGGAACGGTCGCGGGGAGCGACGAAGGGGAGCGAGGAGAGACGAAACGGCTTGTTCCGCGAAGAAAATAGTCTAGACGACGCTACCCTGCCCCGTCTGCGAGAACAGACCTCCGTTCCTCCTCGAATCGAGAAAGGAGCGTCTGTTCCGGACGAAAAGGAGGCGCAAAGGGCCTGGCGCGGACGGCACGAGTCGCACCAGGCCAAGTGCACGCCCGAATCGGCCACAATGAGCCCAATCAGCCGACGAGTGTACACACAATCGACAACAAACCATATATATTCTTGTGGACCGTGCCGGGTGGGCCGGATAGGATCGCAAGGATGATCTTTATCTTACGCAAGGCCCTCGGTCAAGCGAAATTTGTTGATGGGCCCACTCGTCCGAGAAAGAGCCACCAGCTGTCTTGCCCGGCCCTTCTACGACGCGCGACGAATCGCGCAATTTCGTTCGGAGGATTCGAGAGACATTTCAGATCTGTTAAAATGCTGTTTATTGGATTTGCTTCCCTGCGATTTCTTCGCCTCTTTTCGTCAAAAGGATACCTACTAGTGCGCTCTTATATTCAGAAAGTCGATACAAGTTTCATAGAATTGACAGAAATATCTAGCGGAAGAAAGTGAGGAGAATATACCTATCATTATCAATACTCTTTGATCAGAAACTCAGCATAAATGTGGTGTAAGCATCACGAGAATATATCCTTAAACATCTTCTGATCCACATATGAGTCATAGAACTGTGAGGGCGTGAATCGTTTATCCAGTTACAAGATTTCAGAAAATGGTTCGAATCGCGTGAAAATTTGGCTGACTACGATCGAGAAGTGTCTGGGGTCTAGCGATTTAGAAGCAGCTAGCATAAAGAGAGAGACGAGGCACAACTTCGGCGAACGGGTCGTGGCGCGCAGCTGGCAGGATCGACACGCCTACGGGGACTCCGTTTTGAAGAGGAAAACAGCGTAGAATGGATATTTGACCGAACACTCGAGAGGTCGTTATCTCTTTCAGAGCGAGCGGAAAAGCGGACTCATGGACCAAAACACGGGGCATTCTTTGCCTCATCGTGCCATGGCCCGTTTCGAGACTTCCCGAAAACGGAAAATACCAGTGCCTCCGTGTGTTGTGGCGTTGCATGCCTGTCAATGTACAAATCACAGTCCATTTATTCTATTCAAAGCCGCGCTCGTTTAACGACACTCGGACGCACGAACATGGTCATAAATTTTCGCGCGGCCATCTCTCTTTCTCTCGGACCTCCTCTCTCTTTCTGTCTCGTTTTCCCTGCTGTTCGGTTACTGTCTCGACGAGAGCAGCAACGATGGAAAAACGCGCGGATTCCAGTAACGCGCGACGGATGCAAATCTCTTGCCGCGTTTCGTGTCGCATAGCTTTACGATGATGATGCGACATTACTGAACTCTTTCCCCCTTTTTTCCCCTCGCGGCGAAATTAAAAAGGATTCGCCAGTCGAATCGGGGACGCTGATATGAAAGTGGATCGTTAGACGCGCGCAAATCGCTCTCGCGAAGTACCGGTTCACCTTATGGACGCACGTTACGTCTCGTTAGTGAGGCTGAGAACTACATAACTTACGACCACCTTTTTCTCGCCAATGAATATTCGCTGCCCCCTCTTCGTGACCAAATAGTAGAGCACTTTTTGCGCAAATAATTCCACCGAATCGCACCTCGATAATAAAGTGACTTCGTTTATTGAGATAGCATTATGACAGAAACTCCTCGTATTATTTTTCGTAATTTTCTTCGATCTCGATCAGTGCCTGAGCTATTAATCGTGCAACGCTTGAAAACACGGCTCTCGATAATTAACTTTGCAGAGTGCAATCTATATCCAGTATCGTTGTTTGGATATCCGTCCGATGGTTGCAACAGAAGGATAATGAACGTGGCGAGTGGCATCGCGCGAAATTAATTTAGATTCGATGGAAATTGAGTTGTATTTTTTCCACGCGATCAATGAAATCCTGTTTTGCTGTATTCGTATGAATTGCAGTTGCACGAGATTTCATTTATGCGCGTCAAAGATACTTGTAACGCGTGATTTTATCTGAAACATTATTCAAGTTAAAATTAAACGCAGAATCTGAACGTTAAATGCGATGGTGAAATGAGAAAATTTCAGGAGCATGAGAGGAGGCTGAAAAGTTTCTCGAATTCGGCTGGAAATCGTGGCCCAGGAAGCATAATTGCAAATCCAGCACAGCGCGAGGATACAAGAGACCAAAGGAATCGTGCGAGGCCACGAGCCAACGATTAAGCTTCGCTTTCTCGCAAGACACGACCAGTCTCGACTACCAACGAGTATCGATTTTAGCGCTCGAAACCCGTTCGTTTAATCGCTACGCGAAGAGCAACTTACGATAAACGTTTCCTAGTCGTCGTTCCGATGGTCGACAGATAGATATAATTTATCGTAGCTAGAGTAGATAAGCCTTTCGCCGATCGAACAGGTTCGCAGCTGCAATCCCAGACCGGGAGTAGCGCGCGGCGAGATTAACGTTGATTTCAAATCGAGTTGCGCGTGAACCGAGACGATTGCTCGGGGAGCATAATTTTCGGCGAAACAACGAGGTCCAAAGGCAACGACAAAGAAGCTAGCGTGGCACAATGACCTCTCGCAGATTTCTCGCATGCTGACTCTGGCGAATCGGAGAGCGTGCGAGCTGGCCATTGGTTCGGTGACCGGTTACTTTGTTCCGTTTAAATGCGTCGATATAAATCAACCGGTTGCCCTTTCCATGGAGCGATTTACAAGGTGAAGCGGCTGTCGGATAAATTAGTAAGGGGGAACGCGAACTAGACTCACACGCGTTGCTCGCGATAAAAAGAACGTCCACGCGAGCCGAGGCTGCTGTCGCGTTTTCTGACTCGA
Organism: Calliopsis andreniformis; assembly: GCF_051401765.1. NCBI lineage: Eukaryota > Metazoa > Arthropoda > Insecta > Hymenoptera > Andrenidae > Calliopsis > Calliopsis andreniformis. The sequence goes on from NC_135064.1 coordinate 27,965,536, forward strand.
TGAACGAGCATTCCTCGAGCTCCAGCAGCTGAGCTGCGAGGGTAAGAAAGCGAAGGCGAGATCACAGGAAAGTCAAGTCGAACGCTACGACGCCTTTGTTCTGCTTGTAGTATTTATCTTGGCTATTGATTCGTTTCTCGCGTCACTCCCATTCACTCCGATCTTCTGTCGCGTATAAAGACGCGTCTCGTCGGAGTGGACTTTCTGCATTATTGCGGCATCCGAGAATTCTTGCACTTGATCAAAGTAACGACGAGGAATTCAGAGAACGCAGTTTATGAATTGCGGTCCACATGAGTCGACCCACCTGATCTTCCCCTTTCTCATTACCTTCAACCATCCAGCACCGATTACTGTCGCGAGTTCCACTACGGTCAGTGTTTCCGCGTCTCTGTCCTCGAACTGGCCAAGTCTTGAGGAGCGTTTCAGATTGTGCGATAGCTGACTCTCGTGCGGCGGTCCACCAGCTGAAGAGGGAGGAAGGGAGAGAGGAGGGACGAGGGTCCAGGACCCCCCAGCGTTCAATGAGAGACATTTCTCATCATTTTCCATTCAGACCGTCTGAGTTATAAGCCCGGTACGTCTTCTATCCCGGCACAATCGTTCGATTTATTATAACCGCGAGAAGCCTAATGAATTTAATTTCATATTTCACGGCCGGTAAGTAGCTGACTACGATACCGTCGTGAATATCTCCGCGAACGGCGCGGCGGGCCGCTGCGTTTAACCGCCGATTTAGGTGTCCCTCCCCCTCTGACTGGTACCATCGTCGCTCTCCTCTTTCCAGCGGCAGCCAGAAACCGCACGAGGCAAAAAGGAGCGTTCTTCCTTGCGCGAAGATGCGATTCACGAGCCGTATGGAATCGAGGTCGTATCTCAAGCAGAGAGGAACAGGGACCGGGCCAAACGTCCGCTCCTCTCTGAGAGTTACCTTTAGCCGGGGCCACGAGAGGACGCGATATACTGCTCGATATTTCTCGAGGTTTTCTTCATCGATTTTTACCTTTACCTTACCCACCGTGCTGACCACGGCTAGTCCTTTCGCGTATACTTCAGCCGTACGATAATATATCTCGGGCTAATGTTTCCCGTCGAATGCGCGGGCCAAACGCGACGCATAAAAATCGGATGGCGGAGAAGCACTTATTTTTTATTACCGAACGATTTATCGTGCTGGCTGTGGACCAAGGAACAGCTATCGAAACCAAATCTTTTTTCATTCTAATGTTTCTAATGTTTAGCGTGTTTTATGGGCTAGAGACTCGATCATATTTTCGTTATCTCGTTACCGATACAAAGTTCATTTCCAGTTCTTCGATGAACACTGTAGCACCTTTTCAAAGATGTCTCTCGCATTTTTGGAGACCATTCGCTTAGATACATCCTCGCAGTCGGCTCCGCGAAGCTTGAGTGCATGCATCTTCGAAGTATTCAGGAAGACGTCATGGCGAGGGCATCGCCGCACGCAGGTTCCTCATTCGATAAAAGCATCGACTAGTGGAGTCGCTTTAATTCCGGTCGCGGGTGCCGAGCTCTCCCTCTCGACTCCGCCGCGACTGCTCGAAAAAACCGCATCTTCTTCCGCCTTCTTCTCCGGCTCGTAACTCTTCCCTAGCACTGCCCCCGAAATAATGGCCGAGTGGTCGTTTGCCGCGGTGTCCTCCCGAGGAACGATCCGCGGTAGTTAAGTTATTAAATTTATCTTCCCAAGCCAGGCTAAAAATCGCGGTGATTTATTATTTTTTGCTGCTTAACGACGCGGCCACGGAATATGGCCCGAAGCAAGTCTCCCCTGTTTCCAGTCTCGTTCCTCTTCTTCCGCTCTGACCGCCTCGCGTCTTGCTGCCTTTTTTCGAGCGGCACGCCCGACCATTGGAATGACTCGTCGCGATAAATTTTCTCGCTCGCGCTCGCGCTGCGCGACATCCCTCGACGCGCAGGCTGCAGTTACAGTACCTTCTCGGTGTAGTATCGCGATTCTGGATTGAAGAAAAGCCTATTTCGTGATTTGAAAGACGATACTATATCGAGGAAAGGTACTAGGTATTTGTGTCCTGTGAGTCGAGTAACATGTCCGACTCTTCGGACCGTTCCCAATGATTCTTCTTGAGAAGACTAATGATGAAGACTAATTCGTCCATGTTTGCTTGGTAGTGGTAGCTGATAAGAAGCAATTTCCCTCAATATCTCTATGAAGCTTTTCTTCAACCAAAGATTCTCCATCTTTTACCTTCCTTCCGCAACACGCTCTCAGACGTTCTGTAATCGATGAAAAATGAGAGGAGAAGGATTTCCAAATAGTACCTGACCGAGTTCAATGTCTAATTTGGATTGCAAATTCGTGGTAGTAGTCGCGAGCTGAAATAGTCGATGACCGAGGCGAACGCTTTAGCCAGGAGGATGATCCGTGGGTAGTTGCACCTCGGCGCGAGGCAACCGCGACACGGTTCGCTTCGCGTACACTCGCCTCGTGAACAGAAGGGAAGAGAGGATAGACGAGAGGAACGATCTGTTCTCTGTTCCGCTTGGTCCGGGGTTCCTCTCGCTTGGACGTACGTATACAGCTCGTCGCTCCTCTTCGTACGAAAGGTCGAAGCGGGAGGGCGAGCGGTGCAAACGGAGGATCCGAGCAGGCAAAGCGGCGCGGCGCGGCGCGTTGCGTCGAATAGTCAGCCGGTCGGCTAGATAGTCAAGCTGGCCAACGAGCAGCCAGCCAAGTAGGCAGGCCGATGCACGCGCAGCTTATAAAACCACGGATTCCCTCGAGTATATCGAGAGACTCGTTCTCGCGCACGAACCTTGACGCTAATGGCATGCATTACCGTTAATAATAGTTAAAGAAGGAGGGGACGACTAGGGAAAAGGGATGGAAACGGAGATAAACGCGGACGGGTGGATGGAACGAAGAGAGTGAAAAACGAGATGCATCGAGCGCTCGAACTCGGGGAAAAATTGCCTGGCAATTACGATCGGTTCGATTGGAGAACCTGCATCCGCGTCTGTCGCGTTTCCTACTTCTTCCACGGCTTATCCTTCCTTTATAATGTGAACCTCCCTTCTGGACCGAAATGGAAACGAGCACCGCTTCGGTTTCAAAAATTCGATACGCTGCAACGTATCGTCTTATCTGGGGAAAAGTCTTCTTATTGCGACTTTTCGGGAAACATGTTGCTGAATTCGACGAGAGATAATCGGAATAAGAAGATTTTCGCCTAATCGTGATTTCGAGTAAACGGCTTCGCGATAATCGATACCACGCCACACTGGCTCGTCTTGTCTCGCGAAGATAAGACTGGCTGAACGGAACGTGTACGCCACGCGATAATCGAGATTACTTTCGAAGCTGGTCGAGCGAGAAAAGATGTGCACGAAAGAGAGGAGTTACAGAATCGGAGAGAGAGAACGCTGAAAGGAGCGTTACCCATAGCCAATACCGTTACCGCGTACAGCGTAGATCGCCGCGTCGATGACCCTCCGCGTTGCTTAACGCCGATTAGAGAAGAACGTTCCAACGATTTTCTCCGCCGATGCGCCGCGCCGCGCCGCGCCGCTTCGTATTTCGTCCTTTTGCCCATCATCGATACATCGAGCATTAGTCGGAGCGATTTTCTTCTTTAACGATACCTCCAATACAAGGTCAACGATTCGCGTTTTCAGAAATAACGGAAAAGGGATTTGCTGAGCATGCATCGCGTAAAGTGTCCATCAGAAAGCTATTTCTGCGATATAAATTGCTGTTGCATCCAGCACCGATTACTAGGGGCTGAAACTCGAGAAAAATCGTGAGTGCGTTATTACCTGAACGCCTCCGCGTTGTTAAGCAGATTAGGCGTCGAATTCCATCCCATTAAAGTTTAATCTCTTTCGCCGATCTGATTTAAATTCCAATTTGGAATTGGATTTGTCGGCGTTGATCTTTATTCCAGGAATGAAGAGTACAGGATCAAGGATTATAGTCGTTGAACGATAATCTTCGCGCAATCGGCGCATCGCGGCTAATTAGCGAAAGAAAATGCGATCGCAGATGTCGCGAAGCAGATGGCAACCGCGTACGGAGCTCGAATCCAGCAGTCAGTCCAGGATCGTCGAAAAGATGCGCTGTCATGCGAGCTAACTAACTGGCCCGTGGAAATCGCGAATCGCGGCGCTCTATACTATATAGTACTCTATACAGTAGCGGGGCACGATAGCCCCGAGCGAAATTGCGTCGCTATTCAAAGGAACATAATTGTGGCAAGAGAACATCGCAAGCCACGTTTGCTTCTACACCGTTACTTACACAGCTGACGACCAATTACGCTAACATAAGTACCTACATACGCGCTTGCTGTAGCACTGAAAACATCCTTGATTCGTTTGTCGGTGCCTCGACCTGTTTGGTGTTCGGAAATTATACAGTCCAGGGGGAGGACGATGCGAATCCCCAGAAAATCAAAGCAGGATACTTGATCGCCTAATTTGAATACAGTCGAGGCGTCAAAAGGCTGCCTGGCGTTGAAGAGTTCGCCAGGACTCTCGACGAGACAAATGGAAATCCGTCGAAAGCTCTCAGATTCGGCATTATTTATTTCTTTGGCGTTGTCGTTATTATCCCGACCCGTAAAACCACGGAACGAACAAAGTGGCGAGGGAGCATAGGGTATATCGTAGCACGGGGCGACATCCCGTCCCTTATGCCGCTAGGTTGCGACCCCTGCTGCTGCGGCTGCTGTCGCTTCCTGGGGGAGCCACGACCCCTCGTACTTGGAAAATAATTCTATTAGGTTATATCGCGGTCTGCGTGAATGACGCGCGCACGTTTCGCTCAAGGGCGGTCAGGGTGTCTGCGGTTTGTTACGAGTAACCAGGCCCGCTCCGATCTCCCCGCGAAACGAATCCGCCTCGAGCCCGTGCCTCTTCCTCCTAGATTGCCAGCGAATTTTATTAAGCCCCTAATTACGTCCAATCTATCGCGTTACCAGTCGTCCCTAGAACCGCTGCTCACCCCATCTCCCTCTGTCTCTTTCCCTGTCTCTCTTTAGCGTTTCTTACATGAAAACGAAACGATAAATATTCTTCTTGATAGTGATGTAACGCGTGAAGTCGACGCGTTACATTAATCCCCTTCGAAAATTTTTCCTTCAGCTTCTGTAAAATAGTCAGCCCTCTTCTATCCCCTGTGTCTCTCCTTACGCGTTTCGGATGTCCTTGGTAGGAAGCGCGTATGGTGGGTGCTCGGTAGTATATCTCGTGCGCGTATAAATCAGCGATGGGCGGAACCGACATGGAGAGACACCGTAGAGGTTGGAAGGAATCCCGTCTTCCGAAGCGCCTGGGTAAATTTATAGCGGGCCAAACGTGAAGAGATTCCCTTGTCTTCGATCTCCTCCACAGAGATGGTTGCGTTTGACCTACGATAATTGCCCCCATTTTCCTTTCGCATAGGTACCTAGATATTTCCGCGAAATGAATATCTAGTCGCTTCTACTATAACTGATCAATTATCGAACTTACTGCTTTTTTAATGATCTAGACAACATTTGAAATGTGAATGGAAATAATTTGTGTTCTATTTTAACATTAAATCGAATACTTAAACGGAAGTCTGCGCAATTTTGCGTGAAGCATGTGGGACGAGAGCATTGTCGCTTTATCGACCAGCAATTCCATACTGCACGGGATATAGTTTATCGTAACTCGAGTATGCGGAACAGCTTCGACAAGAGCGTCGATTTCGTCATCGCTAGCTATCGTCTCCAGGAGCACATTATCGCTCAGGATTCGCGTTTCTATCGTGCCAAGCTCTAAACAGTCCGTCATTTTCGATTACGCATTCGTTAGTTGCATCTCCTTTTTCCGGTGTTAACGTGTCGTTGAAACGCGATTCGCAGGTCTTGAAAGGCAAATCCGTGAGGACGTTGATCGTATATCGTTTCCGAATTCAAGGCTTGCACGTGAATTCCAGCAGATGGGAATGCGCGAGTTAAAGGGGAAGCATCTTTCGGAAGGTAGCGTGGGGAATAATTTAATCCCATTATTGCAGTTTTCGACGATAACAGGGCACAGAAGTTGTTAGGGGGAGTTCTGGTATATGTTGGCAGCGTTACTCGTATTGGTGCGTTCACGAGCGGAAGATACCGCGGCTGACATCCTCGAGCTTCCGGTAGAGGTTCGGTTTTTACAACCATCCTGTCACAACTTGCCGAGATGAACGAGCTTCCGCGGTAGGCGTGCGAGGAAAGTTTCAGCATGGTGTTTGCGATCGTATTTGGTTGTCTAGTAATCGCGGGAATTAAATCCTCGTATAACGCGGGGCGAACGAGGCACGGTTTGGGGGACCATTTAAGGGAGAATCGCGTAAAAATGAGGAAGAAGGAGAAAAAAAGGTGGAGTACGCGCTTGGCATTCGTTGGTTACGTTAATTCGAGCACGATCGTGCATCTTACACGGCGCTCCCGCGGTGGGTTACGGTAGGTTACGATTCACCGGTCGCATACTAGCGAGCGGAATCGTGCAACATCTTGCCGGGATGGAACTGGTTTTCTAGTCATTACTCGTGACTACCCGTCGCGTTTCGGTACGACTGTTGAGTCCATGAGACCGTGTAGGTATGCTAGCTACGACTAATTCCAACTAGAAATACATGAAATTCTATTAATATTTTTCTACGATTACAAGAAAAGAAGCAAAACGTTAAAATCGTTTTCTCTTCGAGGGCAGTTTCCTGAAAATCGTTTAAAAATAAATTGGTAAAACGATTGGAACTAGAAGCCCATGAAATGTCTCGGTTGATATCACTTAACGATTCGAGAAGAAAGTATAATTTAGTTCGCGAGACGATTGAGCGAATGGGATCGCGAAGCAGAGGTTTGGAAGCGGACAACGCGATAGATGGATAAAGTAGTAAAGTGAAAGAGAGGGGTCGGCAGAGCAACCACGAAACATTGTCGAAAGAGTGGATGATGCCGCGCGAGCAAAACCCACTTAACCCGTTCTGTGACGCGTCAAAGAAGCGCTCGAGCCGAAACGTTCTCGTTCGCGTCGACCCGTCGCCCCGAAAATGCCATTACTTTTGCGGAGAAAGCAATCTCTCGACCACGGGCCCTGAAAAATCTTTCCCGGTTATAAAATATTCCAAGAGGAGATTTCGCTTGCGTTGTCTTTGCTCCGCGTTATTTTCTCGCGAGGCGTCTTTCCGCGGGGGCGAAAACGAGGGATGACGACGAGGGTAAGGGTAGGCAACCCTTTGTCACAGCAAAGTATCTTCGCGACGATTACGTTTTCGTTACGTCCCTCTTTCACAACTACCGGCCAGACAGCGAACCCTTTAAAATTGGCGTCTCCTGCATCAGGCGATAAACTCGATTCACGTTACGGCGAGAAAACGCGAGTTTTAGCTATCACTTGAGTGCATAATTTTATATCGCCTTTATCGCCATAATTTTATATCATGAATACCAAACCGAATACTAAACCAAAGTTGACTTTCGAAAATATCAGCTGACTTTTACCTATAATCTCATCTGGGAGCCGAGAGTCTATATCGAAGAAATTCTGTATCGTCCGCCTATTCTCGCGCTCTTGAAGCGTCAGACGTTGCTAACACGGCTGTCGAAAGATTTCCGAAATTCCATCGGAAGCATGAAGAACTAGAAACGTGAAAAGAGGGAGAGGCGGCGAGACGAGAAAAGTCAGAAAATGAGAGTAGCGCGGGAGAGGTTCGAGCGAAAGAAGACGGGAAAGAGAGCGCGCGAGAAAGAGCGAGGGAGAGAGGGAGAGGAAGAGGTCGCGCGGGAACGAGAATGGTTGTAGAGCGCGCTGGAGGCGAGGCCTGACATTTGGTTACTGACATTTTCACCCCGGGGTTGACGGCGGGCAACCCTTTGGCGTTACCCGCGCTCAATCACTCCATTGTCTCGAGCGGCGCTCGTTTTATACTCGCGTCAACGCTTCATTATGGGGCCTCGGGTCCGGTCGACTTGGCTTCTATAGCCCACGTGCTCGGCACATTGTCTATCCCAAGAATATATTACGCGCCCACGCGATCCCGCGCGCGCGAGCACCGCCGTGCCCGCGACTAACCACCATCTCATGCCGCGCGTTCTGTCTCCGCGCTAGCCGAAATTTTCCTACGAGAAATCGTCTAGTCTAGACGTCGCCCGACACCTTTGCTCGCTACTCCTTGGCTTCTCGAGGGTATTTTTCCCCGAACAATTCCCAGTTCATCTCGGCAAAGCCTCCGACTCTATTCTTGCGCAATGATTCCTTTACGTCAGTGCTGTCCACGAGTGGGGACCCTTCTGCCTCACCGCTCCGTCCCCCTCTTATTTGTGCGAATTGCACATGAATAATACTGCGCGAATTATTACTACTCGTAACCATAACAGTGGAAATAAAGTAGAAATTGATTTACTTCAGAGAACAGGATGGGCTTCTCTGAATTTCCTAGCATTTTCGAACAAGAACAGAATATTCCTCTTGCGAAACGTTAAGTTTACGATCACACGCTCATCGAAAGCATCTGAAGTCCTGAGAACACGAACGACGATGAAATTAATTAGAGAAGGATCAATAACTAGACGTACTCCAAACGCAACTGCGTTTCAGCTTCGAATTCGGAGGTGACCTCAGAGTGGCGAGACCTGGTCGAAAGGGACAGGAGAGCTCGTAAACGGCGTACGCGCTACACGCGTGCACAGCTCGCCGCGGCAATTAATTACGGCGTAAAGTCGCGCGCTCGTATTCAATTAATTACCGCGGGTGCTGCGCGATCGGCGTTCGCATAATTGACATTGTTGCCGCATTGTTTACACTGGCCAGTGAATTTATCAATAGATTTCCAGTGAAACGACGTTGCTCGCGGCTGTGAGCCCTCTGTTTCCCGGATGCTCAAAATAGCCCTGCGTTCCCCATAGTTTCACTGGGAGAAGCGCACCAACCCTCTGCCCGGTTCACAATTACGATTTTTTTCAGCGTTCCTCAAGATAAATCTCCAATATTCCCCTCTGTTCGTTCCATGACCCGTAACGATCCTTCAAAGGTAGTTTCCTCCTCCACGTTCTATCCTCCATTTCCTCGCGATTTAAGCCCCCTGACTGGATTTACCGTTTCAGCTTGAATTTCGCGTGATTGAAACATTTCAGTGAAAAGCGTCATCAGCGGTTTAGCAGGAGCAACGAGAACGAAATCTCGCTTATCCGTTGCAAAGAGCGTAACGTGGCCTCGGCTCAAGCGCGCTGTCGCTTTTTCGCATTAACACCCTTTCGCAGCTCGGCGTTTAGAAAACGGACGTGCGCCGAATAATCGGTAATCCTCGAGGTACGTATGTATACCGCGAATGTCGAGGATTAGCTGACATCCGCTTTTCCGCTGTGCTTTCGCGAGACTAAATGCGCCGCCTGTCGCTTCCCGTGTACAGGATAAAATTAGAGAAGCTACTCGACGAAAGGTCGACCGTGGAGGAGGTTAACGCTTCGAGGAGCGTCTTCGAGGAAAAGGGCACCGATAGAAGTCGATATGCAGTATCGACTGGAACATTTTCCACGACGATACGGGTACGATTATCGTTCCCTCGTTTCGAGCTCTTCCCTTGTTCTGGTCTAACCCGTCCTAACACCATCACCTCTATCTACCCATCTACCCGGTCAGACTCCCCTCTCGCGCCTCGTCCGCTTCTGTATTCGCAGGTAGATCGAGGCAGGTACTGCGAAGGTCAAGTTTTTTCCCCCTAGCGCCCCTCCTCTTCCTGTTCCTGTTCCTGTTCCTCTTCTCTACTCGTCCCCATCCACAAGCGTTCCCGCGAAATGAAAGAATAGGCAGGCGGTAGGTCTACCCGTCTCGAGCCGTCTCTGTTCTTCTCGGGTACGCGGTAGGTCGGGCTCTGTCTTTCTGGTTCCGTAGGTTTCTCGGTCTCGGTCTCGCGCGTAACGCCATGGACCGGTTTCGAGAGCAGCCGCGGGGGCTAAATGTCAACAACGGCATAACGGCCCGGTTAGAGGATTACCCCCGATCTTCGCCCATCGAGGGTAACACCAGACAAAAGGTCGTGAACTTTCCGCGTGTCATAATCCGTCTGAGAGGGTTCGCGGCTTCTCCGCCCGTAGTTCTCTGTTCGTACCGCGTAACCTCATGTTCGACGAAACTAGAATAGGAGTACAGTGGATGAACAAATTATTACAAACACTTCAAACGTACCATTTATTTCAACATTGAGTAAGAACGGATATCGTTTTTAATACAACACATGTTTTCATGTGCCAATAGCATATCATTATTATAAAGCTTGTCCAGTTGCATACTTGACCAGGGGGAGCTGATCAAGGGTCAGAGGTGACCAATGGGAGCTGACCAGGGGTGGGAGCTGACCACGGATGGGGTCGGACTAGTGAGAGGTTGGATGAATTAGGGGTGACATTGATTTGCAATTTTTGAGCTTCTTTGTAGATACTTTTCTGCTAATTTCTAAGTACCTACTTACTCGCATATCAAATAGGTACATTATAATTATGATATAGTGTTCGTATATTACACAATATGGACGACAGTGATGATAAAAGAAAGGCGAGATAGATGAGGATCGAAAAGAAAAGGCAGTAGTCTGATCGCGGAGGACGAAAAGGAAGAAAAGAAAAAGGAGTGAGAGTACGGTCCCGTCTCGGTGTCAGAGAGAGGGGCTGTGTGTTGGGTCTGAAGGTTCGACGCGTAACCCGAATGCCCTAATGGGATTGGCATTGTCGTCGTTAACATGACAATATAGGTCCTAAACGGTTCGCTTATAGGTGGTAGAAATAGGTAGCAACTACGGGGCACGTATACCGGTGGCGATTAAATGCGTGTCGCGTTGCGGCCCGATGCGTACCGGCGATAGGGACAACGAGGCGTCTCGTCTCCAAATACGAGCCTTGTTATGATAATCGTTGCTCGCGCCCCCGTCTGTGTACGGACGCCGTGCTCGCACCCATTATGATGCCGCGAGAACCTTGATGCCGCCGCCTGTTCCGCTCTTCTTCTCTCTCCGTGCCCCTTTCTTTCACGGTCTCTCGTACGACACGAGTAGACGTCGCTTTCACGCTCGCACGCGTTTCTCGCGCCTCTCCAACCAGAGTAGCGCCCTTTCCTTTGCCCTTTCCCTTCATCGAAGATCGATCTGACGCACAACCGCCTCACGCGATACCGAATTATGAGTCTCGTCTCCGCGAAGCTATATCGGCGGAATGGATGCCATGTACGATTCAGGTTATTCAAGACGACCCCATTCGTGATCCTGTTCTCCGTCTATGGTCGTTATCTGGAGCACCATCCAGGAGGAAGCTGGAGGCGCCAACGCGTACATCAAACTTATAATTACCACCGCGAGACAGCGATCCCCAGGAGGAATGTCCTTCGTTCACGAGAGTTTTCGTTCGATCGGTGTCCGGCGTAATTGAGACCGAACGAAAGATGAAAAGCCAGACGGCCAAACTGTCATTCTGAGATTATAAATCTTTTTTCTATAAATTCTATAACGATTTTATGCAGAAAATACCTACTTTCTTTATATAACCCCTACATATTCCCGATATAACCACATGTGGGGTACATATTAGAATATAAGGATATACCTAGGTAATTGTAAGGAAAGGAACAACGTCGAAGGAGCAACACCACGGTCTGGCAGGAGAGGCGGTATGACCGATATAAACGGACGGGTTAGGGCTTGGGCCCAATAATGGTTTTATGATAGGACCTGGTGATAATAAAACAGACTGATGGTTCTTGGATGAGTGGAATGCAAGGAGATCCCAAGGATGGCATTCCTTCGTTAGACGTTGAAGTGAACGCAAGCATTCTGTAGTGATTCTGAAATCATTTAGTTAATTCTTACATGTGTAATAGGTAAGCGTCTTATTGTTCGAAATTTGTGAATTTTACGAGTCACGTTTCTGATATCCCGAGACACGGTCGATACGCGTTCTTTCTTCATCTGCATACCGGAGCTATATTACGTGTAGAGTTCAGCTTACGTTGCGTCCTCTCGTTATAATCCTACGGTTTTATAAATCGATGAAAGCATTCTCCTTGTGAACGGAAGACGTCTTTAGAATCTTCCGCCTTCCGACGGATAGCAATTCTGCGATTCGTTTCTCGGAATCGACCCTTGAAACGCGTTGGCGCAGCAGGTCACAACTTATCGTCTCGTATAAGCTTCCAAAAGTGGGTATGTATTTACTTGGTCTCTCGGCGCAACCAATGCACGCGAAACGTCAAAATTATAAGCCAAAAAATCTTCTTCCCGAGCCTCAATGAGTTTCTCGATTTTCTCTGTCGCTTGGACCGTTCACCTTCAGCTTTTTGGCATTGTCCTCTCTCGCATTCGCCGCTACCTTCGATCCTTCGTTTATCCGAGTGACCATCTAGGCACGCTCCCGATTCTCTCGCAATTCTCTCGCGAGCGTCGGTGAAATCACAGCCGGTTTTCCTCTTTCCGTCTGCTTCGCACTCCCGACGCGCGCGTTTCAGTGAATGCGCGTACAAATAAGGCATCCAGAGACAAATGACGCGGAGAGGGATCGGCGCAGCTCCGACACAAAGCATCCCCCGAACACCCTTTCGGAGTCGGAGGTGACGTCACCGACAATGGAAGGTCGAGCTGTGATTAAAGATCGAGAGACTCCGTAAAAACTCCTTCAAAAGTGTAGGAACGAAGGAGGGGCAAGAGGACAGGCGGACCTACCGGCGTGAAATATTGCCTCCGCGCCACCCGACAGCTATATGACGTTTCCGAAGGGCATGAAAGAATCCCCGCCACCGTCTTTCTCTTCTCTCTCGGGTCATCTCTTCTTTTCGTCTCGCCTATTCTCTCTCTCTCCCAACCTCGCGCCCCATCGCTCGCTTTCCTTACAAGACCTTCCACTGTCCGATTCTTCGCGCGTCCCGGTTGCTGCATCGCGCGAAGACTTGTACAAGCCTCAGCGTTTCCGCTCCCTGCTCCTGAACAGCCCTGCGCGAGGGTTCCCAAAAAAAGAAAGCACAACGAATTACGCCATGTTTGAGATCGAGAACCACTAGTTATGTGAAAAATGTGGATAAGTGGAAGATTGTTAATGATAAGGAACTGTTCAGAGGGAAGAGGTGATCAGCGAAGGGGGCCAAGCTCATCAAAATCGTCCATAGTGCGGCTGCTGCTATGTGAGAGGTACATGTATAGGGTGATACAACAAGATCTGCTACCCAACTTATTCGAAACCCTACAACTTTTGTTTCAAACATTTTCCATGTATCAAACAGTACTCAAGTAACAAGATGGCAGATCGTAATAAATCCATGCACAGTACAGTCCATGCAAACTATCATTTACCATACTTATTTCGCGTTTGTTAATATCGAGAAAACGACAAACAGCGTCTCGTCATGATTTCAAACACTCTTGTCCTACGAAACCTCGTTCGATGAGGTCTCTATAAATAACAGAATAAAAATGTACGTCACGCACTTGTCCGCGAGTTAATTGTCGGAACGGCAACAGGGAGAAAGGGGAACAGTGAGGGGGAAAAATAGAGGGAAGGGGAAGGGAGAATCTTTGAAGTTTAAAATCGGTTAATTTATGGTGAGGCTGGACAACGAGGCGCCAGGGCATTTAGCTGGTTAACGCGAGGAGAACGGGCTAGGAGACGTCGTGATCGAGCGGCGAAGGGGAAAGGGGTCGAGAAGCAGAGACGCCACTCAACGGCATTATTCGAATTGATGCGGTGAATTGGCGCTGACGACATCGGAGAGCCAATCCGACGGTTTGTTTATTGGTCGCGCGTTGGCGGATTCCTTGCGGTTTGCTTTAATTGAACCCTCGTCGATCGTAAATGAAACTAATACGTATATTTGTTTCTCGACGCGATCGACCACCGGATGAAGCGGAATCGGGTGCGTCACGGGTCGAGCCTCCTTGAAAATCGGTGAAAACCGGTTGCTCTTGAGAAGACAAGTCAATTAGATGAAAATTACAAATAGATCTTGATCGAATACGTAGCAGAGGTTATCGTGGCGAAGATGCAACGAGTCGAGCAGGTTCGGGGTTGGCGAGATTGGAAGTGGCGCGTGCGACGCGGCGAGCTGCCTCGCGATAGGAGCTATCGTCGAATTCCTTTGCGGCCGCCACGTGCGCGTAATGGCCCATTACGCGTACGTATGGAAATAATGCGATTTGCATTCCCAAAGAGATCTCGGCGTCCACGAGGGTCGGAGTTCAGCAGGAACTTGAACAATCCCCGAGGAAACACGCTTTCGGGCGCTGGAGATTCGGAGGCGAAAAGAATTAACTCGCACAGGGGTGAACAAATTTGAAGCATAATAATTCTTAGTCATCATTTATTGTTCTTTACGAAAGAGGAAACTGAACGTGTGATTTACTTAATTCTATAGGAAAAAAGTTATGACAATTTGTAGAGCAAACTGACGGAGTCAACAAACCCACAATCGTCTCTGTGTCTACCTTCTAAAATAATTACTACTCTTAATACCTCTGCCTCTAAATACCATTCTTAACCACAGATCCTGGATCGAGTTTCACTGAGAAAGAAGGTACATATCTATACCCCATTAAATTCGAGTTCGTGAACTTGGTAGACCGAGGTGGTTCACGAACACAAGATGAATCACAGAAAGGTTCGGTTGGAGCTTGTCAACGGCGAAAAAGGAGGGTGGATATTCGACGGAGGGGGAGGAAAAACAATGGCGAGAAGTAAAGCGAAGGCGGAAGGTTTCGCGCGGTAGGGTGAAATCAAGGGACACCCCGCATGATTAGTCCGACATTTACACGGGCAGAGCGTCTCTCTAGTTGGCACGCATTCCAACGGCTCCCGAGTCTCATTCGACTGCGTGTCTGCTCGCCCGAGGGTGGTTTTCGCGGCAACCCCGACCGCCCCTTAAAATGCTCCGGCAGACGACTCATTCCTGCGACTTTGATTACGATCCTCCTAACTGTGATATTCGCGGTCGTCGATTCAGCTGTTTCGTCGATCGTGTCGTTCGATCGCTTCGATTAAATACGTATCTCATTACTTTTCTTGCCATAAGTAGATCCGAAATGGAAACAAGGTTAAAATGTTAGTAAGGAAGTCGCTTGCCTTGTAACTCTGTCGCATCTGTGCAGAGTTTTTCCACCTCAAGGTGCATAACGTTACGCGTTTTTATATCTACGATCTCATAGAGGCTTCTCTGTGAAATTTTTTCTGTAGTAAAAACCAGGGTGTACTTCAACTTTCCTTTTTCACAATTATATTCACGCGCAGCGTTAGCCACGACAGTACTATCCGCAATTCCTTTTTCTCGAGTCTAAGTACGGTGTTTTCTGTTTCAGATGCGTGTGGATTGTCGGACGTGGCGCACATAGAGTCCCTTCAGGAGAAGTCGCAGTGCGCCCTGGAGGAGTACTGCAGGACCCAATACCCGAACCAGCCGACGAGGTTCGGCAAGCTGCTCCTACGACTGCCATCGTTAAGGACGGTGTCCTCGCAAGTGATCGAGCAGCTGTTTTTTGTTCGGCTCGTCGGGAAGACGCCGATCGAGACGCTGATCAGGGACATGCTGCTGAGCGGTAGCAGCTTCAACTGGCCGTACATGAGCACGATGTGACATTCTGTCTGGCGACAGCTAGCTTCCGCGTAATACTGTCGCTACCCGTGTCGTCCCGTGGTCCAATCGAGTTTCGATCCACGAGCGAAACGCTCGACTCACCCTCGAAGCTTGGTTCGAGCCTCGCGACGTCGAGTCGCGCCTCGTCCTGCTCCTCCGATCCGGAAGCGGATTCTTCGCGAGAAGACCACCAACCGTGCTCACCCTTCGACGAACTTCGCGTCTTTTTCCCTTCGAAGACACACCGCGAGACGTCGCGGCCGATTGGTCCTCCGCTGAACGAGAGACGCACTTCCGACTAGACTCCGAAGGAACGTTTCCGCGCTGGATCGCGAGCAATCAACGAGAACTCGTAGTACGTGCGCTAGGAAAAAGGATAAAGTACCTAGGAGATCGAGGGGGACGATAGCTCTCCGCGACCACGAACGAAAAGCAATAGACTGTGAAGGGTGTTGGGTAACCCGATGCTTGCGAGCAACAGGGAGCATCAGTTTCTTGCGATTCGATGTATACGCATTAGAATTCTAGAATCATGCGTCATCGCGAGTAACGCTGGTCAGCGCTGGCATATCGTAGGACCACCGGTACGTACATCGTCAATTATTCGCGTGTTCAGTTCTCCCGGAATTAGTCTGCGTTCCGCGGCTTTGAGTCACCTCTGAGGTCAGCTTTACAGCGGAAACCCAAACGGAATCCAAGAATTCCTGGGAATCTAAGAAAGTAAGACAGTTCCTTCTTGACAAACTTGAAAAACGTCAACGACCAGTTGCGAGGGGGGTTTGTACGGAAGGACCATAGATGATTTACATGTAATTGGCGAGCAGTACGCGCGATCGAGGGAAAGTTGGAGTAGGGGTGGAAGGTGGTTTGGAAGAACGAAGCGTGGTGATTAACGAGAAGGTGTACGAGGGATAGAGAGAAAAGTGGGCGGAGGAGACGAAGCGCGTGACGGACGAGCGGGCTCGAGAGAAGAGAAGGGCCGAACGCGATAAAGATGTTGTCCGGCCGAAGAATCGGAGGCGCCAACTGGCTTTTCAGCCTGGACGTGCCAGAAACGCGGTCGGTGGCCGCGTTTAAATCCCTTTTTGAGCTGCGCGCGGCGTGCCGATTAGACGAGCGAGAAAAAAACGAGACAACTCGCTTCCGCGATTCTTTTATTTCGAGCGTCGCTCGCGCAATCGGTAAATCGGTTCTGGTCTCGCGTTACGATGTCGCGGCGCGCTGACAGAAAGGTGAAAAATGAAGTGGAAGGAAGGTGGAGAGTGAGCGAACGGTCGATCAAGGCGGAACGAGAAGAAGCGAGAGGTTCTGCGCGAAGAAATCATAAATTAGCATTTGTAATCGACGGCGGGGGATCTGGTAGATCTTTCGGGCATATCTGGCATCGATCTGCGCGTCGAGTAATTGCTGTTAGTCGAGTCACGCCGAAACCCTTAGTCATTCGTTTTGACGTCTCGTCGCTCGCGTCCGTGCCCGCGTTCCCAACGATTCTTCTCCTTTGAAACACGCGTGACTTTGATCGCGTAATTCTCACTCTCCTGGACGTAGCTCCGAGTCTAATCGTTGCGCTAAAAGGTTCGTTTCGCTCGATCGCGACGCCTGTCAAGATAAAAACCTTTCAGATTCGTTGCTTCGCCCAGCTTCAACTTTCCTCGCGTCCTGGAAGTTTCATCGAAGGCTTGGCGATCGATTTGTGTGCGAACAGAAACGGGTTGAGAGTAATTAAGCAGGTTATTTATTACGCGAACGATAGCATGGTTGTCTTTTAGTTTGATATACAGTCAGTCTCTCTTTCGTACTATTATTGCTGGAAAAAATTATTTTATGTTATTCTATATTCGTCTCCACAGAAGACAACCTCATCGCCGGTACCTCGCTGACCGTTTGCTCGCTCGTTCTATTCCACGAGTCGCTTATCCCAAGCGCCGATACTTAGACTATTCATTTCTCTCCGCATAGGCGACTCCTCGTTCTAGTACATTGTATTTATAAGGCCTCGTTATCGTCGGTGAAGTTGTTTACCGCTTGTTTCTTTTTTGTCGATTTAAGCAAGTTTCGAATACTTTGGAATTTTTCGTTGCAAACGAAGTGAAATTGTTATGTTATAGAATTAAAGCGTCGCCGATAGCTGATAGCTCGCGACGTCACTCCAATCACGACGTATCACCGAGAAAAAATATTCGGTGCGCGTATTCGCGTAAATCCGGCTTGCGTCGCTCGCGTCGCTCGCGCGTTTCGCAGATTTCTAGACTCTGAATAGGACGGAATGAGCCACGAGAACATTATTTATTATGCTGCGAAAGGATATACATCGTAGGTGGATAAGAAGCGTAAGAATTAAGTTATTTTGCGCGTTGTTTTTGCGTTTTATTTATTCAAGAATTCTGTTCTCTCCGAAGACGATCGTTGCACGCGATGCTAAGGTACCCTTGATTTTAAGCGTGTAACGTAAGGCGAATCGTTGAGCTGACGCCGCCTATAGAAGAAGCAACCCGACTCAGACGAGATGCGTGACACAAGAGAACTCTACTGTCGTTGTTTAAAAAAGGTCAGTTCCGCGGAGGTAACGCGCGTGCAGTTAAACGTCGAGCGATCATTTGCGCGCAAATTGCAATTGTCGCGACGATTTTAGCGTTACTTCTCGCTCGGAGCCCCGTTTCTCCTTTTGTTTTCTATCTCTCAACCATCGCGTTCGAAAGTGTAACGCCCCGCCAATTTGCGGGGCAAAAACCACGAGCAGACGATTTTATTCTGCTGTTTGTCGTTCGGTGGTCGCGCAAAGCTGACCATTTTCGCGGTTTCTCACAGGTTAATCCCTGGCTTCGATCGAGCGCAAAACCGTGTTCTCGGCGAAAATCGATCCGCGTGGCGCGATCGACTTTGGTTAAGGTGACGAGTGCGTTCCGAAAAAGTAGATTTACGATAAGATTCGTCTCGCAAATGTTCGGGAAAGATCCGGAGACGGGGCGACGATGCACGGACAAATATATATTTTTCTTTGGGAAGATGTTGAAAGTCGCGGACCGCTCGTGGCTCGGTCTCCGAATAGTCGATTACGCGCGAAGAAAGATCGGAGGGAAACGATAAACTCGGCGAACGCAATGTGATACACGTATGTGCGTGAAAATTGAAATCCGATTTTTCGAGGCGGTGCTTTTTTTTACTCTATAAATACTGTACGATATATCGGAACACGGTGCGTTGTATAGGACTGTATGTGTGAAGTAGAAGGCGATGAATTGTTTTAGACAGCGAGAGCGAGCGGCGAGAGAGAGAGAGAGAGAGAGAGAGACGAAATATTTGAATACTACGTTACGATAAATGTGGCAATGTCGAGCTAGTTACTTAGAGAATCATTTAGGGGTATATGGGATATTTCTAATATTTTTAAGCAACGATCGTTTCTTAAAAGCGACACACACTTACATACACACACCCACAGATACATACACACGCGGACCTAGAACGAGGAAGAGCCGTGGCTCGACCGGAAGCCAAGGGGACAGAAACAGAGGCGATTGGCGCGCCAGAGTTTTCGGATGATCTGAGCCTAAGCGAGTTCTTGGAAGAAATTCCGGTCGAGACGCGCGCGCGTGATCGAGTGCGGTTGCTCGCCAAACGGGGAAAATTGTATTATACCGGGCACGAATTGTGTTATCGTTGAATGTGTACGTAGGACGAAAAAGATATCTATAAAGAGTTATGTATAAAGGCGCGAGATCATTTTTGTATAAATCCTGTACATAATTAATATATACATATATATATATATATATATATAAAAATACAAATATAAATACGATTATAAATATAAACACAAGTATGAACATAAATATGGATATGCGTATGAATATGAAAAGAAAATATATATGTGCACACATCAGAAACAGAGACTTTTTGAGCGTTTTATCGAAGTAGCGACGCCAACAGCACCACGAAATGAAATACCCTTGGAACACCATGATTCAAGGTAAGCAGTCGCGTCGATAATCGAAGTTGAACGATTTCGTCTGACGAAAAATCGAAGTGGAGCGACCGAAACGCTTCGACAGGAACGCGCTGGCACCGTTCGTCGACTAAATTGGTCCGACGAACTCGACGATTCCATCATCGGTGTAAAAGCGAAAAGAGTGCCGGGAGGAACAAAAGTGGGCGCTTGGAAGATCGGGAATTCGACGAATGGTCGAACCATCAGTGGCAGTCGCGACCTCTTTTTCTCGTGCTGTCGAGCATAGAAACAGCGTGGTCTCAGTTCACGCGCGAACTTCCCCGGTTTTAGAGCTGGCAGCTCGCATGTTTCGCGGGACCGAGCCCCACCGTTTCCGAGCATTCCTGCACGAGCGTATTTCAATATAAACAATCGCTGAGCGAATTTTCCCCGACGCACGGCAGTGATTTCTGGCCGACGTGACGGCGATGCCTCCGTCTGCGAGCGCGACCCCGCGTGCCCTCGCTCGAGGAACGCGACTCGTTTCGATCCTTCTTTATCCTCTTCCCCTGCCGCTTGCTCGCATCGCCTGCTTGCTCGTCTTCCTCTTCACTCGCCTTCCTGCTTGCTTTTGCCTTCGACTCAAGATCGCAGATTTTATTTCTTCTTTTACGCGTACCTATTCGTCGACTACGCGGTACATTAATTAATAATTCAAGAAATTCTTCGTGAAGTACGGAATCGATACATCTCCTTCGAAGAAGTGGAAGCTTCTTCCTGGTAAATTTGATGAGCGTGTCTCGAAAGATTCCTACCTCGTTAGACCCCTGTTTTCCTTCCCGTCAAGATGTCTCATACTTTGTAGGTACAAGTAGGTACTCGGAATGAAGTACACACGTTTGTTCATAGACAACGATCGCGAATCATTGTTTGGCGATCATGGAAAGTTTCGGATTGCCGTTGGCTGTGATCGCGGAGCGTGCTGCCGCGGCAGTCGTATAAATCGCGGATAAATCACGAGAAAGACGGGCCCGTGGAGGGCGCGGTTGGAAAGACAAAAACCGAGGCTGGTTCGCAAGCAGAGGACCGTCGCGAACGGTGGCACGGCGCGGCGAGTGCCTCCAGCCAGCCGGATGCTTAGAATTTCGATAAATCTATCTTGGCAGGAGAAACAAACGCCGAGAGAGGGGGCGAAGTTGAGCGGGTTTTTTGGGCGCGCAGCGTCGTTTGGCCGGCGTTCAAAAATTTCGCTTCTTTTCTCGACGCTGTAAACGTCGCCGCGCGCGACTCGCGTGGACGAAATCGAATCGAGATCGGGGACTGCGCCGATTCAAAGGGAACGAGTCCCGAACGGGTCGAAGAGGAATTCGTGCGCGATGCCGCAGCCTGCGGCGCAGCGTTATCGGTCCGCTTACGTGTCAGCGATCAACATAGACCGAGAGCCATTTCCGGCCTGGAAAGTTCGCGATCGTGGCCTCTTGCTCAGCTCGAAACCCTGGAGAGGGACGGAAAGCGAGGGAGGAAGAGGAGGGTCCAGGGGTGAATTTTGGAGTAAATCCAGCGCAGCTCGGTATTCTTGCCGTGGTGCTAGTTGGCCCGCTTGGATCGGTCTACTCCTCTGCTTTATCGTTTCTCTGGAAGAGATACGGTCGTGGGTCCTGTTCCGATAACCTTCACCCACCAAGTTCAATCTTATACGCGCATATCGCATCGTCGCGAGATACGGGATGAGCCACCTCTTCCGCTAGAAATCTTTTTAATGCGTTTTCTTCCTTACGAGTAACGATGCCACTCTTAACTATGATCCTAATTTAATCAGCGATCGAACTTTTTCGCGATTGCTTTCATGCTCAAGGAAGTATCCTCTGAACGAATTCCCGTTTGCGGAAGCTGCGGATAGCGGCCATCTTCAATCAGCGGCACGAAACTGGCTGAAAAATTCGTCGAACGGACCAACCGGAGAGGATGCTCGAGCGTGATATCTCGTTCACGATTGCGTCACGGTCTACCGAGTAAACAGCCGTTTTTTTATCCTCTCTAATCGGTTCGCGATAACGACGGCTAAAAACAGCGATTGTGATACAGCTCGGATTGAAGCGAGCAACGAGCCACGGATAGACGAACCGTCGAAACTGGAACGTCTTCGAGGCTGGGTTTTTCTTCGATCTTCTGCTAGTCGTGGACCAGACCATCGACAGACGCGGGACCGTTTGCGGTGATCAAAGGGAACGCGGCCCGGTAAACTGGCTTCCGTGTCTTCCGTTTCTTGATGGAGTAATGCGCGTTCGTTGTGTTTCAATTGGTATTTGCAGCCCACGCATAAATTGCGACAAAGGCTCTTGGGTTCATCCGTCGAAAGTCCCTTGTTGATCGAGAGCGGAGCTTCCTCGGCGAACGATGCGATCTTCCGGAAGCTAAACGTCTCTTCGCTAAACGTCGCGATCGTGCCTGCATCGTGAAGTTTCCAAATGCCTCGTCGACTTAGAACAAAGTTCTTTGAGGCAATGGAAACTTCTCTGCGGGTCCAAAATCTAAACAAAATTTAGAAGACTTGAAGAACTATGTAGAACTTCTGTGCAAAGCTGATTTAAGTGGAGATGATCATTTTGGCTTGTGATGAGTCGAATATGAATCATAGGTATCCAGTGCACCTTGAGTCCGAAATCTGAATTGTAACAGGACCTCTTGAATCGAGAATTCGTGTGGCTCAGCGATGAAGAGATGGGGATAAAAGGTTCGCAGCAAGGGGGTGGTTGGCGACGGTGACCGCGAGCGAGTCGAAAGCAAGAGGAGCGTTTTTAACGCGTAGACGTCGAGACGCGTAAGCGAGAGGCGGAGCCATGGCTTCGAAAGGGTCAGAGGGCACTACCAATCGCAGTCTCGTGATAACCACTCACGCAGGCTACTCTCGATATATGGAGGCGCGCACATTTACGGAATGTATATACGCGTATGCGTGCCACCATGCATCCTTGTACATATCACGCGCACACGGCTCACTACTTATTACTACTACCATCATTGCTCTTATCATCGACATTATCGTTACTTTAACTACTTGCGTCGACGTATTCCATTCTTCTTACAGCTGTCGCAGATTTCCTTCAATTCGTTATTACTTCGTGTTCTTTGAGCGATCCTTATTCTTATTATTACATGTATAGTTGTCTTTCGTTTCGACGACAGTAGGACGATACATGGTTAAGTACCTTTCTTCGCATCTTGTAGTATGCTCAATTTGAATACCACAATGTTACGCTATGTCCTGCTACACTGAAACGTTGCTCCAAACACGAAGAGCCATGTTAACAAGATAAAAAGAGAAGTGCCTATGTGTGGGGCGTTACGTTTTCGATCCTCTCGTTGAAAGCATTGCCTGACTTTAGCTTGATCGTGAATCGGAAACCAAGGGACAATTTATCACCAGAATCAATCCAATCCTGTTTCCTAAAAGTAGACGCCGTAGTCGCAGTGAACAACGCGTCACGACTCTCGCATAATCACTCGATTTGTACTCGTCGGTTTTTCGCGCGGGTACTCTTAAACGACGGCGAAGGGCCTATTTTCCCTTCGAACCAATTCCTGTCATCATTCATCGATCTTTTTCCTTTACACGACTAACGGGGATATATGATAAAGTAAAGCTACCTTTTTCTACACCATTTTTCAGCTCTTATAAGATACGACACTGTTTTAAAATCCAGGAAAACACATTCCAAAGGGTAGTGAATATTTGAGAGAACTTGTAAAAATAGAATTATAGCAAATCAGGTCAAGACTGCAAATCAATCCGATGTGCCATGAACAAGAGACACGTAGAATTCTTTTTATGTGTAACTTCAACTATGGAATAATTAACGAATCTATTACTATTCGATATAAGCAAATATACGGTAGTTTAACAAAATTGTTTCATTCCGTTAATTTAAAAATTACGAAAACTATTAAATAGAAACTTGGAAATGAATTTTTGAACATCTGTCACCACTTGACATTTTAAAAATCGCTTTTTCCACATTGTTGGATATGAAATATTTTCAGTCTGTTCTTTAGTCTCAGTTTTTGAATTCCAGTTTCACAATGAAGTAGAATCCATAGAGTACGAAACGTTGCAGCCATCTAGCGTTAATGTTTGCATACTACATGCCATACTATGGACGACTACCTATGCAGGATACATTGGATAACTTATTGCCTTCTGTGTCTCACATTCTGAAATACCGACTTCATGATAAACCACTGGTTTTCGTGCGCCCTCTGTAATTTCCAAGAAGTGAATGTAGGAAACATATTGTGTTTTCGTCACTGGCGCTGATAATGCCAGCAAACCAGAAAATATTCCCACCATCCCACCTAATATACTTAGTGTTCCACTAAACTATCCTCTTTATTCACACTTATAATTGCAAGTAATAAGCGAAAATGCTATTTACAAAAGAAATATTGCTGCAAAGCTACTTATACCAGAGTGTTAATATTTATTGTAAATAATATGTTCAATTTTCTATGCCTAAATTCAGTGAAATAAGGAATTTTATGTAAAAATAAAAAATCTAGAATATTCAGTTGTATTTTTACTGTATTAACCAAGATATGCTTCGAATTGGATAATACATTCGAAAAATACGTTAAAATACCAACAAATACATAAATAATAGATAACAAAAACTTTAAGGGTAGATAGTACACGTTTAATTAGTGTAACTGTAAGTAAGTAATTGAGTAAAACTCAATTAATAAGCTAAAGATACGTGACCAACGGTCAAGATTTTCACTGACCAGAGTGATTCCGGGTAGCCCAAGCTAGTTCAGAATAGTCCAGGGATTCTTTCTAGTTCCAGAGATGACCAGAGGTGACCAGAAGAACGAGGACAAATTACTGAATTGGGAGATTGATCGAACGAAGAATAGTGTATGAGAAATTAATCATTTTCACATTCGTTAACTCACACTTACAAGTATATATAATTTGCACAAGTGTACACTGTGTGTGATTGTTATTAACAATATGTGTACCAGAAATTGTTGCTAAGATGATTATTTTATGGGAAATATCTACTTTTCGCAAAATATTGTTCGGTACATCTGTCTCGAAATTCTAATCAACCGAAGAACTCTGATTGGTCCCTCATCTTCCTCGGGACAGTATAAATACCGCTGGAGAAGCAAGAGTTTCTCACTCGCCGCGGGTCCTCCGGCGGGTGCGGACCTCCCTGAGGATCCTGTAGGGACTCCTGGGCCTGGACACCCCTGACCAGTGATCAGCTGGCCGATGACCAGTCGTCATCTTGGATGACCGGTGAATTTTTGCTCAAATTTTCAATTTATTCCTACTACTGGACTAAATGTCGTGCTTTGTCTCTTTATTACTATTTCTACTTCGTATACATGTCTTTCAATCATCTCTTTGGCTTAATAGTTGTAAGTTTGGATTTTTAAATTTTTTTAAAGGGAGATGGATAGAACTCTGGTTCCATTTATGTATTTCTCTTGATATCTGGTTTTGCTTTTATTTTTGCAAAGGTTCCTTTATTCATTTACACATGTCTCTTGAACTCTGGTTCATATCTTGTTTTTACAATTACTGATATGCTTCTGTTATGCCTCACTTTCCTTACTGCTGCATGTCTATCTATTCTCTTGTTGATTTCATCACAGGTAACTATTATCATCACATGAAGATCATTCAACGAACGAAGACATTATATCCCCCAAGGGATTTCATTTCCATTTCTAATTTTTAACATTTCAGGGTTTAGGTGAACATTGAATTAACATATTAAAAGAAGAATTCAATGAAATGCCAAATACGTTCAATTCTATTGTCTGTTTAAATATGTTCTCCCTTGATTCGGAGTACGGATTGTTCTGCCAATCCTTTCTCCTTTCTGTGATCTTCATATGGGTCTCCTGCACAGCAACCTCCTCGTGGTGAGACCTGGGGCGGCTCTGTCCGTGCTAATGGCTGTGCATTTGATACTAGATGTAAAAATATATATGTAGATTTGTGTATTAATTTGTTCATTCTCTTGAACATTTGTGGTTTTTTCTTGTTCTTGGGGAGGCTGTTGCATATATACTATGCATATGCTTTATCAATTTGTTATTAACTTATCAGGACGCCCTATATTAATTTACCATCGGTATTATAATTGTGATTGCTACCGCTTGTAGCGCTGTACTCGTCTTTCACTTATACTCGTATACGCAATTGGCTTTTTCACGACCTCTGATCATGTATATTAATAAAAGATAATCGACTAAGGGCTATTCCCTTTTGCTTAAGCATAACTTTTTAGAAAATAGGTACTGATACTTGGAAGTACGTGACATAAAAATTGTTCGTTGTATTTTATATATATTTACACATCACAACTGCGTTAATACATTTGACATAAATCCAATTATTATTCCTATTATTTTGCATTAATCTTATATGAGAATATTACCTCTCCTGTAACACAAAGTGTACTTAAAAATCTAAAAATCAAAATCGTATAAGACCTACAATCGAATTAATGAATACAGAACTTATCACATATTTATTATTACTTTAGATTTTCATTTATAACTCATTATAACACAAAATTTGTTCGTTGAACTTTAAACAAATATGTTTAAAATAAAAAATATCCGGTGCTTATCTCGAACTAATGAAAAAGTGTTGCAAATGTTGCAGGTTAGCAGGTTAGCAGGTTAGCAGATCCTTAAATGTGGATCAAATATGTGGATTATATTTTTTGCGGAAAAAAACTAATACTTTAATTATAACAATCATAGAATTAAAGTAAAAATAATTAGCACTGATACATCAGACGAATATAACGTAAAAACAATTATTATTATATAGTTATATTTTTAAATATACTCAATTATCCAAAATATGAATTAGAATATGACCATAAATTTACAATTGTATCAAAAATCAATATTTTCAACATTTTTTATACAACATATTTTAGTTCATGTCTGTAACTGCATGTGCATAGTTGAGTGTAATTGTTCTCTTTACGCTGAAATGACCATTCTATGGTTAGTTAAACAATTAAACGGATTTTAATTTCAATAACATTAATAGATTATATAAAAACATTTTAAAAACGAAATCAAAATAAGTATTTATGTATGTAATACATAACCTTCGCAATTATTTCATTAAGCACTAGTGAGATTTCTTTTCCCTAAGGTGAAAAAATAGAGCGTTTTTTGGACATCGATAAAAAGAACAGAATCTAAATATAAAAAACTAATATCTTACTTATTTCCTACTTAATTTATATATTCTTAAAAGTAAGTTATATCTATCTTATATATGCAATTACAAAAATAGTTACTTCTTAAATGACATACATACATGCATATGAAAACATTCTTAATCGTTATTGTTTTTCAAATAACGATATTACAAATAGTCTATTTTGACATAAATCCATTAATAGTCTACTAGATAACAAAAAAAGGGAGTTTATCATTTCTTATAATTCATTATAACAATTTTGTTCAATAGCATTGAAAGCGTTACTACAATGATATTTAATCAAAAGTGATGCATCTACTATACACATATGTTTATCAATGTAAATATAAAATAGGTTAAACATTTTTCTTTTCTGTAAAGTACAACTTTCATATATAACTCAATTGAAGTGACAATTAATACTTTATATCCATGTCAGACATCACAAAAGGAAGACACAGTTGCCATACAAATGTTGCATTTAATAAGGAATGCTAGACAATTTTTCTATTGAACTAAACACTCCACTACTACACATTTGTGAAAAAAACATAATGCACAGGCGTATTGCAGATTTTCATTTATTTTTTTAATAACTTCTTTTTAGTATTTATTTTGTAACATAAGATATTACGTTTGTCTATTTGACGTTTTTCATCATTTATCGATTGTAGAATAATCTTACCACTAATATATTCAAAATTATTGAAATATTTCACAAAAAATACCTTAAAAACAAAATTCTGTTATACCATTGTCAAAGGTCACTTTTATTAAATAATGAGTTATCTGAAATTTCTGTAAAAATTTTTTCAATCAAAAAAAATCCAGCTTCACCAATGATTTCGGAAAATGGTCATTTATTTTTTCTGTATGGTTGTAATATTAACACGCAGTATTTTAAGAATCGTATAAAATGCACTGCTACTTTATTTCCATTGATACATTAATTACATAAATGTTATAAAAATTGGAACAACAGTCACGTTGAAACAATGTTGAAACAATTTTGAAACAGGTCAAGAAAAAACCAAAATATCGTAGGAATTTTTTGTCCTGTTACTTTGTAAATGCCATGTACCAAGTAATGGATCATTGAACTATATACAATATAAAGTGTATGTAAACAAGCAGTAGTATATGTAAAGCTAGATTAACGAAAAATTCGTAGAAATTCATTGAAAATTCTTGAAAAATAACACGATTCTATGATTCTATCATAGATTCAACATACATAATGCCATATTATACATTAATTTGCGTACGTGTCGAACAACAGTTTTTTAATTTTTTCATTAGAACACAACCGAAAGTTGGAATTCTTACATTGGTTGTATATATTTACGCATAAACTATTATTTATGTAAATTAATTGTAATTATTTCGCACAACATAGCTGCGATACGAATAAATTGCATCGTTTACAATTCCGCAATTATATACGATGCTGAAATTAAACGAGAATAATTTTACATTAAAAATGAACACGTTACATATTTGGAATATTTGTACCGTTAGATGACTTGATCAGAAAATTTATTACTGAGTGTTTTCCATACGAAGTAAAAACTGTCAGGCACAGTTGCAACGAAAGTTGCAAATTCTCGGCACAAAGATCGCACGTTGTTAATCGCATGGAATTATTAAAACTGCACTTACCACGTTATTCTTTCTTTTGAAACGGAGAAACATTTTTTATTAAAGCAATTATTATCGTTAGTTAGTAGATTGGTCCTCAGCAATAACTAATTTCTCTTCATCATCGAAAATGGATCCATCGTCTGACAATTCAATCGTGTCGACAGATAACTCATGTTTTTTTTTATCCCGAACCTTTTTATGCGATCGTTTAATAGAAGTTTCTCTTATTAGTTTCATATAATTCTTTGTTTTTAAACAATTCGGTGGCGTTACATTTTGTAACATGTTTCCTATATTGGCATTTAATAAATTTTCTTCATCCACGGAGCTGTTAGCCGATTCTTCAATGTTACTCTGGTCAAATGATTCAGTAAGATCTAATTTAATTCCATCATATGTTGCAATAGAATTATTTAGAAGTTCTGATGAATCATATTGTGAATTTTCAGTATTTTCTTGTGGGGCCTGGTCATTTTCGTCACACAGATTATTTTTAATTAAATCCATGTTGTTTCGTAAACAATTTCCACGTTTGTTCTTTCTGTGTGATTTTTTAATTGAATCTAAATTGGAGTATAATTCTGCAGTTGACATATTCCTTGGTGTCAACCTCCCAGTTACATCGTTAGAACTAATATCATGTATTTCTGAGCCTTCGATATTATCACTGGTATCAAGTTTTATTGCCACAAAATGATTTTCGTCCGATTTCACGTAATTATCATGGAAGTTTGGCACAGGTGTTAAGCACCGTGATATACTAATATTACCGACGGGTTCTTCTGAAATTTCGGTTTCCCCCGACGGCAAATTATAAAAAAGCAAATGTTCTTTAACAGCTGATCCCATAAATGTTTTTCGTTTCCTTTTGAGAGGCGTAAAAATTTTAAAATCTTCTTTAGAAATATCACACTCTTTTAAGTCGGAATCAGTCGATACATTGCTTGTATTATGATTTACCGATATATCCAACGTTATTTTTCTTTTACTAGGAGATAATTTACTGGAAGATGTATTCTCATCTATGAGTGATGTTGAATGCATAGAACCATCAAAATTTGTAGTTATATCGAAATCTGAATGAAGATCTTCCATACTTTTCCCGTATTGAAGTCTATCATCTGTAGTGAACACTTCAGGTTTAACATCATCTATGAAATTAATTTCTTTATTGAAATATTCTTGCCGTTTTAAAAATCCACATAATATTTTGTTGTGTTTATCTTTTTTGTGAGATTTTTTAATAGAACTAAATTGCGAGAGTAAAAGTCTACTGGAATTTACTTTCTCCGGCGTGCACGCTCGTTCTAAATGCATCGGTTCATTTTTTACAATAATTTCTTCAACACTTTCGTCTTGCTCGTCTTTTTGTTCTGCAGGTTCCAGTTTAGACGGTAGAATTTTCGGACTAAAGAATTTCCTCTTATTATCATCCTTATTTTTCTTGCGAGACTTTTTTATTGAATCATTAGCTATTATTTCTAAAACATTTATATGATTTTCAGGAGTAATTGATTTTTGTGAGTCTAATATGACGTCGGACGTTGATTCTGGTGTCATTGGTCTAATTTCGGTCTTCAGGACATCATCTTGAATAGACAAATCATTTGTCTTAATGTCATTTACTTCTTGAACTATTTCTTTATAGTCCGAAGATTGATTTTCAGACAAATTTTCCTCCGATTTTGCTTCTATATCATACTCATGAAGTTTAGATTCACCAGTACCACAGCTTAACAAAGGATCAGACAATAAAATATTTTTCTGTTCCTGTCCATAATTAAACAGTGAACCAGTTTCTGAAACATCATCTTCAGAATTGCACAATGATATTTCGTTTGAACTCGAGGTTTTGTTAAGATATTGGTCTATAGAATCGGCATCTTCAAAAGAATCTTTATGTTTATTTAATGCAGATTCAGCTGCATCTATGTCATCTGTAAAACTACTTGTCGCTTGTGTAGGATAACGTTCGCTTCGTCTTGATAATCTTTCCTATATAATGCAATATAAAAAAATATAGTTACATAAGTAGTTAAATACTGAATAAGGGATAATCTAAATTGTCATTTCTTACCTTTTTATGGCTTCTTTTGATAGCACTCATACTTTCTGGGACAATATGAACAAAATTTTCAGGTGTATGTGGTCTCTCATCATCTTTATCATGAAATTCATGAAACAAATTCCTTGATGTATTTGTCATGTTGTCTATGCATTTTGACTTTCCTTTATTGTATTTTAATGAATGTGAATTGGGTGTTGCAGTAATTAATACAATATTATCAATAGCTTCTTTTAGCCGACTATGTAATAATGGTGTGAAACTGGTTGAACACAAAGATTTTCTGTTTAATTTTGCATTAGGTGTAGAGTAATGTAACCTCTTATATCTTTTTGCATTTTGTTGAGAAGGTGTCTCATTTTGATTTTCATCAATAGATTCAGGTGATGTAAATGTCAAGCTATTGTTAGCACAATCACTAGAATCATTATCGAAGTCCAGTACTTTATTTGACAAAGATAAAGGTGAACCAAAGCTTAAGCTTAAAGCTTTTCGTATAGTTTTTTTTACAGGCATAAATCTTTTTGGGCTAGGAGTAGAATTAACATTGAATGATTTCTTTGTTTTTGTTTTTCCATAATATGAAGGACTACTATTAAAATTTAGAGCCCTCATTATTTTAGCGGACCGGGTTAAGTGTTTGTCTTCCTCAAAGGAAATATTTTCCGAACTAGAATTATGGTTATGTACATCAGAATTCAGAGACTGACTCAACCTATACTGAACAAAACGTTTGCTTCGACGTGGAACTGATTTACTATATGATACATATCTTTGCTTTAATAAAGCACTGTTATCTCCCACAGGACTCCATGGAAGAAAACACTTTTGCTCTAAATGTGTATCATGAACACTATTATCTTCCAAGCATTTATTGTCATTCATTTTTATAGCTGTAATAAAATCATTAAATATAGTTTTAGTAATTGCGCTATAAAATTTAATATTAAACTAATCATGTATAATTACCATTGATTTGTAACTTTATACAGTTGCAACAATTATTCCTCTATTTAGAAGAAGCAAATAGATCTTAACAATTATTATAAAACTGGTTCAAAGTATTCCATGACACGCTTTAAGTTAACATAAGAATGTAACGTTAATATTTCTCCATTATGTACACAATTGTCATTCAATAATACTGTAAAAAAACATAAAAAGATTGGGATAAAATTTTATTAAGTTTGATTATTTAGAAGTAAAATGCAGTTTAAATAACATTTCTCTATTAATTTTATTTTTCACCTCGATAAATGAAACGTTTTAAATACACCTTAAACTAAAAAAATCTGTATTAATATATATTTAATTATTAATTAATTAAAGTATTATTTATAAAATTCGGTTGCATATTACGTGGTTAGCACGTGCCTCAGAATTTCTATAAATATTCGTTTAGTAGAATTAATATTTGTAAATTAAGGTTTTAACTGATATTGTAAAGCACTTCATCGTGTAATGCTTCCCTAAGTTTTGCATATTTGTTATATAAATATTATACAAAAACGAAAACTACAAAACGAAATTGTAATGCATACATGTAAGTGACATATACATGTACTTAGAAATAAAAATATATGTATCTACAGTAAAGCAAGCTAAATATTATGCAATGGAAAATAATGAAAAAAGTGTAATGTTATTTGCATACAGGTTTAAGTAATTGATATCCTGGAACTGACATCAGCTTATCGTCGTGGTCACAAATGTAATATTTGATGCTGATATTTCCCCTTTACTGCTCCTTTTCCTTTATATATCAAATCATGAACTCCAAATTAATTTTCATTCACTAAATATATAACGAATAAACTGGAAACACATACAATGCTAACTTTTAATGTAAAATATCATACACTATAATTTTACACGCGACACAGTATGGCTTCGTACGCACAATTTTATAAGCATTTCGACACGTTGCGCTGAGTCTCTTTTTTCCACCCTATAATGCGTATGATAGATGGCGCTATCATCTTCCCTAAAATAGGGACTTTCAATTGCGTAAGAATTGGCTCCACTAATAATTCTAGGTACCATGGAATATGGAACTAATGGATGGAGCTTATTAAACTGCATTCTTAAGTGCTCTCAAAGCAGGGTTATGCAGAATCCTACTAATACAATGGCCCTTGAATTAACTCCTCGATTAGCCCTTAAGTGGATGGCATAAACCATCACTATTAACGAGATTTCGGGAGTCAATCCTTCTAACAGAGGCTTATTATTTCCTCTTTATTAATATTAACTAAAAATACATTTTGTGCGTGCGAAACCCTAAGGAGCGTTTTCAAAATTAAATAATCATAGACTCTATACATATTTAGATGTCCTTCTAACAAATTCGACGGTGGCGCTACTCCAAACTGAACGAGAACGATACAGTCTTATAAATTAGGAAGGAGAACTATCTTCATTGCTTATTTGCAATTGTATAGTATGATATTTTTGAGCAGATCGTACATACGTGTATATGGATGTAACTGTGGTAGTGAGCTTCACAGATCGTGGGAGGTTTTTAGAATTAGGTGAGGGCGAATGTCGAATTTTCTTACTGTAGGACGGAGGTGCGCGTGTCAACAGACCGCGGGAAAATGAGTAATGACGAAACGGTCAAGAAGTGAAAAATGATCGAAGCAAAATGAGGAGGACGTATAACACTGCAGCAGATGTCCGAACAGCCGACTGTCTCGAGCAAACGAGACGTTTGCACAAGTAATATTGAAATTTGTATGATATTATAATCAGTTCCACTTATAGTACTCATCACATGTTACGCTTGAGATAACCGTTTTTAGTAATACTGGAATACGTAGATCTCGTGTTAACATAACCTATATTTGTACACCACGGTTTTCTATTGGCGCGCTTTCGTGCGCAGCTCTCGTGTCTCCTAGAAAATTTTTTCAATCAAAAGTTGTGTTATTAAATTATACCCTTCAAATATTTTACTCCATTGAGTGCTCTTACGTATACCGCGGAAAATGTGGCATTTTGTTAACTTCTTTAATATTTCGAATCTTGTATTATATTTCCCTTTCGTTCAAATTTCTTTTTAATAAAACATAATACTAAAATGTTATCCGTATTTTTAAGAATTGAATAATTTAAAAAATAATGAATTTTTGTGTGTATGAATATATGCTATGCACGTTCATCTTATAATTATTCTATGTTGAAGGGATTAATTTCTTTTTTTATTTAATTTTTTAATGAAATTATATAATGTGTTTTAATAGGATGAAGTTATATAAAAAATAGATGCATTGTTACTATGATACCTACTTTATTAGATGCAACACTATAAATTTTTGCAAAAAATATGAACACAGTGAACATGCAATTAATAATTAAGAATGTATTTTATTTATAGGGGTATAACAGATATTGCTAAAAGATTGGATGAACAAAAAAGCCGTGCATTAACAATAACAGATTTGTTTACCCCTTCAGGGGAAACATTAAGAGTGAAACTTAAAGATTATTGTGTGAGATTAATTACAAAAGATCCCATTGGATATGCACGTAAGACAGAAGAATTGCTATGGAGAAAGGCATTCTATGATATTGTTTATGCTAGCAAGAAATTGCGGAAGGTATTTGTTTTAAAGTTTTATGTGTAAATTATGATAGATTGTGTAATACTATAATTTGTACATTTCTAAAGTTTTTATAACAATAATATAGATGTAAATATTATCATAGGGTAATACATGGTCTGAAACAGAAAAGGCAGTGTTATCTGTTCATTTGGCAGTTGGTGTTGGATTTTACCATCATTTGATACTAAAATTACAATTAGAATATGGTTTAGATCTGGTTGGTGCTATTGATTTTGCATTTATGCAAAATGATACTGGATCATCAAGTGTAAGTTTCTTATTATGTAATGTATGCATATAAAAGTAAAAAACTGATTATAAAAACTGCTTAACGAAGTTAATCAAATATTTTATTCTTTTTGCACATAAGGCAAAAACTAAGACAAGTCAATCTAAAGTTCACACTGAAGAAGCAAAACAGTGTGTTGTGCGCTTAATTCATAGAAGTTTGGTATGTCTTGGGGATTTAGCTAGATATAAATTAGAATTAGATCCATATTGGGATCCAATGATAGCAAAGAGGTATTATAAAATGGCCATAGCCATCGACCCAAATATTGGAATGCCACACAATCAATTAGGCACTATAGCAAGCAATAAAAATTATGGTCTTGATGCAGTGTACCACTACATGAGATGGTTAGAATAGTTTAATATCTGATAATTTTTATGATTATTGTACTTTTGCAATTTTAGTTTTATTAAAAAATGTTTCGTAAGTAATTTACATATGATTATAATTGTTTTTTAGTGTTTTATGCACTGAACCGTTTGAAGGAGCAGAGGGAAATTTAAAGAGAGCCATTGTTACAAACTCTATTTGTTCTAATGAAAAGAATGCTATACATATGTGCGTATCAAGATTGTTTTCCTTATTACAATTGTGGGATTATGATGTACCAAATTCTGATCGAATAAACCAAGAATGTCAGGTATATACGCTAATTTGTGTGTATATGTATTATTCCATAAAGAACTTTCATCATTTTGAATGTAACTTCCATCTTACTTTTTTATAGGACCTTCTAACTAGCATTGAAACCTGTTTGACTGTAGAACAACATGAACCAAATAATACTAATCACGATGATAAAGAAAGTAATATTGATGCGTTTCTTCAGAATTGTGCAAAAGAACAGTCAAATTATTTAACAGATGATATGATATTTAAAATGGTGGCCATATGTTTGATGTCTATTTCAAGATTAAAAAGTAAAGAATCTAGTGAAGTACAAGGTGTTGTTGCCATAACTTTGGCAATTCTATCTCAACTAATACAATTTACTATAACAAAATTACAAGAGTCTTTTATAGATGTACCTTTACCTAGCATAAAGGAAGCTTTACCGTCGAATATACAATTAATGCAAAAAGATAATAATAAGGCCGAGGAAAAGAATGATGTTGTGAAACAACTGAAATCAAATTCAAGTGAAAACAATAAACTTACAAATCTAAATGATAATAAAATATCTTCTGAAAAAGGAAGTGCAGAAAATAATGAAGACGTTCATAATGGTCCACGAAAGGGTCGAGAAAAACCTAAAAGTTTGCTTACAAAACTTCGACGACGAAAACGAAGAAACAGTAGCGATTCAGATGCCAGTGACATAGATCAGACAACCATGGAATCATCCAGTGATGAAATACATTCTGAAACAGAAGACGACATACTAAGTGAAGAAAACATCTTGTCGGATGATGTATTGTCTGATGATGCTACAGATGATGAAGGTGCTAATGCAGTAACAAAGCAAGAGACACTGAACAATTCTGAGATTAAAAAAATGAATGGTCATGTAGAAATAGAAACAAAAGTTGAAGAAACAGATGCAATGAATCATATATCAAATGGTGAGAATCAATCTGAAAATCAGTCAGATAACAAACAGACCGATAAAGATCCTGTAACTAATTCTGATAATGCAACAACACCTAGTTCTAATAGTGCATTTGAAGAGGGTGATTCCTCGGACAGAGTAACATGTATTGCTCAATTGAAAAAGCAAAATTTAAAACCAAATGAAATATTGAACGTTTTAATTGGAAAAGATATACTCGCACCTATCAAGATATGCTGCGATTGGTTAAGAAGTAATCCAGATATTATAAGAATATGTGGAAAGAGTTCACGAACTTTGTTGAAACGTGTTACCATTTTATTAAACTTAATTAAAATAGATGAAAATATATTGGTGAAAACTTATAAAGATGACAGTATGATTCTATCAACTGTAGATAAACTGAAAGAATGTGTTAAAACAATTCCCTTACCAGAAGATATTGATTTGAGAGGGTTAAGTCTTTTGGATGATGCTCAAAAGTCGCTTAATTGGAAAATATTGTATAAGCAGAAAATGAATAAACGTGAAGAGACATTACTGAGAATGTTAAAATTGATTGAATTCGGTTACTTTCTTAATTCCGTTGAAGACGCTGGAGTGAAGTATGATGAATCGAAGCAGTTATTTGAGACAGTTATCTTAAATATTAACACTGCGACAAAAAGTGGCGGTAAAGATTTGGAAATGGACCATTCACGGGGAAAGTTGATGAGACATATGGGAAAATTGTGGTTAAAGGCAGAAGTTTGTGCCCTAGAGTCTCGTCTAAGATCAAGACTTATGTCTCCTTATCTGGTACCAGATCATGAAGCTTTAGCAAAGCATACGCCAGCTCTCAAACGTTTGGTCTATGCTAAGAAATTCATTGTTGTTATTCCAAGCGTTGGTAAGCCTCAGAAGGTTCCACTTAATAAATTTGTAATGATTTTTAATTTAAAATGATGTACTGTTTGTAGTTGTATCTGCATTGGACGAAGTAAAACGCATTAGTGGTCGGGCAAGAGAAGCAACACGTTGGTTAGAAGCACAATTGAAACGGGGTTCAAGATTCTTACGCGCTCAAAGACCTCATGAGCGTTTAACATTACCCTTTATAAAGGGACCAAGACCAAAAGATAAAGAAGCATGGTTGTTTTTTCAAATTATAGAATGTTGCCACTATCTCACTCAACAGACGAAAGTTGGTATGACAAATGACACTGAAACACCAGTGGTGACATTGTTGACTGGTTGCAGTCCGGATGATAAGAAGATCCTTACTTTTAGTCCTGAAGGATTGGCCAAGAGTGCAGGTACATACTTTTTATTACGATTTTTTTTTTTTAATTTTAAATTTATGTATTATACTTTCAAATATAAGTATATCGTTATATTAAAATGAATTTGTTCCGTAGGTGTCAATATCGAATACATTGAATCATTTCATACAAAATGGAAAGCATCAAGTAAAAGTCATGGTTGAGCACATAGGGCTAATGGAGATAATCATCTGCTGCTTCCTCGTACCAAAATGAAAGTGAGAGACTTAGCCCTTCCTGGGAGCTGCAAACACGGTCAGCTGAGCGGGCGAGTCTGAGAGGGCTGGAAACCCAGAAGAGGAAAATCGACAGTTCTCCTGCGACAAACCGGTGGAACTAATATCTTTTTCCGTGGAAGAATTTTAAACAATAAAATTGTTTTCTTTTAATCATTCGTATTGCCTTTTATGTTTAATAAAAAGATTGTATTTTTAAGTAAATATTTTTCAATAAAAGTAAATACAACGTCGCAATTTTTTTAATGTGGAAGAATATCATCGAGAAAAAAATTTTACGATTAAATAATTCTGTGCAATAATACATTGAAATTTAAATATTTCATTGAAATGAATTTTATTACTAGAGTAATAAATTATGCAACCATAATATAACAGTAGTATTTTGTATTTAAAATTAACTGAAAGATATTAACCAGGAAATACTTTTATAATGAATCACGAAAGGTACGTATTTAGTGCTTAATCATCGATAATAGTAATACATGCAGCGCTATTTAAGAATTACAGTTAGGAAAATTATATGAGGTTTGGATATTTACATGTAAATTGAGAACAAAGTGGAGTTAAATTATTTTTATGATAGAGCAATTTTTTTTTATCGAAGTAATGTATAAAATCAAGAGTATCATAGTCGATTTCATAATTTTTTCAAACAGGTAATCATTTTTTCATGATGTAATGCATTTTGTCTCCTAATATATGACGTATACAAATACGCCTGTGTTAGTACTTTTACGTTATAGTAGTGGCAGTACGACATAACCTATTAATTACAGCGATTCGAGATTTTTCGTAAATAAGATACATCATTTTCTACGTTAGTTCATTACTGTGTAATACATACTCATACATAAATATTATTTAACAAGATAAAAGGTTCGATTGGTGGAGAAACACGTTATATGCATCAACTTCGAACAAACTATATACGGGCGCGTTGACATATCGTCTACTTTCGTCGTTTCATGCATTATGACTCAGTATAGAATAGTCGTTTAAGTTGACCCTTCTATATGATCATTTATGGTTCTTCAGGATAACTTGTTAACAAAATTCATAGTAGTTCCATTGAGGACGGATTCTTGAACGAAATTTCCGTGGTGCGAAAAAAAGGCGTAGTATTCGTTGAAAGTGGTGCGCAATTGGCCCTCGACGAGGGAGAATCGAAAGCGTCGAAAGTAACGAGTCATCTACCGATTCAAGATGGCAGAAGGCCAGGATACTCGAAAGAAAATAACTGTTTCCGTCAAAACGCCGAAAGAAAAACAGAGCGTCGAGATCGAGGAGAATGCTACTATTAAAGATGTAAGTTTTCTGATCATGTGTTCACGAATTTTAAATGAACACGAGTTCCCTGGAATCATCATGGTTGTCATTGATGGGTTAGCTTTTAATTATTGTTTCCTCTAAAATTTACAGTTTAAAGAAGCAATTTCAAAGAAATTCAATGCCCAAACAGAACAGTTATGTTTGATTTTTGCTGGAAAGATAATGAAAGATCATGAAACTTTGAGTACACATAATGTCAAAGATGGCTTGACAGTTCATCTGGTTATTAAGGCTCCGCGTACTCCTTCTAATCAAACTCAAGAGTCAACACCATCGCAGAGACCTCCAGGTATATCAATACAATATTCTTTAAAGTATAGTTTCAAGTTTATTCTTTATAAGTGGTTATAATACATTTTTTATTCTTTTTTCTATTTAGCTGATATAAGTGCTAGCCCGTTTGAATTAGGCAGCCTGGGTGGACTTGTAGGATTGGCATCTCTTGGTTTGGGATCTGCTAATTTTATAGATTTGCAACAACGTATGCAACGTGAATTATTATCTAACCCTGAAACAATGCGTCAAGTGCTTGATAATCCATTGGTGCAAAGTTTGATGAATGATCCAGAAAATATGCGTAATTTGGTCACAGCTAATCCACAGATGCAAGAATTGATGCAACGTAATCCAGAAATTAGTCATATGCTGAATAATCCAGAATTACTAAGGTAAGAATGAAAGTAAAATTTATTCTAACATGTTTATTCCTTATTATGTCATAAAATGCGAATAAAGTCATAAATATGTATATTAATTTTCTTCAGGCAAACAATGGAGTTAGCGCGTAATCCATCAATGCTTCAGGAACTAATGCGCACCCATGATAGAGCACTGTCTAATTTAGAAAGCATTCCTGGTGGCTATAGCGCACTTCGTCGCATGTATAGAGACATTCAAGAGCCCATGCTTGCTGCAGCGGCTAATGAGCGTAATCCATTTGCAGCCTTAGTGGAAAATAGTAGTAATCAAGATAGTCAGACCAATCCACAACAAGGTCAGGAAAATAGGGACCCATTACCAAATCCTTGGAGTCAAAGTCAAAACGATTCCTCGAATCAGCAGCAGGGAAGAGGTCTCTTGGATTCACCAGGAATGCAAAGTCTTGCAACTCAAATGATGGAAAATCCACAACTGATGCGTAACATGTTAAATGCTCCATATACAAGGTCAATGTTAGAAGCAATGGCAGCAGATCCAGCTATGACTAGTAGAGTGATTGCTGCTAATCCGTTTCTACGAGGGAATCCACAAATGCAAGAGCAAATGCGGGCTATGATGCCTGCATTTATTCAACAAATGCAAAATCCTCAGATCCAAAATGTTGTTACCAATCCTGATGCTTTAGCCGCCATTATGCAAATTCAACAGGGTATGGAACAGTTGCGTACAGTAGCTCCAGAACTTGTTGAAAAGTAAGTTATCATACAATATATAATTATATACAAATATTTAAATATATACGTATTTTTTCTGTGGTCGCAATTTTATTGTATTTTTAAGATATTTTTATAGCATTGTTTTTCAATGCGGATAATGTTAATTTCATTTAAAAATTTATTAACGTAAAATTTTTAGTATGGGGCTGACTGTACCACCTGCAACAACAACACCCAACACAGGGACAACAAATCCAACTGCACCAACTACGCAATCAACAGATACGAACCAGCAAGATGCATTCTCCCAATTTATGGCGCGCATGGTAAAGATTTTGTTTCTTTTTAATTTGTAGATAAATATAAGAAAGACTATTATTAGTTTTTAATTTCGTTAGGTATCGGCAATGGCATTAAATCAAGGAATAGAAGTGGATGGCCAACCTGTGCCTCCGCCAGAAGAACGTTACAGAGCACAGTTAGAACAACTTACGGCTATGGGCTTTGTTAATAGAGATGCTAATTTACAAGGTATAAAATATACAATTTCGGAAACTGCTATTATTTTCTGCATCTTAAAAAAATGTTAGAATAAATTTTTTATAATTTATAATTAAATTTTAATATCGTTTTCAGCACTAATTGCAACATTTGGGGACATAAATGCTGCTATTGAACGGCTACTGTCTAATGGACAAGTGTTCATGAGCTAACCACCAATATGCAATATTGTTATTCCATTACTATTTTTAATTTTTTTTCCTTATTTACCTCTTGCAACAGGCATGGTGAGAGATATTTGAGGTAACTGGCTGTCAGAAAAAAAATTATAAACTTCTACCCCAACTCTTGACAGAATACACGCTACTGACTTGTTCGATTATGCATTTTTATTTAAATTGGTACTTTATCGTACTTGAAACAAGTATCGACATTTAAATATTCACACGGTTCACTCTAAGAAATTTCTAGTTTCTTTATTCTATACTTTCTTTCGATGTGCTCTAAGTACTAGGTAGCTCTGTTAAAGTATACTTCGTCGGTGTAAATTTGTTTATTAACACATTCAAGAAGATTATATTATTATTAGATCGTAATGCGAAGGATGTATCCTTTTTCTTTGTTACACTGTACATTCGCGGTATTTCTTAGAAACAATGGAACCTGCATGGAAAATAGATTGCCATTAATAAATATGCTTCTGGCTTGATAAGTCGAATTAAAATTTCATGAAGAATAATTTCGTTTGCTTGGATATATGTAATCATACTAGTAAATGTATTGCATGAAACGTTAATATGTTTACAACAGAAATGGGTATGGGGTAATTACTGATTACTAAGTAACATTTGATGTATAGAAATAAATAATTAAAAGCTACAAACTGAAGATCTTCAGCCGATACAAATAATAGTTTAATTATTCTTTCTGCTTAACAAAACACACAAAAAATATTCAATGATTTATATAGTGTTTTCCATGTAAGTTTTGTATGTAATGGTGGGTGAAAGGCGGATTTTCTTTGTACCATTTTTATGCCGACGCACGTTGTTTTTTTCTTTCCTTTTTTGTTTTCCTCTCTTTAGTTTATATTTGTATGCATAAAGAAAAAAGTACTATGCACTACATGTCTTTAAAATACAAATATAGAGATTTGTAGCGTGACGATTGAGAATTCTATGGTGTAGGTTGTTTATAGAAAAAAAGAAACGCGTGAAAAAAGATCGATTTAATGAAATGTCACATGTAAATGTGTTAAATTGGAAATGTAATCGTCAGTTAGTTTTAAGATATACGACAGAGAAAAAACAGAACAGTAAACGTTGTAAATTATCCTTATTCAGAAAAAAAGCAATTACAATTTTAATGTTTTGATTGATGTACGATTACATTGGACTTTTCATGCGCATTATAATATACTTTTATGTGTATTCGGTATATTTCATTAAATAAAGAATTCTGTACAAGCGATTATATTACAGAAATAAAAAAAATTATGGTTGATTCATATTACCGAATTTTAACTACAAATATATCTAAATCTAAGGTATTAATTTGATTACCTTAGTGGTACACGTTGTGAGTGAATGGCAATGCGATTGTAAAACATATGTTTAGAAAGAACATAGACTGGAACCTGTGTAAAATATACACTTTAAATTGAATTTGTTACCTCTTCAGTAATCCTTTCATTATAAACTTATTACCTGTTTTAAAAATTCAACATTATTTTACTGTTATTTTTGTCTTGCTTTTTCATAATAGTATTATAAGTAACAATGACTAAAATCAGTAAAAAGAATGTTCGGTTTACGTCACATGAAGCACAATTTCCACGTGGAAGTACATAGAAGAGCTTCACAGTCGCAAGTTCTTTCGCGATAGAAACACTACTCGTTCTCAATTCGTATACAACCGACAGTGCAAGGCAAAGAAAAACTATTGAAATATTTTCTACTTGTGTTTTGGGATATATGTGTATAAAGTAGCTCTGGAGAAAGTGGAAAAGCTACACGGTATTCAACAAGTTGAGAATCAAATTTGAATTTCCATTGGAGAAATATGTAACGTCGAAAAGGCAAACTGCGCATCCCCTCCACGCATCATCGGCGAACTGCAGCTTACTACGATCAGTAGGCTGCGCGGCGGTTCAGTCTGTGTTGATCGCTTGCGCGGTTCATTTTGGATACGCGTCTGATAGGAAGGACAGCAAGTGAGGCCGGTTATTTCGCAGTAACGTCGTTTATCGGGGGAGAGAAAGACACGATACGGCCGATTGACGTTTCCGAAGTGTTGGTTACGCGCGTGAAAAAAAAAGGAAACCGTTGGGGAGTCTGCGCGAGTGGCGCGGACGAATCGCGTCGCGGGCATGCACAGCCCGCTAAGCCCTCACGTGTGCGTTTGAATTTTCTAAAAAGAACAAGTGCTGCGTCGGGGTTAGTGCAGGTGTGTGGTTTCGGTGCAAAAGGTGGTGTTCCAACGGGCCAGCGCCAGTGCATTCTCTCGTCGTCGAAAACGTTGGCAGAGCCAGCGGAATGTGGCACGAGGTGAGTTAGCAGCCCGCCCGGTTTCGCTTACCCGAGACCAGGGACGGACCTTCACGGGCCCTTTTTCTTACCCTTCTGCGTTTTCGCGAATTCATTTTCAACATTTATCGCGTGATCATTCGACGAATTCTTTGCTAACGACCCGGCATTTCGAACCTGTATTACGATGCACCAAATACTCGTACATTCTCCAGTTATCTTTATTCACATCTAGCTGTGCAGTTATTAGAGTT
Organism: Calliopsis andreniformis; assembly: GCF_051401765.1. NCBI lineage: Eukaryota > Metazoa > Arthropoda > Insecta > Hymenoptera > Andrenidae > Calliopsis > Calliopsis andreniformis. Next base: position 28,008,963 of record NC_135064.1, read on the forward strand.
CTAAGTCAACTGTACAGTATTGTAGTTGCGCGACTAAATAATCGCGTTACACCGAATGTACTAAGAAACAACGCCAATGGGTACTTATTGAATGAAAATTTCAACGATGTTTTCGAAAGATGATCGTTAGAAGGGTCACGTGATCAAACCGTTCAAACGCTAATTTTTAAAATTCTTTTTCAATCCGTCTTGATCGTGTGTTTTTATACCTTTACTGGATTTCATGGCTCCGAAATGTCGAAATCACAGACGAATTTCGTTGGGAGTGCGTAATCTACGTAACAGAAATGTAACGTTTTCATTCATGAAGATGCGATCGATAAATACGTTAGGCGCCAACCGTTTACCGAATGAACTTTTGAAAGTTCGAATATTTCGGATGTTTCAGTTGACACGATTACCGTTTTAATGTGGTAATATAGTTACGATGCAATATAATAGATGCAATTATTTACCCATGATTGTCGTGATTCAAGCATTAATTTGTAATTAATAACAGTACTATGGCAGTGCATAGTAATTTTATTTACTTCTGTAGACATGACTTTAGTAACATGACTTTATAACTTTACGACATTTTTATGTGCTTTGATTGTAGAAATTAGATTTTTATGAAGAAGAGTCAAATATGTTCTGCTTAGTGACATAAAATATTAATTTCTAACTTATAATTTCCATTGAACAGAGGGCAGAAATACTATCGGTAATTGTTTAATTGTTACACGGACGAAATACCTACCGTATGGTTATGTCGATTTTCTCTAATGGTTTACAGCATAATATCTTCAAGTCTATAGCATGGCGTAGCTATAGATTCGTCCGTTTTATTCTGTATCAATCTTTCAGTTGAACAATTACAAAGAGAATATTGCATAGAAATCATTAAATTTTAACTTGAAAATGTAGTAAAGTTGAGATAAGATTCATATTATACGACTGTATTTATGATTAACGTTTCAGTGAGGAGGTCTTATTTTCCGTACGAGTACATTATAATCGGATACCTCGAATAAATTACATACGGGCGTGAAAATAATTGACTTATGAATAGAAAAGGGTCAAAGAATTTCAGGTATGAGATAGGCAGACGCTGTTCCAGGCAAATGGTACACAGATGGTATAAATAATGGGGTCACGGTACGAGATTAGCTCGTTCCTTACATCACTGCTTATAACTTCATTCTTTTTATTGCGTTTCATACCTATAATATGCTTTCTTTGTTCCCATTTTTTTCTATTTGGAACGCGAGGTGGATAAATATTGAATTAGCTGGTAAGAGCAAAGATAACCTAGATCTTCTAAACGATCATTTGGAGTACACAGAAGTAAAAGTAGTTCTATCTTATGCCCAATTTTTGCTTATATCTATTAACGAATTGTATGTTGACAATTATCGAGTTGAGATCTTTTTTTTTTCTTTGACTCTCTTTTAAACACAACCAGTTTTAGAATAGTTTATTAACCTCTTTTCTGCTCGGCAACTTCCTTTACAGATTAGGTTGAATTAACTATTTAATCCCTCTCGTAGGGATTTGAAAACATCAGGCTAATCCCGTTAAGTAAAGTTCTTAACAGGCTCTCATCTTATTACATATGTATCCTTTATCACAGTATTACACGAGATCGAGTCGTAACAATTGAGTCAGACTTGAAATTGATTATCTTTCTCTGGTGATTACCTTCTGTTTAAGCAAGAGGGATAGAAGATAATGGGCAATTCTGCGCGTGGTTTTCGAAGGCTTACGTCGTCCCTGAACGTTGAGGAGAGGTGGCCTCGCGATTCGTGTACGCAGGATATTTTGTACCCGTTACTCCCTCGAACGCATTCCATCTCGTGCTGCTGAATCGCACAGTCGAAGATTAATTTGTCTTCGGACAAGTCTCAAAGTGTTTCGGGGTCATGGGCTTGCTTCCTGTTTCCGGCGTACCGCAACCCTTTCGTCGGTTCCTTTCTATTTTGCCACCCCATTGCACTCTTTTGATCATCTAGCACTCTGAAAACGTTCTCGTAATTCTATTCACAAATTATCCTCTAAACTAGATTTACTTATCGTCGAAAAACAACTTCAATATTATGTCAGAGTATTATATAGCCGTATTAACCTTGTCTCGCAATAAACGTAATCCACTTTAAGGATGAAAAATTATCGATAATTGTATTATGACTCTTTAACGGATCAACTGGATGGTCTTTGAAGTTGTTATGAAAGAACTTTTATTTATGCGTTTGACAGTATGTGACACGGTATCTATTTAAACGTTTTACCCTTTGCCTCTTGAGATTGATATGAATAGTAATATTCGTCGACGCTTGATTTCACATATGTACTTTAGTACATTCAGTCATAAGATAGTGTAATTCTGATCTCGGATTTTCCATGGATAAGTGGCGAAAAAGGAGAAGGGACGACCGCAGAGAAACTCCTCGATTTAATTAGCGCAAAACAGAAGGAAACAGAAATACGCTGTCAGTCGTAGGTTGAGCCCTGCTGATGAAGGTATACGAAGGTTACGGCTGTAGCAAAGGCACTCCTTAGTTCTGGCTCAAGGTCGGACTATTAAGAGGCTAAAGCATACCGACGGGTTTACGTCGTCGTTTACGAGGAATGGCCAGCGTCGCAGCTTCGTGTTAGGAAATAGTGAAAACGGTAAAAAATGAGGAAGAGACGAAACGCTATCGAGACAACGATAGCTGTCTTCTCCCAGTATTAAAAGAGCGAAGCCGCTTCAACCCTTTCGTTCAATGGTTATCTCCTCTTAAGAATACGCATAACCATTGCCTTTTTCTTCTGCATCCTTTCGGGAAGACATAAAAAGGAATTGCAGTCTTTCATTGAAAATAAGATCGACTTAGCAGAAAATTGTTATGATTTATTTGAAGACCTTAGCACGAGCAGAAAATAATGTCGAATCATTTGGTTCTACTTCCAGACTTCATTAGTGAGTAGTTAAAGCCAAATTTTTCGTATAGGGTGTCCGTGGAATATATGTATTTCACGGACGGAAATATGAAGTTCATTAAGATTTCGTTTCAATGTTTTATTGACTCATCATCGATTGTGGAGCGGATACCTGGGATGGTCTCAAGGTCGAGTCAGTGCTTCGATCCAAGGCCAGATCCCAGTTTCCTCGATTTTTCAGTGTTTTATTGGAAACACGAGATGCGCTCTTAACCAACCTTACCCTCGTAAATTTGAAACCATTACGCTAGACCAGCTCCTCCAATATTTATTCTTTAGTCGCAGCCATTATTTTCAGTAGTAGTACCTACTTAAGTATTTCAGAACAGGAAGCATTGAATCGTTAACTGTCGCTGTTCAGACCTTAATGTGCGGTTGATGAACCGTTTGGTATTCGCCACTTACGAGACTATAGATTGATATAATCATTATCTAACTTCTCCTATAAATACATAATACAGAGGAAAGAAAATAAAAAAAGTGATAAGCCTTAAAGAAATTTTCGCACGCACGAATTACAATTATAAACTATAGGACGTGCAATTTCCTGCGAATCTTCTACTAGAACAGACTTTCTTTTCTTTGCGCATGACCCGTCACAGCTGACAATGAAACAGCGGTTCAACTAGTATTATAATACGCGGAAACGTCTCAGCCGCGGGGTAACGACATTTCAGATGCAGCGGCTTAGGAGACAGCGAAGGAGAAAAAGAAAAACGAGGGGAGAAAGGGAAACGGAAGCAGAGTGAAAAGTGATCGCATTAAGAGGCGAAACGATGGGTTATGAAGTCAAGCGATCCTCGCTCGGAACCCTGTGTGTCGTCGACTTGTGCGGTCTCTCGGTTCCACGCAATTTTGTAATTTTCCTTTTTTCCCACTATTCTTCCGTGCAACGGCATCGTTTTACCTTTACTCGCCAGGCCTCGAGTCATCTTCTGTGTGCGAGCAGTCGCGCGCTTCACTTTCCCATCCGCGATTCGTCGCATTAGGGCTCGAACAAAAGGCCGCCACGTGAAATTTCTTGGCGGTAAGGAGACGGAGAGAGGCTTTGCTGAGCCGCTAGCTGGCATAGAACGCTGACTCCTTCGGTAGGAATCGCGGGTGAGACGAGAAGCCACTCGGAGTAGAAAAAGAAGTAACGCAACGCGAATGTGCTCGTCAACAAGTCTCCTTTCTTTTCCTCTCTCTCTCTCTTTCTATTCCTCTCTCTTGCTCTGTAAATGATCAGAAGCATGCCGCACGGATCTTGTCCTTTTGAAGCAATGGCGAGAAACGGTTAGCGATTCTGTTGCTTTTTCCGATTTCTCGTCTTCAACTTGCTTCAGCTGACTCTGGAACTATAACGGAGTTGAGTGTTGAAGTTTTATGATAGCAGCTGGTACCGAGAAATATATAATTTACCATTTACCTTTCGAGAATGAAAAGATATGACACCTATACATGAAGAGAGTGTCAATGAGGTTCGCCGATGTCAAGGAAATACCTAGATGTTGACAAGAATTGTTCTAGGAGAGCGTTGGTATTTTAAATACTGCTCACAGGAGACTCTAGGACTGTGGCAAGAAGCGTTCATAGCTTCGAAACTATTACCCAAAGAACTTGAACTGTGCTACGAGGTGGTACGGGTCGGTGGTGCAGCGGTTGGGAGACGCTGGCATAGACAGGAAGATAGAGAAGGAAGAAGATCGCGAAGGAGAAGAGAAAGATGGTGGAGAGAGGAAGGGAGAGGAACAGAAGGATTGAAGGAGAAGAAATGAAGAACCGGAGCCCAATGTCCATTCAGCAGGCACCTGCCACGTTAAATTCAACCGGGCCAGGGCTGGATGGGCGCTTCTTTCGAACGGAGCAGTGTGAAACAGAAAGAAAGCAACTGAGGAGTAAGAGAGATTCTCAACTTGGAGAAAAGAGGAGAAGAACGAAGCGCTGAGATAGCGAAGGAAGATGAGGAAGAAGAAGGAAGAAGCAGCAGGCGCCCTGTAGGTACATCTCCCTTACATCACTCTACTCTGATCGTCCTTCCCGAACATGGGTCACATCAAAGGGAATAAGGAGAGACATCACACCGATAATGAAATCTTTCTTCCTCTCTCTGATCTATTTTCACCCGATTTTATCGTTGATTCATTGAATTTTTCCACTTTTTTCCTTTTTACGATTCCCAAATTTTTGGAATAGCAATTGTAACTGCATATGAGATTACAATAGAAACTAACCAAATATACCTACTTTCTAGAATTTCTAAATATATGTAATATACTTCATGAGAGAATAAAAACAGGTTAACAGCGGTACCAAATTCAAACCCGAAAATCTCGAATAGATTCAGCCGAAATTAAAATGTCATCAAAAGCTGATTTCATGAATCTGTAATTTTCATCGCGTCGATAGAGAGAAGAGAATCGTTATAGCGTTTTTTAAGCGATTCGACCGTTTGCATTATCGTCCTTTCGTTACTTACAACGTTAGGAACGTTTCATTTCATTTCAGCGTGGATGAAGTATACGATGATTAATATCGCGTTACGAAGGCATTGGGTGGTTGCGAAGTCGAGGAAGAGGAAACTCGTGAGGGACCAAGAGGATATTTGTTACAGCAAGGGAATAAGTAGCTTCGCCGCGAAGTCTAATGAGTGATAAACGTTGAGCAAAACATAGGAGGAAGAGGATATTGATGCAACCGACCACATTGTTGGAATGACTGTGCGAATTCGTCGGGGAAACATGGTTCGAACGATTCCTAAGATGCGCTTTGACGCCGCGGCGCGAGAGCCAGCAGGTAGCCAAGGATCTTCGCACGTGTTGTCAGTTTATGTTGGATGAGATTCTCTGTAAGCGCATAGCATTGAAAGAACCATTACGTATGACCTTACACTATTACTTTCCGTTATAACAGTATAGGTAACATCTTGTCCGAGAGAGCCGTCTAATGGGAGAGGAGATGCATCCAATATTTCACTGAAATCGTTGCGTTTGGATTTGTGATCCCTCTTATGACCTACAGTTTGATTTGAAGTGCTATTTCCATACGCATCAAGGAACACTTTAGAGAAATTCCCATAGAGTACTCGTGGTTTCTCTCTGAGTCTTTTAGACTAGAGGACTTGAGAAGTCAAGGGTGCACGGGCTGACACTGGGAATTAGCCAATTTCGAAGGTCAAAAATAATTCGTATCGGAGCAGGAACTCGCGGCATCCCCCAGAATGCTTTCCCTCCTCGTGGTATGATCGTCTGGTCGCATGGTTTCAGGCATGCGAGCCAACTGTACCTTGCAACTGTTATCTAGGCAACGACCTTGCCTCCTCTCTCTCTCCCTCTCTCGTGCCCTGGCTCTCTTGGTGCGCTCCGATGCATGTACTTGCGAAGCGCAAGTTCATCGGTCCGCTCGGAAAATCATTGACCTTGCGGTTGATCTAGCGTCTCTACTGAATCCCTTCAGTTCCTATTACGTCGTTCAACGTCCGTTACATAGAAGTGGAAACCAAGCGTGCGTCTCGAGTAGAAAACGTGTCTTCCTTTTCCGTGAAAGAGATCCATAGACTTCTCCGCTAACTATGTTACCCTTCACTGACGATCCCTCGGGCCTAGATCTTAGTGGTTAGTATTGTTCGGGGCTATCGAGTGTAAACTTGGTTCGTTTGGAAGAATTTACTTGAAATTACAGTTAGTTCTATAGTAAATTGGGCATTCTTAAAGATGAAAGAGAAATGGAAGATTATGCTACATTTGAAAGAAGAAAGGGGAATCATGTTCTAGTAAATAGGAAAATGGGATTTCAAATCAAAAATTTTCTACGTTACAAGAATTCAGCTTTTCAGCTGTGTACGATGTCATAAGTACATGACCTTGAAATATAATTATTACCATCTTTGAATCGTGTACTTCCCTCAGGCGGAATGGTTCGAACTGTACATAAGCTATTCAAAGCGTCCTAGATTAAACATTTCACTATAGAGCCGTCTTTCGTAATTACCCGGTTCAATGACACTTTCGTATGGCTATTTATAGAAAGAATCTCGTTGTTTGTTTACAACATTCATTCATAAACTTGGAACACTCGTAAATAGTAAACACAAAAACTAAATGTGTTACTCTAAGAAAAACTGGCGTAAGGTTTTCTGAAAGTGAATGATACTTTTTTTGAATACTGGTCACTGTGTTCAGAATTGTTTTATGACCATGAGTAGTAGAAACGAGTTTCGCGGAGTAGCGTAGCTAGTGTAAAGAAAATCAAGAAAAAGCTGGGATCAGGTTACGGCGCGAGAGCGGCTTTCCTCGATGTGCAGAAGCGCGTTTGCTTGGAATTATTACAGGCTTACTCGCCACGAGGGGTTTCTTCGATGACGGGTGAAGTCTTATCAAAGCTAGTTTCATCCAATTTCATAAATTTACCGTTCTGCACTGTGGTTTCTGTCGCGTTCGCGTTCCCTCTTCCCTTTTTTCTCTTTTTCATGCGGGTGCCACTACGCGTGGATATCAACGACCATATAAGAAATAATTCTTACGCTCGAAAAAGTTCCGTTATGTTGAAATTAGCTTTTCCCTTGTTTTGGTACTGTTTGAGATTTCGGGTGCGTATAATAGTGTTCAGTAACTAACTGCTGAATAGTGAAAGTGAAAAATGACGGTGGCGAAAATGGAAATGAAAACTTAACAACAGATTATTTACTATGACAATAAAAAATGGTGAGTGAGAAATTCGTAATAATTTTACTCGATCAATTTTCCACATATTTCAAGCATTTCTTATTGATGCAATTTAGTATGTATTCAAAATATTTAATGTTACAAGTGGTCATTAAATACGCGATTGAAGTGCTCAGTATGGTCATTAATCATGCTCTCGCTTGACAAATAGTTCCTGGTTTAATTAGGGAAAACATTAGTTTCTGATTTTGAGAACGTTCGTCTTGAGGACATCCTCCAATTATCCTGCGCCATTAATTACGCTTAATTATTGCCTTTAAGATCCACTCATGATAGATCCTCAGGGCTTTGCATTGTCCGCCGATTCCGCGGCCTTAATGGAACACGGACGTCCGGTGCATGTGTATTGTTAATAACGCTAATAAGATTAAGCCTTTAAAAAAGAGATCGTATCGATTTCAGAACAGCAAATGTCCCGTAAAAAAGTAATTTAATTCTATAGCGTAGTTGCACGGTCATAACCGGGCATAAATCACGCGGAGTGTATACACGTGCACGGTGTATAGCACTGAATAGGATGTATTGTTCGCCAGTGAAGTCGACGAATGAATGCTAGAACATATTGCAGTAAATGGAAGCCAAAATATACCGCAGCGAAAAACGAGGCCATGCGGAAGCTTTGTTAATCTTTACAGAGGCATTTTTATGAAAATGTCGATGGCTGAAGACGATCATAGAATTGTGTAAAAAGCGATAACATGTTCGACCTGAGAACACAACACTTGGAACAAGTTGATTCCTCAATCGATTTTCTATCCTCATTTTCGATTCTATTCGATTATCTATCTACCTGCATACCTAGCGCTCGCTAAATCGGTGTGTAAAGAGTGCTTTCGTAAGAGCTGATATCATCTTCTCTCTCTCAGAGTGTATAATGAAGAGAATACGAGGTCCTCTAAGGAACGAATCAAGAAGATGAAGATCGGAGATAACATTCTTTCAATTCACTTCTCGCAACGGTACAGGCCACGGCCATGTATGTACATTTCGTGTACCACAAACTAATCCCATGCTGTTTGCAAAGGAAGGATTAGATAGGCCATGTACTATTCGAAACCTTGCGGTAGTTAATTACTAATACGATTTACTGGTATAAAGAATGTTGGAACATAGTGGAGCAAATTCTGGCAAAATTGCTGTAAAAGAATAGAAGTTGTGTACCAAAGGATAAAATAGGCGAGTAAAGGAAAGTGGTACCTGAAGAGAAAATTGGATCATTCCACATGTCAAGGTACGCTCCTGGAGCATTAAAATTATCATGTTTCACGACACGATCACGAGCAACTGGTAATCGTTTCTCATCGTTTACCATTTTAACGTGAAAATGATATATGATTCTTGTTTGCACTTGATGCACGTGCAACTTTACTGCACGAGGTGTCCCATGAAAGCTCGTAAACCACAGGTTCTAACAGGACATGCTTTTCTTTGAACTCGATTGTGTTGAGAAGTCATAAATAGCACAGCGTGAATTGGCAGCATGGAGGATGAGAATGAAACAAATGACCCGATACATTAAATGAAAAAATGAACTCTATCTCGTGGTACTCTTATCCGTGGCACTGAAAGTGGAGTTTGCCTTGACAATTACAGGTGTTTCCCCGTGGTACCGAGTGAAAACACAGAATCACATTAAATCTAGATATGACAACGAGCATACATGACGCACGTAGGCATATGCATAATACGAATTTGTGTACGTAGTGAGCTTGGAAGAGGGCAGCATAACCAGCAGGCTGGACGACGTCCGGAATGCGAGCGGAACCCGTTTCTATGAGTCAAGTCTGGCTATTGACAACGGCCTCTCCTCGTGTCGATTCTCCTCCGCTTCGCGAATCCTGCGGTTCAGGATCGTGCCATGTGATCTGGAACATCACAACCGGTGCTGGGGGAGTGATTCGCGGGATCGAGTCATGTTACGTGAAAATCCAAAACCATGAGGGAGACCTTGGACGACGGGACGTGTTCGGTAACGGAGAAATACGATGTTCTAAGAGGACAACAGTGGAAGCAAGGATGTAATGAAAGTCTGTAATCGTTGAGGTCTCAGTTTTTTACAAAGCATAGACTTTTTATGTAGGCAGAAAAGAAAAATAATTATCTTGTACGATCAAATTTCTGAAGCAAATTGTGATAAGGAAACATTTATGAGATGATATTATTCTTACTTTGTTATTAATAACTATCGACTGACATGTGTATGTAGATGAAATATTTTAGAGTGTGTGGCTATGCACGTTGATTCTTGAAGTCAGTGACCATTATTTCCTTCATACTCTACTGGCTTGCACCAGAATGATAGAGTTTGTAAATCGTTTATTACTGTTACGTTATGCAACGATAGTTCTAGAGAACGTCGATATTTCATGGGAATTTACGTGTCTTTCGTATGACGTTTCCGTTCATCGATCCTAGACGAGAAAATACAGCCGATCTTCCGGCGGCGCGATCGAAATGCGCCTCAACTCGAGCGTTGCAGGATTCTAAAGCAGACTAGCGATAACGGTATTAGAGCAAGGCGTTGGAGGAAGCGAAATAAGTGCATCTAATGCTCCATAGGCTGATCAGTTTTCGGTGTGGAATAATTGAAGTGCAACTGTGATGAAACAAAATAGTTAAAGGTACTGCTTGAATAATCTTTGCAGTATACTTATAAAAACAATATTAAGGACCAATGAATATCGTTCATCATCTTGACCTATGCATATTTGGCAAAGGAGTACAAACATAGAAAATGTTCCCCAGTCGTGTGGTACTTCTTACACTATACATACGCTTCACTATACTATTTTTCAAGTTCCGAACATTAAAAGTGTGCCTTAATTTTGATTACGTGTAAGTACGACAGTGAGCCCTGTCATAAATGCAACACAGAAGCGTTTTCCGTTCGATCCGAGGATGGTGCGTCGTTACAATCGGGTTCATCGATCCATAATGACTATTCGCTCGCGGGTACGGCCTGTAATAACGGAATCGCCAATAAAGTATATCCTGTCGATTTAATCGCTACCCCTACGGTGTGCACGGCACCACCGCCACCGTAGATCGTATCGACGATTTTCGTGTGATGTTTCATGAATCGCGAGAAGCTATCGCGTGATCCGCACGCTTCACGCATTCTCGTTCGAATGGAGGAGGCAGAAAGGGACAGACAGAGCATTTAGTACGAGCTCAGACTACCATGGGAATTTTTAATGAAGACTTGCATCTTGTGATACAAACAATACAAGTTAAATAAATTATAATTCTAGAAACATTACTTGATAGTGGTTTGATGTAGTTGGAACAGGAGTTTGGTGGTGAGTTGAAATTGGTGGTTCTGAACATGTAGGCAAGAAGCGTAGTAAAAAGGTTGCTCATTTGTTGGTTTTAGAAAGAGGTATTTACACTGGAATCAAGACTACTTTTTAAAGAATAGAAGGTGTGGAAAGAACAATGGATAGTAAAAAATAATTAAAAATAAAATTGAGAACAATTTGCTTTAACACTTGTATGATATTATCCCTGTATAAGACAAAACAGAATCTGAGCACGTTTAAATTAAAGCTACATTAAAATCGTAGTAGGATGAACTGACGCAATCTACTCTACATATCAAACTACAGTCAAGAGAAGTTACGAGCAAAGCGTATGTCAATAAACTACTATCAGATTATAAGGTGGATGTGGTAAGCATAATGTTACCCGTACAGATAACCAATGTCGTAAGAGTATAGAGAAAGAGATGGCAACTTATGTTGTACTTCCTGCCAAGTAATCCGCTGGTATATTTTCCGGTCGTTAACTTCCCTCCATAACGAGACATTAAAAAGCATGAACGTTTAAATTTAGCGCAGAAATCGTGTCATTTTTCATCTGCTTATTGTGACTACATGTACATAATATCATTTTCACGGTTAAATGCAATCCCTTGTATATGGTATCCTGTACTTACGATAAATATAAATAATTTCATTTCAATCGACCTTTCGCCAAGGGAATCAGAAGCAGAGAAGTGCCTATAGCAATAAATTTGTATTCTTCCTCTTTTTGCCTCTCACTTTAATTGGTATGCGGATTAAAATAATTTGGAGATTACGTTTTGAGACAACCTAAAAAATTGAATATTCTTTTTATGATATCTCTCATAGTAGTAATGCAGTTTATATAATATACGGTCCATCAAATGCGTAATCCTAATTTTTATCTCCATCCTCCAGTTTATAAGAACTTTTTTCTAGATAAATAACGACCTATTTTCATCTCCAGCGACGGGTAGTCAATGAAATCTAATTCATGACGTAAAAGAGATAAGAGGTTATAGAAGAATCTTCAGCGATCTATGGAAAGGGCTACGGGGAATTAGATTATGCCTCGTATCTAGCATTTTTTTACGATCAGTCCATTAATTATTTCCTTGGACCTGTTTCAGAGGGACCATCTCGGAAGCCATGCCGGCTGACGAGTTCGCTGGAAATCGACACAGAGGCGGACCGACGCTGCAGCCGCCTTAACGAACCACTATTCTCATTGACAAGGTCATCGACGAACGAACCGGATCTAATCATGGTCACCGAGACGGTGCTTCCTGCGCTTTCATATCTTTACGATGGCTTGACCCTCCAGCGACGCTGATCTTAAACGAATCAGTTTTGCCGAACATCTGCAACGAAACAGTTGAAAGAAGTAGAGTTGGAGTGGGAAGTCTTTCATGAGTCGTTGGAAGTTAAATCGGAAATAACGTAGAATGGACAGTGGGAAAAACTGGCTTTAATTGACCTTGCTCCTCGATGGTATTTCCTGTGTTGGAATCTTTCACTCGCTGAAGGTGTAAATCAAGTGCAGCTCGCGACTTCAAGGAAATAACGAAGTCTCGAGTGTAATTATCTGCGTACCGACGTCGCTTCCTGTGCGTTCCTTTTAACGTAAGACACAGTTAGCCGGTTTTTGTGAAGCGAAAAAGACAAAGAAAAATTAAGGGCGACAGAGGTCGTGTGTCTGTCAAGTAAGGCGTTCCTAGAATGTCGGAGAACTAAGTTCAAGTGCAAGCAGCATACTAGACACCAATGAGAACTCTTCCCATTTTAATTGAGAGGAAACGACTAGAATTAATTGATATAGATTTTGAAGAGATATACGCAGAATTGAGGAGTGGTAAAAGTTTATCATTTAATAGAGCCGAATACAGGTAATCATGTCAACAAAAACGATATTTTCAATTCTCACGTTCCTTTTCGAAGATTTACAAGCAAACAGTTCCGACGAAGCATAAACCGAGAAAGGTGGCTATGTAGGCTGCTTTATGAATGCCGTCGCCATGGTGGAGTTGGTGTGCAGCAACTCCTTGAGCCCAGGAACCTATTGCTCCAAAGACCAACGCGAAAGAACAGGGCTGATCCTCTAGGAAAGCAATTTGATCGATTAGACGAGCCTCAAAGACCAACTGGCTTTTCAATTAGGAAACGATCCAACTGGACAGGCTGAATGAAGAGGATCACGCGTGGCGCCATGTAGAGGAGCAGGAAGAGGCGCAGTCTTCCTCCGGGCAACTCAGCGTGTCGAGTAATGCTGAAGCACATCCTGACGGGGCAACCGTCGTCAGCGGGCTCCAGGCATCACCACAATGACTATCAGCCAAGCTCGGGCTCGTTGCACGGCGGCCACCATCATCATCATCACTCGAGCCATCATCAGGATCAGCAGCATCACCACTACAACCAGAACGTTCGCGCGGCAGGCAACGGCGGACGTGGCGTCGACGTATACGACTCGGTGGTCCATCAACAGAGGCCTGGGAATGCGCATCAGGCCGCGACACCGTCGTCGACGCATAGACACCCGCTGAACCACTCTCAGCTGAGCGTGAACAACCTCTCTCAGCGGTTGAATCACTCGCACGCTCTCAACCTATCTACCCTTTCCACGTCGAAGCACTCGGTCAACAGCGTTAGTCCCGTGGCTGGTGGGATCAACAATAACAACAATAACAACAATGTGTCAACAACGTTGGGTCACACCGTGGTGACCCAGGCACCGTTGCATCAGGACAGCAGGCCCAAAGCGAACGGCGGTTTTGATATTTCCAGGTTGTCCAGGCTACCTAGTCAGACGACACCCTCGCCAGCACCTGCTCTTCAGGGTGCACCTGCAAGTGGACAGTTGACCGGCGGTGCTGGCTCTACACCGTTTCCCTTAAACGCTTCCTGGTCTTCGTCCCTGTCTAGGAACCAAAAGGACCAAGAGGCCGGGGCCAAAGAGACGTTGACGAGTCTTGGCCTATTGTGTCTAGTGTCCCTGTTATTAGCGCTGCTCTCGTTGATCTTTCTACTGAAGATTTCGCCGTTAACGGTGACGCCGAGTAGCCTGATCAGCCCGGAAGAATACATGATCGTATACGAGGTGACCCTGGCGCTGTGCGCCCTTGCACTTTCCCTGAACTTGTGCTGTCTCCTCGTCTGCGCCATACAGTTCCTCTTCACTGTGAAGCTTGTCAAGACTTCCTATCAGGGACACTGGTGAGTAACTATTTTTTCTTATTCATCATAAAGTGTAAATAAGAATAAAATATGTCTCACGACAACTGCTAAAGGAATGCGATTCTGTTCGCTGCGAACGAATCAATTAGAGTAACTTGACAGAGAAAAGAGACAAAGACTCCCTGTTGACCTCGAGCTGCATTAACGAGGGTCTTATCGATTATGTCATATCGATATTCAATGCACATCTCAGAGCCAGTGTTCGTTACCCATCGAACGACTGACGAAAATGGAAGGACGCATATGGTGCTCACGGACTGGTATTGAGTCCCCAAGAGACACACGTTTGACACTCTGGAATCCAGTTCAATTATTTTTCAGTTGTAATGGGACCGCCGGCAACTAAGATCTGTAATTAATTAACGCAATAAGAAAGGGTCCTGTCCTGCGGTGTTGTACGTCGAATTGAAGAGGACTATGTCGCGCGGTAATGTTCCTCGCGACCTCTCGGCCACCGCGTGTCGTTACAAAATCTCTTAACGTGGGCCGTTAACTTTTTTATCGAAGCAGCCTTACCGGGATATGCACTTGCGCGTTGCAGGTGGATGCACTCGGTGAGACTGAATGCCCGCGCGCGAGCCGCATTTATAAAAGAAGACGCTCGAGTCTCCGCGTTTGAACGTGTGCGTGCAAGTCGGCTCTGAGATTCTGTACGGTGGTTGTCCCTGGCTTTTTGTTTCATTCGAGGATAAGTTGTCGTCTGTATCGTTCCGAGAGAAACTTTTGCGCGAACCGCTGCTGATGCCAACTTACCTCGCCAAATCCTGAAATGGATATGAACACGCGTAACATATGGACAGTTAACAGTTCAAAGTTGAACCTATTTCCCAATTTTGTATCGCGTTGCTGCCTTTACGCTAATATTGGCCCATTCACGGTTACTAAATTTTTGCTGAGCTTCAGCTGGGTGCGTTTACAAGAAAGTAGCCTTTTCCGCTGTATTATGAATTGCATATATATGCACAGATACTTCGTACACGTAGGCATTTGTCAGAAGGTTAAAGATCTTGACCTATCTCGACTTCACCATTAGTTAACTTGTACGTATCTTCCTGAAAACAGTAGGCTTGAACTATAAAGGAATCGAAATTCTTACAAAATTGTTTCACAAAAGCCACCCAGGTGTTTTGTTAGCGCACCAAGACAGGTTCTCGAATACGGGAGGAAGGATTATGTCGATCATGTAAGAGGAGTAGTCAAGCAGAGAAAGCGCGTAACGCAGCAGCATTTTCCAAAGGTCGACCATTGAAAGGAGAGGATTCGCGCGGAGGTCGCGCTTGGGAAGCGATTACCATTAATTTATATAATCTCGGATCGCTGTCGACGTCCTCAATCAAGATTATCCTTGCGCTCAGAATGAGTGTTCCCAGTCATCCATGCGTGCCCTATCCGTGCGCTGAAATACTGGGTGTCTCGTATCCCGCCGTGATATATCAGCGAACGGCGGCTGTCTAGTGTTTCTTCTCACGCCGCGAGAAGAAGAAACGCAAAAATGCACGTCCTGTATACACGTTGATCATCTCTGTGCATGTGACCCGTTTTTACGTGCAAAACGCACGGACACTCGAACGAAATCGCAATACAATACTAAATACAATACGTTTCGTGACGCACCTTGAACGAAAATGAGGCTCGTTACGAGGCGATACATTCACAGTGCGATTGCGATCGGCCCTTTTGCGGGCTGGTGCGTTCCCTTATCGGTCACGCATCGAGTTTTTCGGGATCCTCCGAGGCAGAATAACGATCCCCTTGGCTAATTGCGACGAATGGAAACGCGCGTCGGAATATGCAAATTGCCGCTGCTCGGACCAAATTCGATGTGTACTCATGAATATCAATCGATGCAATGTGAGAAAGCATTTTGGTAGAAGCAGTATCTTTGCTTGGTACCCGCAGAAGGGCACCGTTTTCGATTACTTTTTTTTGGGTTCTCAAACAATGGGTTGACTACCTGATAAGCAGGGCTATCGATCGTATGACGATAGTTATTTTTAACCCGTGTTATCACGGCGCCTACGTTTACGGCCTACAGAATGCTCTTGCTTGCATACCTGGCTGGAAGAGATACGGAGGACGATTAAAATTGCAGTCTCTTGCATTCAACCACCGCGATTCTCTCAACCTTTGTTTCTACACTTGCTCCAGGCTTTCTAGACAATTCAAGATTCCGCCGACTCTTTGACTCTAGATATCTTCTACTGACTGGAAGGCGCCTCCATGAAATTGCAAGGTATACGCTGGGAATTGCGAGTTGGAGCTTGACAAATTTTGAGGCACTGATCTTGGAAAATATAACAAATTTGAAATCTATCCATGTTCGATTGTTCAATCGATAAACGATAAGTTTTTTAAAAATTATAAAAGCAAAATCTGGCTACAAATCCCGTGTGTCAGCGAGCCCTATTTGCTCTTCCATCTTCTCGTAACAAAAGGTTCGCGTCGCATAGTTTTCGGTCACTAGCCCTTCATCGTGCCACCGTCTAGCCTCGTCGAAACCAAGGTTGTCCAGCTAAAGGTAACGCGAAGTCTAGCAAGTGGCATTGTTGGGAAAAGAAGAAGAGCCCTTGGGTGTGTAGACGCGCTTAGAAAGCCCCAAGCTTTTAATGGCAGGTCCTCATTGTCGCTCGGAGGCTTGCCCGTCGTTCATCCATCCCTAGGCCTATGCACGGTCCGTTTTACCCCAAAGGAGGGAAAAAAGCGACAGAGTTAACGGAGATACGACGAACTCCGGCGACGGTTACAAAGACAGAGGAGCGAAAGAGAAGCGGCGCTGCTAAGTGCCGGCTCATTACTTAAATGGTCCGTGATAAGGGATCTTTGTCTGAGCTCGTAGCGCGAACTCGATGAACTAAGACTGTTCGAATAGAAGACACTTGACGGAAACTAGCTTGCGAAGTTTCTTACTGGACTAAAGAATTTCCTCTTCGATTGTGCATCATGCTTGTTCATCATTTTTCTAGGGGAATCGTTTCAAAGAACGACTCGCTTCATTTTATGTTCGATAGCTAAGTTTATAGCGACACATTATAAGGTCTTCTAAATGAAGAAGAAACTTTCCTACAGGGAACTATGTTGTCAGACACGTCTCAAATTCCTACCATAAGAAGCGAAGAAATATTGAGAGACCGCGGAAGAATTGAGTCATTATAACGAGGCGCAAGGAAATTTACGCGTTCAAGGTTATCTGATCTCCGGATTTCACACTGAGCCCGATGATCGAGGGAGAGCAAAAGAGGACCAGGATCCGAATGATCCGTAACTCTCTGGGAGATTTTATCTGTCATTAAAAAGTCCATCGGGTCGAGCCGCGTCGTTCGTTTTTTATCGATGGCCCGGTTTAACGTTACACGCGTGTCTGGTTTCTGTTCTCGGGCGGTTTCGTGCGTCAGAGTTCCAACAGCATACGCGTGGTCCTTCGACTTTCCTCTCCTTTGCTCTTCCATTCTTTCTCTCTTTTCCTCTCCTTCTCTCTGACTGTCGAGTACCACTTGGCATTCCACGCCTTTGAATCTGGCGTTTGGAATTTTTTTCTCCGGGACAAGGGAAACCGGAATAAATTTGGCAGCGCGTTTTGACTGCGCTTTAATACTCGAGTACAGTGCGAGTTGCGAGTCTGTTTCGATGCCTCCTAATTTATCTCTCGATTAATTTCGATTGAATGGTCATACGACAGCTCTCTGGCATGTTTGTCTCGATCTGCTGTGAATTATACGCTAAAGAAAATCGAGTGTCGTTACCATACCAAACTGACTGTGTCTCGTTAACCAAACCGTTAGAGAAGTACGAACGCTTACGAAAGAAAATTTGTCAATCTTCAGGAACTGTATAGGAATTAGCATGTTTTGTATACACATGTTGTATACCGTGTTAAACAATTCCAGAAAATTACGACACACGGAAAAGACGTTCCACACGAAAAAATTATTCTCTGCATACCTACCTGAGCACGGACGAAAATCTGATTGCAAAAATCAATTACAACGTGTTTGGGTATCGAAGATTCGTCGTTAAAAAGGCAACAAGCTTACGGAAACGCAATTCTCAGCGGTGCTACACAGCCGATTAAGCCAATAAAACGTCCAGTTTATGGGCGGCTCCATATTTTGCGTTCAACCCGATGTCACTGGGTTTACGCAGCCGTGGAACTTGTCAGGGTCAAAAATTAACTGGCAATCGGCCGTTTGCCCGATTCGATGAAAGGACGAACAAGTGTCCGAGGAGATGGTCGTGTCGCTGAAAACTCGTAAAACGTACAATAGCTGGGGTACCAGGCTAGCCTGAGGAACAGGTGTAACTCGGCTGCTGCTAACGGTTGTCGTCCCTTCTGAAAGATCCGTGGTCACCCTTAATTTTGGAGTTATTAAGCCTCCCCTTCTCGTTTCGATGTCGGGGTGAAGGAAATTCCGGAGGTGCCTAGCTTTTACGAGCTCCTCCCCTATTTCCTTTAAACGAGACATCTTGGAAGCGGTGAAATTACCATCGCTGGTTGCTATTTAATAAGTTTCTTTCCCTTCGGAGAGATCGTTTCTCTAATCTGTAATCTAGGGCGATTCTAATTAATAGCAGGATGATTAGACTCTTAAATACTTCAAATTAGGAGAATTACGTAACTACTCTGTTACTATATGCAACTTTTCTTTTCGTGAAAACTTCAAAAAGTGGTCTTAAGAAAGGTAGATTCATTCGAATATAATTCCGTCATTCATGGTGAACTGGTATAATCCACGCGTTTGATCCATCATCGAGCAACCGTTTACGAACTTGGCCGTGGAAATGCTGATCTGCAATGCTATTCTTGTCTTTCGCGTATATACCTCGAGTGGCGATCTCGTAAACGTCTTGTATCGAAATATTTCCATCGTTTATGGTTTCGCGCTTTATCTTTTGCTGTGCAGCGGAGCCGAGACCGGAAGCGTAGAGAATCCAATGTTTATGGGCGATCTGCTGAGCACCTGGAGCATTATGCAACAAGCTCAAAGATTGATCTTCGACTTTCCTTCATCGGTACAATTGTCTTTTACTTAACATTCATCACGTGTATGATGTTTTTAGTCTGGTGAGCCTAAGCCTAAAATCTCAGAACTTTCGACGATTATTCTTTCTTCACTGAATCATACTGATTGTGAGTTACTGGTACACCTGAAATTCAATTGTAACCAAATTCTGTAATGCAACATTCGTAGGTAACATGTTGCGTGAATCAGTTGGAGCAAATGATTCATATGATTTGGTGTCGCATAAATTTATGCGAATAGCAACGATTTTATATGATAATACTAGTAGAAATTGTAGATGAGATTTACGTAAACCGGTTTGAATGGATGATTCATATGACATAATAATGTTCACAGATATAATGACTCAGAATTATAATAATTACTTGAATAATTTGTATAATCTAACGTAACGAGTAACATAGACACATTTTTCTAATTTTCAAATTTGAAATTTCAAATGAAAAGAAAGTTTCTATACCATTTTGACAAACATTGCTTCACAAAAAATAATTTCGACATAACAAATCAACGGAGTTACGGTTAGGTAAATTCGACAGAGATTAAATTTCCTGTCGCAATCTATTTCCGCGTGAAAAACTTTCTGCCTTCATCTCTGTGTACAAACTTTATCCTGCTTCGTATTTGGTTAACTCGTTTAGTTTTTTCTTCTCGTTTATGGTGAATCTTTCGGAAATCGATCCGATCTGTTTCAAAGGAAGGAAACTTCCGACGCGGAAATTGAAAATGTGCATTCTAATTTGATCGAAGCATGCGGCTTCTGGCCGGAAGTGCAGCCATGCAAACACGGCTGCGGCTTGATCGCAATGCCTAGATTGCATTACGAACCGTGTGGAGACATAGAAGACGAAATCTAATCCACGATTGGTTCCATTTCATTGTACAAATTTTTCCTACGTAAATCGAAACGTTTTCAATTACGAGATCTTTTCTAAAAAACAAATTTTTATTGTTTATAATATAATGTGTGAATTAAATAAACATATCTTATTTTGTATGTGCATATTTTAAAGCTTGAATTTCAATTGGCTTAATAAAATTTTACTCTGAATTGCAAGTAATTATTAGTTCATAGTCGATTTCAAGCACCTTCTTTCCCATGATCCTGTACTGAGTTTTGCGTTTGGGCGTTGCTTCGTGGGCTTGTCGCGCGCCCAGCGATCCATTTCGCAATGGATTGGCGTGCATTTCCTCCGACTGCAACTGTACGCATGTACGACAATATTGTACTTATATCGTTGAACAATATTGAATTAGAAGTTTCATTTGTGACCTTCTTTTACTCTGGTAGGATAAAAAAATTGAAGGCAGTTTAACTCTCAATTTAAACATTTTGTATTTTTTTTCTCGTCAGTATTGTATAGCCTTCAGTTGCGTCATAAAGGTATACATACGTGATACTTAATACGTAGATTCTAACTATGTTTCCCAGCATTAACAGCACTCCAAGAACACGCGATTTCCCGCGTATCTCTTGAGAACATCGGTCAGTGACTCCTGCTCGCGAATGTAGTCGTTAGGGTCGATTAATGATCCATTTTGCTCATAAACATAGGCAAGCCATAAGGCTATTTTCGTCTGTAGGTGGTGTTGGATAAACGTTTCCATGAATTTCGCCTGGTCTTGTAGTTCCTTCAACTTCATTCTCTATTTCGTATAGAATGGGAACTCAAGATGATCGATGTCACCTACAAAAAGCAAACAAATTTTCAACTTCGTTCTCACATTAATCATTCTATAAACGGATTAGACGAAAGCTTTGTGATTCGGTAGAAAGAATTTACACGACTCCAAAATATCTAGTAGCTCCCTAGTTCGTGTGAGAAAGAGCAATAGGCATTTACCAAACATTATTGTCCTAGGAGGCGTAGCTGCTTCACCGATCTTTATCTCCATTCATCTCTTCCTGCGAAACTATTCGACGGCACGTTGAATAAGCTCAAACGGTTTTGTCGGCCCTCGTGTCGACATCGTTCGCGTACCCTCCTTGTAATCATGAATGGATGCCTCGTATCCCGAATCAAAGGGCAAGGGACTCTTCCTGCTTGCTGAGATTGACGAGATCTTGTTGAACGGTAACAATTTGGAATGTGTGCTTATGTCAGTCACACCTTGAGGTTGACAAATCGCGCATAAGCTTTGTTTCGGCGCTATGTTTAGCAGATTGTTAGCTACTTCTTGAAAAACAATAAAAGCAAAAGGAGGACGAAACATAGATGTACTGATAATACTTGTCAATTATTACATGTGGGATGTTGGAAAGAAACATTAGGATAAGTTGAATGACAAGCCAATGAAGTGTATCTAGTGAAATTTCTATGTTTTATATGAGTAATTGAAACAATCTACACGACTTCGTTAATGGAAAGTTAAGAGACGCCAGAACGTTCACTTTACGTGAAATGCAGGTCAAAGAACCGCCCAATATTTATTGTTGAAATCAGTACGTTCGATCTTAACGATCAACGAACACGCAATTGCTTATACTTAGCAACTCTGTTTAAAAGGGCTCGGAAGAACAACATTCACTTTTATCTTCAATGAGAGAATTATCTTTAAACAGCCCCATATTAGCCAGTCACATTTTGGGTGTATTAAAATTTTTTGTCAATAAGCATGGATATTATTTATTGATAAATATAAGCGTTTAAACACAATTCGTAGTATTACTATGGTTTCTTATTTTTTGTATGTCACACGTGTTACGCTAATTATACGGGGATAATTTTACTCGGTTATATTTCGCGAGAAGACAGCGACAGCGAAAAACGGAACTGCAAACGCGGAAGGTTAAATTTGTAATGTGTGTAACTCTTGGAAGGCCGGTCGCGTAGGAATTAGTCTAGGATGATTTCATTGGTACCGCTGCACTTGAAACGTATCCAAAGAGGTTACTGACCTCGAAAAGGTGGTAGCAACGGCTTCGTGGGAATTTCTCATTGTGCCCGTTCGAATGAGACTTGTTTAAAATCAGCACGAGATCGTTTTTGCACGAGAACCAGCGACTCGATCCGATAGATGCTCGAACGCTTACCCCTACCCCTTGCTCGATTCTCGTGCTCGAAAGAAATTGTATTTTCTTAAAAGCATGAATTCCATCGCGCAGTATACTTATCGACATCACTCTTCGTAACTTAATTGAAGATAATTAATTTCGATATCAGATAAGCAGCATGATTTACTAAATTCTTAAATGCTGTTTCTAATTACTTGCGTTTTCTTAGAGAAAATATGTAAGGACATAAATTACTTTCAAGTCAAATAAAGAGAATCGTTTAACGTATCAAACCATTTAAGGAAAAAGTGGCGATAATCTCCATACGAACAATACATGCAGAATTCTAGTGACATTTATATACGTATGAGCACAAGAAGATCATTCCAGGAAATGCTTCATCATCCCTTGATTCTATGAATACATTATTTCTAGTGAAGAATGATTAGTCGCGACTAGGAAACATTCATCGAGTCGTGTTTCCAACGCGATCGTAAATCTGCTTCAGACTTTCTTAAACTATGCTCGATGTCTTACCTGGAAATGCGATAATAAGGGAATCGCGATGCAGTCTTTAGAAAGAAACAGTAAAGAAAAGATTTAAATAAATTGAAATAAAAAAGTACGATTCTTTAGAATTATCAACTTCAATTATTAAAATCTTGCATTTGCTTTAAAAGGGTATTTTTCAGTAAAACTTATCTTTTGTGTAATACTTATTTTGAAACAGTATTTGAAATGTGACATGAATGCTTTCAATGAGAAACAAATTCAATTATCGTGAAACCGTGAAACTCACTTTTCCTTTGACATTCTTTGTTTCAGGAGTAACAAGTACCTGCAAAAATCATCCATCAGCCGTATATGTGCTGTCGGAGGCTTTTTCATTAGCATTCCTGTATTTTTAACTGGTAAGAAGTATGTTCTCTGACACTGAATTTACTGCGTTGGTTTAGTGAAATTAAGATTATTTATTTCGTATAATATTTAAAACATTTACAAGTACTTACTATGATTGAGTGGTAATAAAGAATTACATTTTTTGTATTGAGACAACGATTTTTTTCAGGCATGATACTGTACACTTTCATCCAGTTTCATTCAACCCCAGCTATCGTCACATCAGTTTTTATAGGCCTTGGCATTGTATTTTGTGGATGCGCAATGGTTCACAACGTCTTCGTGTGGCAAAGGGTAAAGATTTCTCTTTTTTTTTTACTTTTATTTAACAATAAGTATATTCTCGAATTACGAACTTCGTTGTGGCAGATAATTGAAACATATTGTCGTTATCAGAAAGCAAACATTAAATTATCTACATTGCAAATGTGTTTTCCAGAATGTTCATAAATAGAAGCTAAGTCAAGCTAAAATTGTGATTATTGTCGTTTCCAGGAGAAGACGAACGCTGTAAAGGCGTTAGCGCGTGAACAGTGCGAGGCGGCGGTGCAGCTGCAGAGACAGCAACAGCTGCAGCAACATCAAAATCAGCCGCACCTGCAACAGCAACAACAGCAGCAACAACATCGTACTCCATTAACGATGCACCACGCTAGCTGTTCGACAAAAGCTGGTCCCTTGGTCAACCAGCAGAACGCCAGCCACGCGACTCATGGCCGAGCGGCTCAGTACTATCATCATCATCATCACCATCGACACGTGTCGATGTCTCCGCCCTTGTTACTCTCCTCGCCAGCTCCAATGACAGCGACGCACAATCATCTGAACGTCAGCAGTCACAGAAACATCGTTACTCCTCCTGATACGCCTGGGGATAGATCACCACCAAGTCCTGGAAACAAGTTAAACAGGTCGCAGCATTTACCCCGAGAAGCCAGCGGTAGCGTCAGTCCTGGACTCCCGGCGGCAACTTTAGATCTCAGCAGCGCAGCGACTACCAACAGTCCTCATGAGCTTTCTACATTAGTTTAGCTCTAATGTAGCCATCATTGATATTCATATTGAAGCTTTTAGATTGGTTTCATCATTCCATTCAGACCTATTCCAGATTTCGACAGTGTTGCTGTTATCACTTCATTCCAAACAATTCTGCCTTGATTTATTCTTCATTCGTCTTTTAACAGTGCTGCGGTTATGATTATAGTACACGAATTTACCGTAGATTACAGCCTTTTGTATTGAATATTCTACCTTTCACTTCATTTTATTCAGACTTTAACAACGCTGTGACTGTTATCAGCTCATGTATCATTTACCTCACTTTAGGGACCAACTTTGTGGTTGATGTAGATCTTAAAGAATTTTGATACTTGATATCAGTGTGGATTAGGTCTGATGCTGTTGCAAGGAAGTTTTGATACTTAGTGTTGGCTTTAGAATTATGTAATTTTAGCATTTAATGCTGTAGATTACTGAAATTTAACGAACCCTTTGCCTTATCGGGTAGTTGTTGTGGCATTTAAGAATATTTAATGCATTAGCAGAACAAACTTTAGAATACTACAGAGATATCAGTCTGGATGATTAAGAGTTACTTTTAGTTTCAGATGCCGACCTACATATACTGACTTTATTCCAAAGAATAAATTGAATTAATATGTGTTTGGAGAAAACGTAATAAATCACTTGTTTACAATCTTTCGAAATATGAACTGTTATTATTAAATTGAATGGAATAAATTATCATAAATGAGCTTATACATCATAGTGTTATACGACTAAAACAAAAGATAAAAATATTAAAATTGTTCGTCAATCTATATTGACTAAATGAATGAAACAGTTAATTCCTTAAAACTAATTTATACCCTCATGAATCTTGCCATTTCATTATCATTATTATTAACAATAATTATGCGAAACCTCTAGTCCTAGGTTACTTTCGCTTACAAGATTTTCGAATTTTGACTATCGCGCGATTATGCGATTACAAGTTTCTGATAAGTGTATATGTTAGAAATCTAATATTAAGTTCAAATCTCAAAATATAGATATTCAAACAGTCAATTGATAAATACTTGTAGACATTGCAAATGCTAAACATATGTAATTTTTGATATATAGCTACATATTTGTTCATGATATTCCATAATTTGAGATTTGAACACAACCAAATTTGTGTCAAATGTAAATTTCCTGTTTCAACTATTTTCACGTTTATACTTATATTTTTGTTCCTTTCTGTGCAGACTATAGTTTAGTTACTTTCAGTAGTTGCAATTATTAAGCCAGAGATAAAAATAAAATTAAATTTAAGTGGCTAGGATCGTTTATAAAGGATCATATAAATGTTTTCTGTCTCCCTTTACCATTCACGTAAAAGTTTTTTTATATTTGTGTTGTGTTACCTCATTTTAATTTTTTGGATTATCTTTCCAAATTTTTTTTTTACTAATTAATAATGTGTTTACTATTATCACAATCGTTGAAGCTACTTACATACATAGACAAATAATGTATAATAGGAGATCTACAGAGAGTATTAAAAATACTTATGTAATTTATATCATGAGCACGTAATCGTTAAATCACCTGACTTGTTCAATAAAACATATAAGATAAAGTTTACGATTTTTTATGAAATAAAGATTTTAGAATCTCTTATTAATTTTTCACAATCTGTTGTTAAGTTAATGTTTATAAAGGTCGGGTTGATGTACATGTATATAGTATATAAAAAAGAATACTGAATATACAAATTACTATGTTCTGAGATATATTTGAAACGGGCAGGGTATGCGAGTGAAATGTACATTTCGTAACAATGTAATGTATACTTTATATTGAATTTGTAAGTAGTGTAGTAATAGAACATTTTAGTGTAACACGCGACAATATAATAGGTTAAATTATTTGTCGAATTCATACATAACATGCATAGTACAAAAGTGTTTTAGCTTTATGTACTAGTACTTATGAAATACCAATTTAGTAGATGTATTCGGTATGTACCTAATTAAAGAGGAGAAATAAATTATTCTGAACATATAACAGAAATTCAACGTCAATCAAGTTAATCAAAAATTTGTAAAATATAAAATCTCTAAAAAGTATAAATATCGCATTTTTAAATAGATAGAAACTTTGAGTGAATGACATTAGTAGAACAAAAGGTTTCAATTGAAAAATGTTAAGTTTTTTGTCCAATTTAAAGATGTTAATTGAAAGTGTAAACAATATGAATAAATATCTTGCAATAAAATTGAATTTTAATCGCACTTATATGATAAAGTAATGAAATATACTTAATTCATTCAGTTCAGGCAATTGTTGACATTCTCTGCCACATAAAAAATGATCTATTTGTGATTTATAATTTAAGTATCATTAACAAGTTTAATGAATTACTTTATTTAGAATTTTTATGTTTCAGTATGCAAATACACATATATAAATTCTATTTCTAAGATTATAAAATATTTTTAATTAATAAGATACACGTATTATATACATAACAAAGATATGGTTTATATTTTGATTTTAATTTTGCAAATGAAGGTCTAGTCTCTCTGTGTTTGTACAAGTTTTATACAGTGGCAATGTACAAATGTCAAAACCTTAATGAGTAATTGCATACGTCTTGTCACTATGTATAAAGTATTGAAAATATTTTACAATGTATATCAGTCCTACATTACAGAATAAAATGTTTATTGTATAATTTTAATCCCAAAATTTCAATGATCATGATTAAGGTCAATATACAAATTTCTACAAATCTACAGCATAGTTATGCTCTTGCATCATTGATTGTTGCTGGCACTCTAACTTCAATTCCATCTAATTCTTTAGTCATTACTATTTGACAACCTAGACGTGACCTGAAATCAATAATTTCATGATAATAATATGTAGTTTGACGGATTATTTGATAGATAACAGGATTAGCAATTCAAGTTCCAACAATGTAAATTTGCAGGCAGAACATTAAGAAAATTTATTCAGTTTGCTGATTGTACTTTCATGAAATTCAATTTGAAACTAAAGTTCTATATAAAAGAAAGTTAGAAATATTCTTTCCTTAGACGAATTATTTACAGTATTAAATAGAAAGCTTCATTGTATGAAACAAATATACATTAAAAAAGAAGAAAATTTTATATTTTATTATTAAAAAAATAATAAATAAAATGACTTAATCACTTTCAACTTACGTATCTGTTAACTCATATGCAAGATCCAACATATCCAATTCTTCATCTGTAGGTTTGTCAGGAAGCGCATCATAAACTTCTTTTGAAAATATTAAATGACATGTACTACAAGTTAATGTCCCTTCACAGGCACCTACATAAATGAAATAAATTTTCTTCTAATCTTTATTTTTCTTGTATCCTTATTATAGATTACTGAAGTTAAGTAAATATACCATAACCATCTAAATCTATTTCATTGTTTACTACAATGTCCAAAATTGTATCTCCAATTTTTCCTTTTGCTTTGATTTTTTCTCCACTTGCTCTAACAAAAGTTATGTTTACTCTGAAAATAAGAATTATTTCTTCAAGTGTACAATTACATACATAATTTTGAATTTACATTTTATATGCTTCTTAAATTGTTAGATATTTTTAATGTATAAGAAAATATTTTGTTCTTTACTTCTAGCAATCATCTATTTTTGCTTCAAAAATAGAACTTCTAGTTCTAGAACTTTATTTTATTCTTTTCATCGCTGAAAAGTTATCGAATAATTTATTTTATGTTTACAAACTTGTCAGTGTTCTACATTAACATTAGACTGTGAAAGTATCTAATAGAAAAGTTGAAGAGTGGGCAACTTACTCCTGTTTTTCTGAAAGTGGTTGCGTAGTCGAGGCTGCTCTTATTGTCTGCAAAAGAGGTAACGTGGTGTCGGCCTTACATTTTGAATAATTTGAAACAACGCCGAAAATCGTTCTTGATAACCTTTGCAACCTGTTTACTAACGCCATTCCACTGTTAAAATAGCATAAATGTCACTATATGCTGCGAACCGATTACAAGAAGCATTAGCTATCTAACTGAATGTTTCGCATGAGAACTTTCACAACATTCTTCCTATACAGCACTGTTACAGTTCTCTACCTGAGAGGTTAACAAGTACCTAATCTCAACACACACAAACGCGATGTATGTCACAATGTCACCCATTAAAGCAGCACGTGCAAGCGTTTCTTTAACTTACCACAAGAGGACCAAAGTATGTTGATCCGTTCTCGCAAGCGCAAGTTTTGTGACATTCGTTTTAAAAAAAAACCAACAAGAACAGCTTTTACACTCTAATATCTTTTTCATGCATACACATACAACTTTTTGTAGCTTTTCAATTCATGTGAACGATTTTTCTACGTGTTCTAATATTATATTTCGGTCTAACATTATACATATATTTTTCTATGTTATATGTTGGCAGCAATGTTAGTACTACCATTGTTTACAATTATTCATAGTTGAAGAGATGTAAGAAATCAAATTTTTAAGAAAAAAATCTTCATACTCACTTAGATGAAATTATTCAAATAAAATGACGGATGACAATGTTCTTTACGTTCGGGGAAATGTATGTTCAAGTTCTTGATATTCAGGTTAAACAATTTGTAAACAGCATGTTTCTCATTGATATTTACAGTATTTTGTAAAAAGTCCTTATATTTCTGATTATAAAAAAGTTCGAAATACTGACATATATATATGTTATATATGTATTCCTTTCTGTCAGAGCACAAATCCAGAAAATGAAGATGTTTGGGATGATAGTGCATTAATAAAAGCATATGATAAAGCGGTGAATTTGGCCAAAGAAGAAGTTGCCAGGCGAATGGGTATGGAAATACAAAATCCGCTATCCAACCAAAAATCACAAAATTTTAAACAGTCTGGGCATGTGAGCAAACCAGATAAGGTCCTTAGTTGTAACAATATTAATAGTTTTATATATAAAAGTAGTTTTGTGCCTGTAAATTAAAAGTTTCAAGATGATTCTGTTTTTATTACTCATTCTGATGTTCATGATTTACATTTATATGCTTAGAAATGGATTGTTGGTTCTCCTTGTCGTGCAGTATATTCAGAGGATGGAGAAACTTATGAAGCTATAATATCAAAAATTTATGAGAATAGTGGGACTTGTATTGTGAAATTTGTAGGTAATGCTTTTGAATTAATTGTCCTCAACAATTATTATTTGAGATTAATATCTGAGAGTAATTTGTAAATATCCTATGGATTTCTAACAAATGATATTTATTTCCATGGTTTTAGGATATGGTAATACAGAAAAGGTGGAATTGAGCTCTCTTTTAGAATCAGAAGGTTTGCAAAGTCAAATAGCTCAACAAAAAAATGCTTTGGCAGAAAAGAATCCTGAAACTGATGAAACAAATTTTTGTGCAAATGTCAACTCAAAAAAATTCAATGGAGAAAAAATGGATTGTGAATCGGAAGAAACAAAACCATATAAGCATTATTTTATGCCTGGAACATCCTTTAGTTCAATGGTAGATATGATACCACCTGCACCTCCTTTACCACCACAGCTAATGGCTAAGTAAGCATGAGTTACTTAATTTTGCATTAGTCGGTTTGGTACTCAACTTTTTATATGTTGTAGTTATTAATTTTAATTAAATAAAAACAAAAAATTTAAGCAAGGATTGTTAGACTTCCAGATAATGATGCAGATGCACTTTCAAGTATGCTAATGTCATGGTATATTAGCGGTTTTCATACAGGTAATTATCTTACACTTGTTTCATTAAAATTATATTTCTAATTGTTGGTATTGTTCTTCCGTAGGTTATTACCATGGCTTGAAACAAACAAGAAGTAATCAGGAGAAGAGAACAAATTGCTGATTGTATAATTTTTTTTTTTTACTTAAAAAATAATACAATTTTCATATAACAGTTCAGTAGTAATAGATTTATTTAGAAACATTTATTGTGCTTATCTTCTTATTGTCAATTACTATTCTATGAGTAGTGATTAAATTTAATTAATTTTACTTATGTAGTTAGATCATAATATTTTTACACAAAACAAATTGCACAAACTTCGCTTCAATTAACTTAAACTCTTCACCATAAGCCGAAGTTTATTATTATAAAGTGAAGAATTATTAAATTTTTATTTTTTTAAATTAGAAATTAGTTTTTAAATTAACTTAAAATAAACTCATTATACCTTCTACTTTTGCAACACTTGTACCTTGCCCTTGTGCATTTGCTCTTTTTGCTTTTTCTTGATTTTGTTCTTTATTTTCTTCATTGTATTCACCAATTAAACATTTATGGAAATTGTCATATCTCTTGAGAAGATGTTTGGTTGATGGTTTAATATTTTGAAGTGCTGTTTTCAAGTATTCTATGTCTGTTATTTCGTAATTCACATCTAATACAGATGTCTTTTTACTTTCAATGAGTTTCCAAGTTGGATAAATTTGCAATATCCATGCTTCTTTGCAAAGCATTTTTATGTCAGCACCAGAATAATCTTTTGTAGCTTCGACTATTTTCACTATATTATTAGAGGTTTTTAATTTATCAGAAACATAGTAGTTGAACATACTGAGTCGAGCGTGGGAATTAGGTAATTCTACGTAAATACGTTTTTCTAGGCGCCTTAATAAAGCCGCATCTATAGTCCTGTAAGTATAGGGTCACAACTGTAAATACTTTATTATTAAATAAAAAGCTTCTCCATTAAATAACTTTACAGTGATGCATATCATAAGTATTTTTTTTAGAATATAACAAACAAAAATTTCATTTGTAATAGATTGGTTTAGAAGTGAATGTCAGATATTTTTTCGTATATTTACCAAGGAACGTTAGTAGTAGCCAATAGTAAAATATTTGAATTTTCTATGGATACTAGTCCATCCAATCTAGCAAGAAGTTCTGCTCTAAATCTCCTTGCAGGTTCGGATACTGAGTCAATATTCCCTGTTGTGGAAATCCAATCTATTTCATCAATAAAGATAACAGTCGGCGATTGAGAGTAGGCAAGATCGAAAAGAACCTGTTTAATTCGAAGTGTAATTATTTTCAACAACGAATTAGCGTGACAAAGAAACGTAGTCAACTTACACGAATATACTTTTCAGAGTCCCCTCGCCATTTACTGACTAACGAGCTGGCTGTTATGTTGAAGAAAGTGCAATTGCATTCTGTTGCTACCGCCTTTGCCAACATCGTTTTACCTATTCATGAATTTCTCTTACCTCTTTTATTTTCCTCTTTAAAAGCATACTAAGGAACTATTTGTATCTTACCGGTACCGGGTGGCCCATAAAGTAGAATTCCCTGCCAAGGACTGAATTTACCTTGGAAAAAAACTGGGTAATTCAAAGGGTACACTGCAGCCTCCCTTACAGCGGCTTTGCACTTATCGAGTCCTATCACATCATCCCAGTGTACATTTAAATTTGTCAACACAATTTCCTACAGTAAAATATATTTCAGACTTAACAGTATAAAGGTATGAATTAATTTAATAAGTATGTGGAGAAAAAGAAAATTAATATCTTTTTACTTATTGAAAATTAAAAGCTTTTTATGCATACTTTAGAGATTATGTCGGCTATTTTTCGTAATTCAGAATCCGTTGGATAGAGATCTTCGATGATTTTTGATATGTTCGAGCGTATAGATCGTTTAGGTATCTCATTTATCGAAAGATGATTATCACTTTCAGAAGATAAAAGTGGTGTTATTGTCATTGCAAGATTGATATTATCCTTGGATGTGAAATTTGTTTGCTGTACGTTCTTTCCTTTTTCCGCGTCATTTTTGCTCATGTTTTTACTTTCGTGTGTGTTCTGCTTTTTAGTGGGACATTTCGTTCTAGAACATTTTATTCATTAGATGTAGAAGCTTGCAAATAAAGCTCGTTTTATAGTAACGATATTTACGATTATTACGAATTTATTAATTTAATAGTATTCGCTTACACTACATTTTTACAAAGAACAGGGTATCTGTTAAATTTTGTATAATAATAAGCATCATATTCCATAAGAATTATATCCAGATCGATATTATCGCAGATTTGAATATCATCGGATAATTGGGCTTCCGATGAAAGCATATCAGAAGACCTTGAGTATCTATAAAGAAAAAATCATTAATTTTCATATTAAAAGCAATAATTTAAAAGAACAAATTGGGGCTAAAGAAATAAAATGGAAATTAAAACGGAAAATTTTAATGAATTTAATGTGAAAATTTAAATTTATTTACCCATGATCTTGTAGGTATGTTGCAATGAGGTAAAGTAGATGTCGACGTCGCTCTTGGATTCGTTTTTGATCCTGATTTTTAAAAATAATAAAAAATAAATAAGTAAAAAGTAAAAAAATAAAAGAATTGAATTCATTGTTTTTTAATTGATTTTCATTAGAGAAAATCAATACACAAGTGAATAAGCATTCAATAAAGACCTGTTTCCATTTGTTTCCATAGAGTTCTAAATATAGTACCATTTATTACAAAATTATGCATACTTGAACTTGGAAAAATGTAGAGATTAACATTCATGAAAGGATTGAAGCTTTTCGCTTACTTTTTCTCGTAGATTATGGTGTACTGAGCTTCCCTCAAGTGTTAGATTATTATACATGTTGCGGTCAATAAGCAAAATTCTACTTAAGTAGTTTCTGCATAACTGAAGCGTGCTTTAGCTTTCCGTGTCTGTCGATTGTCGGCCGATTGCTTGTTTGAAAAAGAACATGGCGTTGATTTAGGCGTTGCCATGGTAATTTCGATGTCACGTTTTCGTAGAGGGTTCGTTCTTCTTCGTTGAAAAACGGGGAGAAATATGAATTGTTGTGGAACCTCCACTATTGTACTTTTGATCAATTTTTTGCAAGAATGTTCTGTTTCTCAGGAATTGTTCATACTGTTCGCACTTTCCTTGCTGTTCCAATATTGCTGAATGGTATTAAAAAAGAATTTTGATAAGAACAGGAAGGAGAGAGTAAAGGAGTAAAAGGGAAAAGGCAAGATGATGCTTTTGCTGACGCAAACATCCACGATAAAGTTTCGACGATATATTTTTATTCGTATTCGCTTAGTGTGAATCCGGGGTAAGGTCGACGTCTTTCGGTCTTTGAAACTCTTTGTCGACGCAACTACTTACTTAGCCTCCGGACACTCTTTAATGTTGGACCTCACGGGGGATCTCAACTAACCTCGGGCCTTCTTGGAGTCTTCAGAACGATATTACCGGAAGACAAGACGATGTTTCCAGTAGAATTCCCATTCCACGTTCAAAGCCTAAGCGTTATTTTCCTCGAAAATGGTTTCCCTAGTTGCTTCGTCGCTTTGTTAACGCTTTAGCGAGAATGTCATCTCCCGTATATCTCCGTTTCACTGTAACAGAAACACTTTTCTTTCCTTTATTTTCTCTTTCCTCTCTCAATTACGTTTCTTGTGTGAAATTTTCTTTTTCTACTTATAAATCTCCAGCAAATAGTTCGATTTTACTAAGAACGCAATTTATAATTTTAACGTTTTTATTGTGCACAAATTGCACAACTAACTATTTTTAGAATAGAAAACCATTTTTAGAAGCAATCGGTGACAGAATATGAAAAGGTGAATGTTCTCTGATATCCTGATACAGGTGTTTGTGAACCTTAATCATAAACAAGTATCTCGACATGATAGTATTAGAAACGGATGAAGAGAAGATCGCGTTTCAAGAGCCATCCGTGGAAGTTCTTCATCGAGATAGTAGTGAAAATCTTAAACTTTTGCGGCAATCTCTCGACGAATTGGCAACCTTCCATCTACTGACTGACATTCTGCAGTATCTATCTTCCGTGCATCGGAGATTGCATCCGCAGCACTTTTCATGTTACTGCTTCGAATGTAATAATACGATTTTTGTTACACAACAATTGTCTCCTTATCGATGTGGTTTTGGTTGTACTGAATCAGAAGTTTCTAAACCAATAAAAACTCATTGTGATAAATGTTTTGTAGAATAGTTAATCATAAAACATAGATGTTAAAGTATATTTACATCATTTTGTATTTAATTTTTGCTGAACTAACAAGAAGCAAAGTTTATAAATTATAGATCAAGTATGTAAGAACAATTTGACATCGAAATTTAATACGGTTTTGACCACGTTCACTAATATTTGATACAATGCGTCTACATGAATGAATGTATGTTGTCCGAGTATTAAATTATTACCGTCACCGCTGGTTAGTGACGACCGGTTAAAATTGTTGCACCGTATTCTATTTCTGTTCCGAATATTTTGTCGTCAACTTTCATTTAATTTATTATCGTTTATACACGCCAAAGTTTCCATGGAATAACGGAGTATTCAAATTCATAGACTTAATGTCATTCATTAA